>NC_136264.1:200908054-201030554 GCF_964187855.1 Myxine glutinosa | reverse complement strand
TGACTGTATATACATTCAATCTATCTATGTGACTGGCTCTGGCAAAAGCAGACACTTGGG
This sequence comes from Myxine glutinosa, assembly GCF_964187855.1. Classification (NCBI taxonomy): domain Eukaryota; kingdom Metazoa; phylum Chordata; class Myxini; order Myxiniformes; family Myxinidae; genus Myxine; species Myxine glutinosa. Next base: position 201,030,494 of record NC_136264.1, on the reverse strand, counting down.
GGCAAAACCCAAAATTTAGATTTTGATGTCATCTGATTGCCCATGCTTTTCTCTTTAATTTGATATATACATTATGTTAATTGGATGAAAATTAACGAAGTTATGGTATTTTTATGACAATTCTATTTTCGTTTAAACAATGGAGATAATTAGGTTCAAAGTTCACAATACAGATCACACGCACAAACAATGTGCACACGTAGAGCTTTCATTCATACAAAACATGTATGTCAGGGATCTCCTTCGAATTACGATGTATGGCTCATAGTAAAACATCGAAATTTCGCGATCTTCGTGTCTTTTTGAATCGTGACTTTCTGAGCACATTTTGAGATGACATTTTAGATTCTTCGTCGAATTTCACAACTTTTCTGTTGTTTCTTGGAAAAATGTTTTGGTGCATAATAATCTCGAGAAGTTACTCTTTCTATCCATATAAAAATATCAATTTGGTCCCTGTGGTCATATTTTGACTCTCTTCGGCTTTTTCTTGCTAAGAGAAATGCCGACAAGTGTCTGGTTTTGCCAGAACCAGTCACATACACACACACACACACACACACACACACACACACACACACACATATATATACTGTATATATTGTTACAGACACGACTTTGATGTTATGGTGGGCCGAGCGGAATGGCCGCCGTGTCCGCACAAGTTACCCGATTATACTCGAACCTTGTCCGAGTCGCGCTATGCTAGGTCAATGAAGGAAAAGGACACAACGGCTGGGATTCAAATGACACGACACCAAGGGTTCAGTTCTCAAGACCTCCGGAGGAGGTTATATTAGGGCGGAAGGTCAGATTACAACGACAAGAGGGACAGCATAGAAAGGCAGGCACTTAGACACACTCTTATAATAGCCCCGACAGACGACAGATAAACGGGACAAAAACTGACTCACACGGGGATTGATGGCAAGGAAAGCGGGTATCGATGGCTCAAGGTGCACTGTTCTCGGAGGGGGTGCACCGTTCTCGGAGGTACTGCAATACCGGGTCGATGCGTGGAGCTCGCTCAGCGCTTGGAGGTGGTGACTGGCTCTTCTTCAAGCACGGGGCGCATCTGACGTCACGTCCGGTAAGTGGCCGCGTATATCCGGCGGGGAGTGACACGCCCTCGGCTCGTTAGCTCCGCCCCAGATGGAATCGGCCCGTTGCTTCTCATTGGGTGCGTGCGGGGGGGGTTACCTGCTCCGCCCTTGACGAGGGGCTGACAGGGAGCCCCTTCGTGGTAACCCCGTCGGAGCGCACATGGGTAATGGCGGCTAACCGAGCCGGAGTGAGGACGCACACTCCCCGCGCGCGCCGTTGTTGTAGTTGTTGTAGTTGCTGTTGTAGTTGTTGTTGTAGTTGTTGTTTGGGGAAGAAGATGGGAGGAGGTATGGGAAGGTCCTAAACTCACTACTGGTGCCATACGATCACATTCTGGTGCAACGAAGAGTCAGAATTAATGGAAACGAGTCCTTAACTGACATAGACTAAGAATAACTAGCAAGATGTCCGAAAGTTGTCTACGTGAGATGCGGTGGACCTGGGCACGACATTTAATGGGGGAAAAAGGGGAAGGTCGGTTCTACAGAGTGTTATTTACAGGCAATGGGACTAGGGAATGGGGGATTGGGGATAGTTGGGGAGTATTGGGGAAATAGGGGAGTATTTACAAGCGGATATTGAGGCCAAGTCCCATATCCGCAACAATATATATATATATATATATATATATATATATATATATATATATATATATGTATATGTATATATATATGTATATGTGTATATATATATGTATATGTATATATATATATGTATATGTATATATATATGTATATGTATATATATATATGTATATGTATATATATATGTATATATATATATATATGTATATGTATATATATATACTATATATATATATATATATATATATATATATATATATATATATATATATATACAGTGAAACCTGGACTTACGAGTGCACCAACTTACGAGTTTTCCGAGATACGAGCCGTCGCTCGGTCGATTTTTTGCTTTGTGATGCGAGCCGAGATCTGAGTTACAAGCGAGCGAGCTTGGATATAAAACACGTAATGGTTGAAAAACATGAGCGAGGTGTGCGTGTTGTCGACTTGGCGAGGCAGTACGATCGTAGTACTTCTACGATATGTACGATTTTGAAGCAGAAGGAGTCGATAAAGGCTATAACGCCAGCCAAGGGCGTTAAGATTATTTCAAAGCTCCGGACCTCTGTCCATGAAGAGATGGAGAAGTTGTTGTTTGTGTGGTTGACGGAGAAGCAGCTCGCAGGAGATACCGTGACCAAGAGCATCATCTGTGAGAAGGCACGAGACATTTACGGGGATTTGGTGCAGCAGACGGCGGGAACATCAACGGACGAGGCATCGGAAGAGTCATTCAAAGCCAGTCGGGGATGGTTTGATAATTTTAAGAAGAGGACCGGCATTCACTCCGTCGTCAGGCATGGTGAGGCAGCAAGCTCGGATGTGAAGGCAGCTGAAGATTTTATTATAACTTTTGCCGAACTGATAGAAGCCGAAGGATACATCCCCCAGCAAATCTTCAACTGTGACGAGACAGGGCTCTTCTGGAAAAAGATGCCGAGGAGGACGTATATAACGGCAGAGGAGAAGAGCATGCCAGGCCACAACTTGTTCAGAGTGCCGGCGATAGCTTGCCTTCTCTTTGTGGAAGACACGGTGAGATCCTTAACATCCAACAACTAATGGGACGCAAACGGGGCGCCCATTTTAGCGGTACACACATTGATGAATCACCCTGCCTGTGAAACACCGACATGACAAGTTATAGCTGGGTCGGGATTCAAACCCAGGCTGGACAGTTTAGAGTCTAGTGTGCGTACCTCCAGTCCAGGCCATCCTGCCAACTTGTATGCTGCATACAGGTGAAATATAAAGCGCGAGATATTTTTATATATACTGTATATTTCAAAAAAAATTGGTGTGGTTTTTGGGGGGCTGGAACGGATTAATAGCATTTCAATTCATTTTAATGGGGAAATTTAATTTGAGAAACGAGCAAATTGAGTTACGAGCTCGGTTACAGAACGAATTAAACTCGTAAGTCAAGGTTTCACTGTATATATATATATATATATATATATATATATATATATATATATATATATTTATATATATATATATATAGTATATATATATATATAGTATGTATATATATATATATATATATATATATATATATATATATATATATATATATATATAATATATATATATATATTATATATATATATATATATATATATATATTCTATCTATATATATATATATATATATATATATATATATTCTATCTATATATATATATATATATATATATATATATATATTCTATCTATATATATATATATATATATTCTATCTATATATCGATATGTATAGCTAATATTTGTCATGAAAATCAGCCACAGACACGACTTGTACCTTGGGTAGGTTTAATATCATTTAGATCTGTGGTAACATCCTGTAAAATACATTCATGCAATAGACATCAGAATCGGAGTATTACATGGGAAATGACCGATATCAATAGGCAAAGCAAGCAAGTCCAGCATATAGGTGCGTACATACCATTCAAACTACAGGACTATATGTCACAGTAAGTGTCGCTGGAGTGTCCTTGCGTCGCGGTTGTCGCGGGTCTTATAGACGCCCCTTTAGTGGGATAAGCGAGCACTCCCGGGTTCACCTTCAGTATAATTTCACTACATTCTCCCCACCGTTAAAACTATACTGCCGCTAGGCAGGTCGCAAGCAAGCGTCAGCAATAATCGAATGGGGTAGTTCAATCCACGTCAGTCGGTCCACCCATAGCGGTCGGGGCGGTGAACTACCCTGCCAGTTCGTGTCCGGAGACTACCGGGTACGGCGTCCCCAGGCCCGGAGTCCCACGCGTCGGAATAGCTGCCGGAGGTGGGTGTCGGAGGGGGCACCCCAGAGCCATCAGGCAAGGGAGTAGGCGACGACGGAAGTGACGGCAGTAGTTCCATAGAGGAAGCTTCGGTAGAGTCCATAGACTCATAGATTGGTTCGTCGATATCCCCGTCGTCGACTCCACAAGGGGCGAGATGGCGTACAGAGACAGTAGACTCGCGTCCGTCTGCCGTTATCACACGAGCATGCCCAGGATTAGCCTGGAGTAGCCGCACCTTATCAACAAGGGGATCGTACTTGCTAGCGCGAACCGCTCGTTTGAGATAGGCCGGCCCCGGCTCAGCGAGCCAGCTGGGTAAAGATTGGATACTACCCGAGCTTCTAGGGTGGTGGAACAGTCTTTCATGAGGAGTCTGGTTGGTGGCTGTACATAGGAGAGCCCGGATCGAGTTTAGAGCCGCAGGTAGCGACCACGCCCATTTATCGAGGCCCCGGCCGAGGGTCCTGAGGCTTAGCATGACGGCTCTCCATATAATCCCATTAAAGCATTCGATCTGCCCATTCGCCTGGGGCCGGTACGGGGTGGTGTAGCTCGAAGCGACATTATTTTGGAGCAAGTAGCCCCTCACCTCCTGAGACAGGAACACCGCACCCCGATCGGTATGCACGTAGGCCGGATACCCAAACATAGAAAACAAATTCTGCAGGCACCGTATAACCGTGGCAGCCGACATATCCCCGCACATATAAGCAAAGGGGAATCGCGAATACTCATCAACGATAGTGAGCAGATAACGAGAGTTACTCGACACCGGCAGCGGCCCTTTGAAATCCATCGCCAATCGCTCCCATGGTCTAGTAGCCCTAACCAGCGTCCCCATAGGAGGGTTGTAAAAACGCGGTTTGAGCTCCGCACAGATAGTGCAATCACGGCAGATCCGGCGGATGTCCTCAATCGAGTACGGCAGATTACCACTGCACACAAAATGCGCGAAACGCGCCACCCCGGGATGACACATAGTGCCGTGCAAAGCGCGCAGTCCCTCCAAAGTTACAACCCCCGCGCAAGTGGCCGGCCTCGATAAGACGTCGGCGACCAGGTTATCCTTCCCCTGGCGGTATTTGATGGTGTAGCAGAAGTCGGCGAGTTCGATACGCCAGCGAGTGATTTTCTCATTCTTAATGCGTTGAGCATTAATAGAAATTATTCTATTATTTTAAACTATAAATTTATAAATTCTATTATTATTTTAATTCTAAACATTAAAATAGAAAGAAAGACGATTTGGAAACACCGCCCGAGCAAGTACGGCCGCCATCGCCGAATTGATTCGACGATCGCGTACGCTTCCTTTTCGACAGACGAATGCCTCCGCTCAGCAGAGGTGAGAGTCCGCGAAAAGAATTCCACAGGGCGCCCCCCTTGGGAGAGAGTCGCCGCTATCGCATGATCCGAGGCATCACTTTCCAAGACGAAAGATGCACTCTCGTCAATTGTCGCTACAGCGGCGCCAGCGATGTCGGCTTTAAGGCCCCCGAAGGCCGCCATGGCGGCCGGGCCCATGGGGAACATGTCGCAGGCCACGAGGGGGCGGAGCTTCACGGAGAAATTTTGCACCCACTTTGAATAGTGGGCGAACAGCCCAAGGACGCGTTTCAGCGAAGCCCGATCGCTAGGCGGAGCCATATCGAGCAAAGGTCGCAGACGCTCCTTATCCGGAGAGACAGAGCCATGGGTCACGGTGTACCCCAGAAGATCTACCATGCGTAGAGTAGCGACACTTAGCCTCATTCATGGTTAGGCGATATTTCTGCACGACCTCGAGGTAGCGCTTCAGATTAGCGTCGTGATGCCTCTGGTCATACCCACAAACCGTAAGATTGTCCAGATAGACAAAGACATCGGTCAAGTTCTCCTTCGTAATGAGGTCATCCATAGCCCTCTGAAAACATGCGACCCTGTTAGTTACCCCAAAAGGGAGTCAAGTGAACTGGTACAACCGTTGACCCGATTCAAAGGCTGTATAGACGCGATCAGCCCTAGAGATGGGGACCTGATGATACGCACTACGCAGATCGAGAGTGCTGTAAACGGAGTACAGGGCCACCTGGCGTACCAGTGCATCCATCCCCGGTAAGGGGTAGGCATCCAGCTGTGTAAAACGATTAATCGTCTGTGAGTAGTCGATTACCATGCGCCGGCGATGGGCCTCACTTCGCACCACTAAGACTTGGGCCTGCCACGGCGACCGACTGGGTTCTATAATACCGTCCTTTAAGAGCTGGGCCGTTTCTTCCGCAATGAATTGCGCATCTGCGCGAGAGTAGCGCCGCGATTTTACGGCTACAGGGGTACAATCAGTGGTCAGGTTGGGGAACAGCGAGAGAGGCTCCACGTCCATCTGAGCGAGGGCGCACACAGCAAGCGTGTCCGGCCCACCGAAGTCCATTTCCAAACGTGCATGTCGCTTAAGGAAATCGTGTCCTAACAGAACGTCGGCACATAACGCAGGTAATACCATGAGATACACGTCTGGGAACATGCGTCCCTTTATCACAAGTTTCAATCGACATGCCCCTTTTGTGCTCAGCCGAAGTCCTTGGGAGGCCATGAAGATCCGTCGTGTAGTCCCGAGAACCGGCCACCCATGTTGATGTACTAGTCGTTGATCGATAAAACTATCCGTAGACCCCGTGTCGATTAAGGCTTGCGCAAAAACGCCCTCGACCTTGAGCGGAATGATGGCCTGAGCAAGGCCGGAAGATCCGGCAGGTATTGTGCCGTCCGGGCGAGAAGATCGTGCCTCGCGAGTGGATCCCACACCGGCTGCAGTTTTCCGGTCGTTCGGGCAGCCCGTGGAGGACCCCCGTAACAAGGGCATAGTTGGCCGCGCTGGAGCAGGAGCATGTAAATCGTAAAAGCCACTGTCAGAGGACGTTCCCACGCCGGCTGCAGTTTGCCGGTCGTTCGGGCAGCCCGTGGAGGACCCTCGTGACAAGCGCATAGTTGGCCGTGCTGGAGCAAGTGCGTGTAATTCGTAAGAGCCGCCGTCAGAGGGCGCCCGAGTCACGCGTAGAGGATCACTGCCATCCACCGTTTCATGAGCTGGTGCGGTAGCGTGTAATTCGTAAAAGCCGCCGTCAGATGGCGCTCGAGTCCCGTGCAGCGTTCGCTGCGAATCCAGAGGAGTTTTCAAAGCAGTACCTCATTGCTTGTTTGAGGTGGGCGTCCGGACGCCAGCCAAGGCCGATCGCTCCGCGGCCGGTCGTGGTCACGCCAGTTGTTTAGGCGGCCCGATGTCCCCCACCAAGGACGAGCGTGCAGCCAGGGGCCCACGAGGAGGGGATACGCTCATCAAGGCCGGGCGGGGTGCTCCGCTCGGTGCGCAGTCCGTTGGCTCAGCGATAAGCCCATTCAAGGCCGCGCAGGCTCGCGTACCTCGCGCGGACTTCTTGCAGACCTTCGCGAAATGGCCCTTGGTGGAGCACAGATGGCATATTGCCTCCCGAGCCGGGCACTCGAATCTGGGGTGCTGCCGATTACCACAAAAATAACACTTCGCGTACCGTTCAGGCCGTGGCCGGGCAGCGGTAGCAGCAGTCAGGCCGGAAGCCGAGACCGCTTCAGGAGCACCCAGAGACTCGGCCGTGGTTGAGTCCTCCCCCATATCCTCGGCGGTAACCCTCTCCGGTCGTGCGAGTTGAGAAGTCCCCGCCACGACTCGTGGGTGGTCATAAGCGGTAGATTGTTCACGGGCATCTGTAAAGACGTGAGCCAACCGTAGTGCCTCCGTGAATGTCAGCTCCGCGGTCTCCAAGAGTCGGAGCCTCAAGGCTCCAGAGCTGATCCCAGAGACGAAAGAATCTCGGAGAAGCTCATCCTGAACTTGCTCGTGTGTCCGTACCTCCTGAGCGCTGTCCGCAAGGAGGTGTCGCAGCTCCTGTGCGTAGCGATCGATCGATTCCAATGGTTGTTGTCGCCGCTGAGAGAGCTGATGCCGGCCGTGCACGGCGCTCCGTTTCTTTATGTATATTCGCTTTAGCTCGGCCAGAGCAGTGGCGTACGTCTCAAATCGAGCAATGCACCGGTAGACGTGGTGATGGACCTTCGACTGTAACACGGACAGCTTCACCGCGGCGGTGGGCTCGGTTTCATGCGCTGCGAAATAATTCTCCAGCGTTTTGAGCCAGTGGGTGAACTCCGACCCCGACTCCTCGGCTTGTGTGTCAGCGTCGAGGATCGGTACCATGATCATCTTGTGTTCAGCCATTTCGTAGATTTAAATGATATTAAATGTCGTGAAAATCAGCCACAGACACGACTTGTACCTTGGGTAGGTTTAATATCATTTAGATCTGTGGTAACATCCTGTAAAATACATTCATGCAATAGACATCAGAATCGGAGTATTACATGGGAAATGACTGATATCAATAGGCAAAGCAAGCAAGTCCAGCATATAGGTGCGTACATACCATTCAAACTACAGGACTATATGTCACAGTAAGTGTCGCTGGAGTGTCCTTGCGTCGCGGTTGTCCCGGGTCTTATAGACGCCCCTTTAGTGGGATAAGCGAGCACTCCCGGGTTCACCTTCAGTATAATTTCACTACAATACTATTATCTATAAACATATACATGCAGTTGTGGCCAAAAATATTGGCACCCTTGCACTTTTTTCAAATAACTCTAAAAATAAGTTGAAATTGATAAAAGTATTTGATCTCCAAAATTCTTTATTTCACTGTTAATATTACAGGACCTTTGTTTTTGATTCAGAACTTAATATATCCTTTTAAATCAGATAATAAAAATAAATGGCATTGACCAAATTATTGACACCCCAGATTTAATATTTGGTAGCACAGACTTTGGACAAAATAACTACAGTCATGTGCTTCCTATAGCCATGAATGAGCTTCCCACACCTCTCTACTGGCACTTTGGCCCACTCTTCTTGTGCAAACTGCTCCAGTTCTCCCAGATTTGAAGGGTGCCTTCTCCGAACTGCTGTTTTCAGATCTCCCCACAGGTGTTCAATGGGATTTATATCTGGACTTATTGCTCGCCACCTCAGAACAGTCCAGCACTTTGTCTTGAACCATTCCTGGGTGCTTTTTGAAGTGTGTTTGGGGTCAATGTCCTGCTGCAAGACCCATGGCCTTCGACGAAGACCCAGATTTCTGACACTGGGTTGAACATTGCGCTCCAAAATGCCTTAGTAATCTCCTGATTTCATGATTCCATGCACACATTCAAGGCACCCAGTGCCAGAGGCAGCACAGCAACCCCAAAACATCATTGAACCTCCTCATGTTTGACTGTAGGGAAGGTGTTCTTTTCTTTGAGGGCTTCATTTTGTTTTCTGTAAACACAGAGATGATGTGCTTCACCAAAAAGCTGTAATTTGGTCTCATCTGTCCACAGGACATTCTCCCAGAAGGATTTTGGCTTGTTCAGGTGTGTTTTGGAAAACTCCAGTCGGGCTTTCTTATGTCTCTCTCTCTCTCAGCAGTTTGGTCCTCCTGGGTCTCCTCCCATAGAACCCCCTTTCATAGAGTTGGCGATGGATGGTGTGAGTTGAACTGTCGAACCTAGTGTCTGAAGGTCAGCTTGAATCTGTTTGGCAGTTGATCGAGGTGCTTTCTCCACCATTCGAACAATCCTTCGCTGCAATCTTCGATCAAGTTTTCTCTTGCGGCCACGTCCAGGGAGTTTGGCTACAGTGACATGGGCCTTATACTTCCTGATAATATTGCGTACGTTAGATACAGGAACATCAAGGTCTCTGGAGATGGACTTGTAGCCTGGAAATCGTCCATGCTTGGCTACAATCTTGTGTCTGACCTCCTCAGACAATTATCTGGTTTTCTGTCTTATCTCCATGCTCATTGCGGTACACAAAGTGACATAAAACAGCAGAATGACTCATTTTCTCCATTCAAACTGGTTGAATAAGTGATTTTTTATATTGCAGGCACCTGCACCTCATCAGAGGTGAGTTCAATTCCAAAATAAAGGAGAATCACCTGCTTGAAATCTAATTGTTTCTAACAACTTATAAAGGGTGTCAATAATATTGTTCGGGCCATTTTATGATTTCTGTGTTGAATAAGCTAAGGTTTATTAATTTTTTCAGCTTTTTATGTTTTGTTCCTCTGCAAACCAAATAAATACAAATGTGGATACCAAAATATTTTTTTATTTCAACAATTTTCTGGAAGAAATTGTGCATTATTTGAAAAACGTGCAGGAGTGCCAATATTTTTGGCCACGTCTGTATATATTCTCTGCCAGTCTGTCTGTGCCCTGTCTGTCTTTTTGAGTGGGGCTTCAAAATCAAATCTCCGCCACTTTGTTTGCTCTGTATCGGTTCTCCAACCTCATAGACATATTTTGTAAGGCTCGCGCTTTCTTAATCTCCCACGGCTTTATCTTAACTCTAATTCGATATCTGATTTAATTTTTCTTCGTCGCTAAGAGGGTTTTATACTAGATTGCAAAAAATGGGGAGAAAATCTGATGAAAATTGGCATTTTTAGACAAAAATGCATTTTAAGTGAAAATAGGCCTCTTTCAATCTCAAGGTTGATTTGTAAAGTCCATTCGCCGGCATTTTGTTCACTCCGTGTCAGTTCTCCTGCCTCTGGTGTAGATTTGAAGACTGTACATGAGTCTTCTATTGCAGAGGAAACGAGATAATACATGTTTTGTTCGGAGCATTCACGGCAGCGGTGTATTACATGTATACTGTCCAAAGAAGGTACCTTCTCATAATGCATGGGATAGAAAATAGTGAAGTCTTTAAGAAAGAAAACTTTTGGTTTTCGTCCAAGTTTTCAAGGCTGAATAGTGTGCAAGTACAGGATTAATAAACAAACTGTATTTCACATGTGCATGGACATGTAATTCACAAATTATGTGAAGTAAATAAACAGAGTCGACGAAAATGTCGAGTCGGGACTGAAATGCCTGCGTACATGATTCATTAGTCGGGAAGCTAAGGATATTCCCAAGAGATATTTTTCGTTATTTTAGAAGTTATGAGCACATACACTTTGAACAAGTTATGCACACTTTAAATAGATTCTATGAAATGTACAAGTTATGTCCACTTTAAATAAGTTATGTGAAATGTACAAGTTATGTACACTTTAAATAAGTTATATGAAATGCACAAGTATATATATACACAAAGAATTAAGTTAAGCACCCCCCCCGTTTTTTTACAACCTCGCACATTACATGTTTGTTGTCGTCAAAACAGTGTAATATACCCATGATATTGCTATATTTTCTGGAGAAGTGATATTATGGTCACATAAAAACATAACAATCATGCCGTTTTCAATATTTTATTCTGAATAATTTAAGGTGAAATTTTTTGGGAATTTTAGGCATATTTTCACCTCAATTTAAGTATGGAGCTATAGGTCCATCACGGACAGTGTGGATGACGTTTATGTTTTCTAACGTACAGTCATTGTTCTGAGAAGACCTCTAGCGATCTTTGCGTCAATAACGTGTGTAGGACCCACGTGATCGGATCACTGACTCAACCAATCACTTTTTTTCACTTTGATCACTCAATTTCATCAATGGATAATTGCTAATGTCATACCAATCATTATTTGATCTCACATACCTTAGAATATATGCCAATGTATACATATACACAAAGAATATATATTAGGGGGTGCTTACCTTAATTCGTTGTGTAGGGGTGCTTAACTTAATTCTTTGTGTATATATATAAGCCTGGTGTTTGCTTAACAGTTATGGTTGCTGGCTTAAGATTGCAAAGTCCTGAGTTCAAGCCCCTGTCATTCCGTTGAATTAACACCTGGTGCGTTGACTCAGCCTGTCATCCTTCCGAGGTCGGCAAAATGAGAACCAGCTGACTAGGATGAATGAGCCATTGGAATATCCTGCACCGGAGAGACGACCCATCTAGTATAGCCAAACATTGCTTGCTTTGGCAGCCCTATGCATCTGAATATGCAAAAAGGAGTGGTATATGTGTGTGTGTATATATATATATATATATATATATATATATATATATATATATATATATATATATATATATATTGTTACAGATCGCGGATTAAGATGTTAGTTACCGAGCGGTTTGGTATTGCCGCGACCGTTACAGGATCCCTGACTCACCCGATTCACCCAGAACTTTGGCCGTATCGCACCACAGCTGCTCAATGAGGGAAAAGACAAAAACGACGCAATGCAAGAGGAAAAGGAATAAAGCGAGAAGACGTACAGACGAGTAATGGGGTTTATTATTTACACACACAAGCAAAAAGAAAGCAGTCACGTTTATTTACAAGCACATAAGACGCAGGTGACACAGGGAAAATACTAGCTTACCTACAGACTTAATTAAATACCCAGGGACAGAACAAACAAAACAAACTCACGTATACAAGAAGGATGGAATGGAATGAATGCTGGAAGGAGGAATGGGAAGGTTCAGCTGGGGCAGATGGTTCGGGCTTGATCCCGCACGGGACGTCGGCTGGACCTCGACGGCCACCGATGCCACCGCTATTTGGTCCCCGCGGGGTAACGGGTTGAAGCTGCCTGGTGGAGTCAACGCTGCCTCTCTGGCTCAGCTCAGGGCGCGTCTGCCGTCTCTGGCGCAACTGCTGGTAATGGCCCTTGGCACCTTCTCTCTCTTGGCCCTGGTGTCTCCTCACCATTGACAACTCAACGCAACCAACGCAACCACTGACCCTCCTCTGGCAACCGACTCAGACCAACTCACTACTCACTTCCGTTTGCGCCTTTTATAGCGCCTCCAGCGATTACGCCGCCGGCGTTTTGGACACGCCCATCGGGGTGCTCACCTCGGCCCTGGTTGGTCGCGCGACCCTCGGGCTCCGCCCTGGATGACGACGGGCGGGCACGCCCCTCCTCCCCGCTATGACGAGGTGGAGACACGCCTTTCTTCCCCCAACCCTGCCTCGTGGTCAATGGCGGATGAAGGGAAAACCGCCCAACATGCAGTTGGCAATGCGAATTGCAATTGACGGAAAGGGGGGAATGGAAGTGTTGGGAGTGGGAATGAAGGGAATCTATCTCTTTCACTGGTGCAATGGAGTATTTCAATTAATGGAAGACACAGCCTTACACTAATACACATAATAAGGATATAACTGTCAAAAAAGATATATCGTGTCCTGCATGTATGTTTTATGGACTAACTACGGGAACGCCCTTTGACCTTTATACAACCACAAACGGAGGGAGGAGGGGTGATATTTTACAACAACCTTTTACAACAACATTTTACCACAACAATAAAATAAAAAAACATTCTCATATCCACAACAATATATATATATATATATATATATATATATATATATATATATATATATATATATATATATATATATATATATATATATATATATATATATATATATACATACATACACACACTACACAGTCACGTGAAAAATTAACTACACCCCATGTAAAGTTTTGACTTTTTCAACATATTTGAACATACAGCTATTTGTTCTTCTTTTCAACAATATTGACAGATAAAGGTGATATAATATAACAAATATCATGAAACAATTACATTTTGTAGTCCATTGTATAATTTAAATAAACATAAATGCAAATTTCGCATGTGGAAAAAGTAAGTACACCCCATGAAATGTTTTTTAATCTTTTTAACATATGTGGACATATCAATATTTGATCTTCATTTAAACAGTATCTACAGACAAAGGTGATCTAATTGAACAAAAAACAATGAAGAATTGACTTTGCAATAATTTATTCAAACAAAAAATTGTTGCACAGCATGCACAATTGCATGCACAGCTCGTTTCAAATCCCCGCACAACATCTCGATGGGATTTAGAGCCGGGCTTTGACTTGGCCATTCCAGAACCCTCCATTTCTTTCTTTTCAGCCAATCCTTGGTGGATTTACTGGTATGTTTAGGGTCATTGTCATGTTGCAAGGTCTACCTTCGGTTGAGCTTCAACTTTCCGACAGATGGCCTCACATTATCCTCAAGCACCCTCTGGTACAATGAAGAATTCATCGTGGAGTCTATGATTGTGAGCTGCCCAGGCCCTGATGCAGCATGCTGCCCCAAACTATAATATTTCCACCACCATGCTTTACAGTTGGTATCAGGTTCTTGTGGTCAAATGCTGTCTTTGGTTTTCGCCAAACATGTCTTCTGGTACTGTGGCCAAATAGCTCTACCTTTGACTCATCTGTCCAGAACACATTGTTCCAGAAGTGCTGGTCTTTGCCAAGGTCTCCATTGGCAAACTTTAGTCTTGCCCTGATGTTCTTTCTGGACAGCAAAGGCTTCCTCCTGGCACACCTCCCATGTAGATAAAATTTGTGCAGCCTCTTTCTAATGGTAGACTCGTGCACTTTGACATCAACAGTGGCAAGAGCTACCTGTAGGTCCCGTGATGACATTCTGGGGTTCTTAGAGACTTCTTTCAGCATCTTGCGGTCTGCTCTCGGGCTGAAATTGTTGGGGCGGCCTGGGCTGAACAAGTTGGCAGTTGTTTGGAATCTTCTCCACTTGTAGATGATCTTCCGGACAGTCGAATGATTGATTTCAAATTGTTTGGAGATCTTTTTAAATCCCTTCCCAGACTCGTAGGTATCTATAACCTTCTTTCTGAAGGCCTCAGAGAGCTCTTTTGATCTAGGCAAGGTGACGCCACACACTTCAACAACAAAGAGCAAACCAAACGAAATGTCTGAGGTTTAAATAAGACAGGTTGCTCCAAGATCTTCTCCAACGATGTTCTAATCATTTGCACCTGAGCTGGTGCACCTGATTCTAATTTTAGGTGTTTGAAGTAGTGATAAATGTCGGGGTGTACTTACTTTTTCCACATGCGAAATTTGCATTTATGCTCAATTAAATTATACAATGGACTACAAAATGTAAATGTTTCATGATATTTGTTATATTATATTACCTTTATCTATCAATATTGTTAAAAGGAAGATCAAATAGCTGTATGTTGAAATATGTTGAAAAAGTCAAACCTTTACATGGGGTGTTCTTACTTTTTCACGTGACTGTATATATTGTACAACACTGTAGAACTGTGTGCACATACACTACATGACCAAAAGTATGCGGACATCCCCTCTAATTAGTGGATTCGGATGTTTCAGCTGCACCCATTGCTGACAGGTGTAAATATATAATCAAGCACACAGCCGTGCAATTTCCATAGACAAACATTGGCAGTAGAATTGGTCGTACTGAAGAGCTCATTGACTTTTAACATGCACAGTCCTGAGATGCCACCTTTCCAACAAGTCAGTTCGTCAAATATCTGCCCTGCTAGAACTGCCTCGGTCAACTGTAAGTGCTGTTATTGTGAAGTGGAAATGTCTCGGAGCAACAACAGCTCAGCCGCGAAGTGGTAGGCCACCCAAGCTCACAGAACGGGACCGCCGAGGGCTGAAGCGTGTAGCACATAAAAATAGTATGTCCTCGGTTGCAACACTCAGTACCGAGTTCCAAACTGTTTGTTGGGAGCTTCATGAAATGGGTTTCCATGGTCGAGCAGCCGCACACATGCCTAAGATCACCATGCGCAATGCCAAGTGTCGGCTGGAGTGGTGTAAAGGTCGCCGCCATTGGACTCTGTAGCACTGGAAACGCGTTCTCTGGAGTGATGAATCACGCTTCACCAACTGGCAGTCAAACGGCCTAATCTGGGTTTGGCGGATGCCAGGAGAACGCTTCCTGCCCGAATGCATAGTGACAACTGTAAAGTTTGGTGGAGGAGGAATAATGGTCTGGGGTTGTTTTTCATGGTTCGGGCTGGGCCCCTTCGTTCCAGTGAAGGGAAATCTTAATGCTACAGCATACAATGACATTCTAGACGATTGTGTGCTTCCAACATTGTGGCAACAGTTTGGGGAAGGCCCTTTCCTGTTTCAGCATGACAATGCCCCCGTGCACAAAGCGAAGTCTATAGAGAAATGGTTTGTCGAGATCGGTGTGGAAGAACTTGAGTGGCCTGCACAGAGCTCTGACCTCAACCCATCGAATACTTTTGGGATGAATTCGAACGCCGACTGCAAGCCAGGCCTAATCGCCCAACATCAGTGCCCGTCCTCACTTATGCTCTTGTGGCTGAATGGAAGTAAATCTCCGCAGCAATGTTCCTACATCTAGTGGAAAGCCTTCCCAGAAGAGTCGAGGATGTTATTGCAGCAAATGGGGGACCAACTCCATATTAATGCCCATGAATTTGGAATGAGATGTTTGATGTTTGGGTGTCCACATACTTTTGGTCATGTAGTGTATATGCATGTGTGTATACACTGTGATGTCATGATACATGTAACTGCTCATGATACATTTCAGTGCAACACCTGCCGAAGTTTCAGTCTGTGCACAACAATCAAACAAATGGCCATTGCGAAACCATCACATGCACATTTACCGTCCACTGATAAATGCTTTTCACGCCATCTTATAAGGATCAGGCCGTTACATTTTCAAACACCGGTGATGCTAACCCTAACAGCTAATTGGATTCTTTCTTTATGACACTTTTCTGAAAAAGAAATTGCGCATCCACAATTGTTGCCTGTTTCATTCTGAAAGCCGCCTTTGATTACGTTTTCAGACCATCCCTCTTGGGGCGTCTTTATGCTTTAGGAATACTAGATAAGCTTGTAAACTTTCTGGAGGCCCTTTGCACAAACACTATGAGCTGCATTTGAATTAACATCTTGGACACTGAATGGTTTAATATCGTTTGTGGTGTGCGACAATGTCAAGTGGCAGCACAAACCATCTTTAATGTGGTTCGTGATGGCGTCATGAAAAGGTGAGTTTGATGTAGCACGTGTGGTATGTTTGTCAGGGAAGAATATTTCACGGAATTCAACTGCACAGATGAGATCACTTTTCTGGCCGAGCTACTAGATAGTCTCCATTCAGCCCTTCAAGGTAATGGATGCCTTTGGAACTCGTGATTAGCTGCCTTTAAACAAAGCTCAAAGGCCTCATTGAAGACTCTGCTAGTTGACGTACACAGCACTAAGTTAGTGTTTTTACCTTTCTTCGCTCTGTTTGTGGTGAAACAGATAATGTTGAGGGTGACATTTCCTGACTGTGCTTCCTCGCTGACGGATCTCTGGTAGCTTGTACCTGTTGCTGCGTTTTTTCCTGGGGAGTAAAAATCTATATTTCCGGGTTCCTCCGACATCTTTGTTCTTTGAATCATTCACATTCCTTTCTACCTTTTCACATTTCTCTTTATTAATTATAATTCTTGCTTTTTCTTTATTTCTCTCTTTCTTTCTATGTCTGTGGAAGGAGAAGTGAATTCTCGTAGACTTTTTCTGTGAGGCTCAATTGGTGGCACTTGGCTGGGTTTGACTGTCATGGAGTAGGCAGACCTCCTGATGACTCCGTCTTTGCTCTTTACTTCTTCAGGTTCCTTCTCAAGACTCTGATGCTGTATTTCGTTTTCCGTTTGAATACTCAGAATAGGCCTTGCATCGTCTTCCTTCCCTACCCTCCAATTCCCGGGAAGGTGCAATAACCACATCTCACACAAGATGAAGATGATATCCTGCAAAAGCCTTTTGTGCCCTGACCCGATAATGGCTCAGAATCATAGACCCAGACATCTCTGCAATCAGTGCCAAGCTTGATGCTTTGAATGCTTCTAATCTCAAATACATTCAAGGTGTCTCATGAATAAACAGTATTTGGGTATTTATTTGGATATTTCAATGCACAATCAAATAATCTATAGATGCTTAAATGCTGGAAAATAATATTACTTAAAAACGGCACTTTTGTGATATAAAAAACAACAACAACAACAACAACAACAACCCCTTTTGAAGATCCCTGGTGTAAAATGCTCATGCCTGACATCAAACTGGTCGTTCTGTCACTCATTTCATTGGAATTCATGTGAAATTTGTTGGAAACAAGTTGAGATGTGTTAAGGATTTTCATGGAATATTCAATGAAAATATCAATTTGTTTTTTAGGCCCTGATATTTTCGGGTATAATTTAGAGAAATTCCACCCTCTTCTCTCCCTTTTTTCACTCTCGTTGAGAGCCACGTGTTTCCCTTCTCCACTGTTTGTGTGAGTCTATGTGCTTCGTCGGGCGGAGTCTCGTACTACCTGTATGGTGGGTGTGGCCTTGTACATCTGCAAAACAAATCCCCGTCAAACCTGCACTTGGGAAACCGTACTGAGTGACTTGGGCGAGATGGAGAGGGGTGTGAATTGAAGGGGGGAGGGAGATTTGTTTTGGGGAGGTTGTAATCATGAAAGACGGGTGAACACACGCTTACAGGATGACGTGAGGCTTTAAAATGATTGATGTGTGGCTTCACGTGCATTGCTGCAAAGCCTTGCCTCATGAAGGCCAAGCCGACAGCAGGAAGATGAACAACAGCAGCATCCTCCCGCTTACACATAACAATACCATGTATGACGAAAAATTCCGTAGGACTTGATATTTGAATCTTAATTGATAAATATCAGTAAATCTTATGCGACTTCATATCTTGCAATATATAATTCCCCCTCCCCCCCCCCCTTCCCATGCTTCATTCCCCCTCCAAACCCTCTCCCTCCCACAGATCTCCCGATGTCCCTGCTCCCCATCTTGTTCTCCCGCTCCCTTTTTTTTTTTTTGTTGTATACTGAATCGAGGCTCGTGAAAGAGCTAACATTTACTTCACAAACAAATCAACCAGACAAACAAAATATATCAAAAGAGGGAACGGAAGACAAGATGGGGAGAGAAGGGGAAGCACACAAACACAACATTTGAGAGCAGGGAGATGTGTGGAAGGTGGAGGGCTTGGGGGGAGGAGGCGTGGGAAGGGGGGGGGGGGGGGGGGAGGGGGAATTATATATTGCAAGATCATATATTTTATGTTAGTTTGTCTTTTTTGTGATCAATGTTAGCTCTTACACGAGCCTCGATCTTGTATACAAAAAAAAAAAAAAAAAAAAAAAAAAAAAAACAAAGTAAATTTCACTTCTCAAAACTTTTGTGTCTGAAGTGGGCCTTGAATAGAATGATGACGATGATGATGTTGTTGGTGTGTAACTAAATTATTGTAACGTGTATTCATTGTCGGTTTGCTTTATTCACCTCCCTCAGTCGCCATTGCTTGCTGGACTGAATCCAGCCGAAGGACCCGTTTCAGGAGGGACATTGGTCACAATCACTGGACGTCACTTGGATGCGGGCAGCTCTGTCTCCATCTTATTTCGAAACAATTCATGTGCCTTTCGAAGGTAAGGATCTCAGAAAATGAGGGGCATGTTAAAGTAACACACATTGGACTGTCTTGTTCGACAGGTGTCACAGGTATATCTACTATTAATGATTTTCTGGAGCACACTAGGAAATTTAGATTGTGCTATGAAGCTCTCGATGTCGTGAAAATATTCCAATTTCTTCATCTAATTACTCTCATTTTGTCCTTATCCATCTTTTGTCCAGCCCCACATTTGAAGAGGACTTGCATATCTGGTCACTGAATTCAACCACCAAGTATTTTTGAGGTCAACATAGGCCAAAAGGTCACCATAGGCCAGATTTCGAAAATCCTCAATTTTCATCCGATTGACTTGAAATTTGAAGACGACTTGCATATCTGGTCACTGAATTCAACCACCAGCTATTTTTGAGGTCAACGTAGGCCAAAAGGTCAACATAGGCCAAATTTCTAAAATCCTCAATTTTCATCCGATTGACTTGAAATTTGAAGAGGACTTGCATATCTGGTCACTCAATTCAACCACCAAGTATATTTGAGGTCAGCATAGGCCAAAAGGTCAACATAGGCCAAGTTTTTTAAATCCTCAATTTTCATCCGATTGACTTGAAATTTGAAGACGACTTGCATATCTGGTCACTGAATTCAACCACCAACTATTTTTGAGGTCAGCATAGGCCAAAAGGTCAACATAGGCCTAGTTTTTAAAATCCTCAATTTTCATTCGATTGACTTGAAAATTGAACAGCATTTGCACATTGAATCACTAAATAGGGAAACTAACTATTTTTGAGGTCAAAACGTCAAAGGTTAACTCAAGGTCAACCTTCCAAAATCATCATTTTTCATCCAAAAAATCGTCACTTTTCTTCCTATTGACCCGAGCTTTGATCAAGATTGTCAATTTTAATCTTCATGAAATGGACAATTTGCTGTATCAATGGAATTTTTTTTCTTGGTGGTGGGGGGCGGATTTTGCAAGTATCGTGCTCCGCATGACGTCTTCTTGTTTGTTTGTCTGTTTGTTTGTCTGTCTGTTTGTCTGTTTGTTTGTCCGCACAGAATTCATATGATTTTCTCTGCAACCGTTGGTCCGATTGACAGGAAATTTTCACCATAGGTGCAACTCCACCTGTAGAATTTTTGATGATAATTATGACGTCATAGGTCACGTGGTTTGGCCGCCATCTTGAAAAAACGGAAAAACTTTGCACCTCTATATCTCTGAAAGTGCTGAACAGAAAAAAATTGTGACATGGTTCATTGCAAAGAACTCTCCATGGGGAATAAAATATGTTAATGAAGATGTCATAGGTGCCTCCATTATGACGTCATAATTCGACAAGTACAAAACTTCATCCGTTTAAGATTAAATTTCTTGAGCATAATCTAGGGATAAATTTGTGGAGAAAAAAAAAATGATGACGTCATCGGTGACGTGGTTCGGCCGCCATATTTTTTTAACACAAAAGCCTTAAAACCCACTGAAAACACATCCCGGTGAGGGTCTGCAAACTCTAATTGCTCTTTCTTGTTTCCGATGTAATCTATTGTTTCTAATTTTATGTAATTTGTTTCGGGCAATAGGCTAAACTACTCAGAATAAATTATTGGACAATTATTTTCCACCAGCCATACCATAATGCATGTAACATTTACCTACATGTCCGTGTCCTACATACACATGTGCAACAATTTATTGCAGTTTTAGAAGGACATGTGACACTGACATCCAGATCCCACAACCTAATCTTACCAACTGGGGCCTTTTCGGACTTCAACTCAACACCATTCAATTTCACCGAATCTGTCAATGTTTCACATCAATGACTGAAATAAACATGGTGTTTTATTGATAAGATCAACAAGCATGTAAAAAAAAAAAAAATTTTAGACAAAATCTAAAATTAACCCAACAAATGGGGACTTTTATGACCCCAAACTTTTAATCACTAAATTTTATTCAATCTGCTAAAGATTCACATCAATGAGGAAATATATTTTGATTTGATGATGTTTTAGTGATAAAGTAAACAAAAAAAGCATTTTTTTTTGTTTTAGATGACTTACTCGATACAAATAACATGTGAAGTAATCATATATGTATAGTAAAGAACGAAAACACCTTGGGGTCTTTTTGGACCCCAGAAAGGATTTGATGGTAACTCTGCACAGCAAAATGGGATCTCAAAACATCATATATATTATATAATAACGAGTTTGGTTTATTGAACAGGTCGTTTACATGCTTGCTAATTGACTTCTTCATGTCCGAAGTTTGGACAACATATCACCCATGTTATGGACCTCGACAGGTTTACATCCATTTGTTGATTCTCCCTTTTTCTCTTCATGTTTTAGCTAATTTTAAAAGTACGTACGTTCCTGTATGTATGCCATTCCCTTCCACGTCCAACGATCTCTCCCCCATGATTGGATGATGTCAAATGAAAAAATAAGACGTATTTTAACAATTAACCTTTTTCGTGACAAAGACTTTTAATTTCACATGTTTATTGTGTGTGCAGGCCATTAACACTGTAGTCCAGCCCAGTGAGAATAAAAGGGGTTTATACACCGCCTCAAATGCAAACTCGCATTAAACCACGTCTGACCGACCTCTCTCCCGTGCTTGCATGATTTCACATGAGAACATAAGACGTATTTAAAAAAAAAGTATCCTTTTTAGTGACAAACATTTAAAATTTCATATATGTATTGTGTGTGGCCCATCTAACAATGTAATCTAGCATGGTGAGAATGAAAAACTGTTTATACACCGCCTCAAATGCAAATTTACAATACTCCACATCTCACCGACCCCTCTCTCATGCTTTGATGATTTCACAGGACAACAAATGACATGTTAAAAATATTTAACCTTTTTAGTGATGAATCGTTTCCTTTATCATAGCCTTACCTTTAGATACATCTGAGTGAGGTTTTTTTTGTTTGTACTTTTTGTGACATGTTTTATCCACTCACTTTTTCCCTTTAACTTTTTATGTGTTTTTAACATACATTTTTCCACGGGGATCGCTGGTATATATTTATTACTGGCCCATATAATGTAGGTACCGTAAACAAACTAATTAAACATGAAATACTGTACTGAAGGAGCTGTGCTCCAACGCGAGTCGAAAGGATTGACGCGACCAAAGACGGGAATTCGTCCGAGTTGCTTTATTGCACAAATCAAACTCGGGTACTCTGAAAAGCCCGTTTATCGGGCAGCAATATATATACACATCATGCCGGAGCGTTTGCCCGGGAAAGGCGAGACCGGGCGTGCCCGGGCGTCCTGGGCAAGTCTGGACGTGCCCGGGCGTCCTGGGCGAGCCCTGGAAAGGCGAGTCTGGATGCGCCCGGGCGTCCTGGGCGAGCCCTGGAAAGGCGAGAGCGGGCATGCCCGGGCGTCCTAGGCGAGCCCTGGAAAGGCGAATCTGGACGTGCCCGGGAAAGACGGGAACGGCGAGTCCGGGCATGCCCGGGAGAGGCGCGTCTGGGCCTGTCCGGGCGGCCTGGACGAGCCCGGCATGGTGATCGCTCCCTGGCCGCGTCCTTGGTAGGTGCAAGCGCAAGGCGATTGTGTATACCCAGCGGTAACCGCTACAGTACATTGTTAAACTAATATGGAAATAACGCATGAAAATGTTGGCACAAAGGCTCCAAAAAGACCCCTGTTGGTAGGATGCGGGTTAATAGGTAGGAATGCAGAATGCATCGCGTGCTTTGGTGAGGAAAATCCATTTGGTGGGAATCCATTTGGTGGGAATCCATTTCATGGTTACAGTTTTACAGGTGTTCGAAGATTATTTATTTGGACATTTTTTCCTGATACACAATGCCTAAAACTTCATCATTTTCCTCCCCAAAAACGATTTAAAAGGTTATTGTCTCCACTCATTGTATCGATCAGTTATTGGCATCTCGCTTGTTGATGTATATCGATAGGATTATCAATGTTTGTTAGGAATCCTTTTTTAAAAAAGAATCTACAAATGACAAGTGTCTGTTTTGATCTAAAAATACATTTCACATATGGTGTCCGATGTGCTTATATCCAGTGTCTTGGTGAGACTTCAAATTTAAATATAACTCGATTCTCCTACACCATTCAAGTCTGACAATATTTTGCGGACGAGTGCCATTCTTGTTACCTCTGCCACCGAAGGTGGTGAGCTGTCTAAATTGGGTTTGATTCAGGACCCAACTATAAACTTCTGGTTATTGCTTCACAGGTGCGGCATGACTTCAAAAGGTACACCGTCCCTCAGATGGACGTCAAGCGAGAGACCACCTGTTAGATTTAGTTGGTATGCATTAACTAGACCGAGAGTCTAACAATGGCACAGCCAAGCTTGTTTTATACTTTAGTTTAAGAGGATAATATGACCTAGGGGGGGTCCAGCTACCAGTTCCCAAATAATCTACGTATTAAATTTTTTGACTTCAGGCATGGACGGCCAGTTCGTGAATGACTTGGGGGGGTGGGGAGGGGGGGGAACTGGAAACACGACATAAGAGCCAAAAAATGGAAGGAAAACACGCATTCATGGAGAAGGAAACTCCAAAGAGGAAAAACTGGAGAACTAGGAAGGATTTGGGTGGGGTTAATGAGGTTCGAAAAGACCACGGTTTTGGATAGGGGGATGATCTGATAGGTGAACAGCTGCCTTGAAGACCTGGATGGAAGAATGAGATTGGGGAGGATGTGGAAATTGATTCCACTGGAAGAATGAGATTGAGGAGGATGTGGAAGTTGATTCCACTGGAAGAATGAGATTGAGGAGGATGTGGAAGTTTATTCCACTGGAAGAATGAGATTGGGGAGGATGTGGAAGTTGATTCCACTGGAAGAATGAGATTGAGGAGGATGTGGAAGTTGATTCCACTGGAAGAATGAGATTGAGGAGGATGTGGAGGTTGATTCCACTGGAAGAATGAGATTGAGGAGGATGTGGAAGTTGATTCCACTGGAAGAATGAGATTGAGGAGGATGTGGAAGTTGATTCCACTGGCAGGGGAATAAAGAGGAACAAATGAGTGGAGGTGAGCAGTGATCCTGGATTTGGGAAGTCTTACTGAAAGGGGGTTGATAGTGGACCATGTGAGCCCTTCAGACACTGAGGAAGGGGGGGGGTGAAAAAAAGGATTTTTTGTGCCCATGACCAGACTGGGTACCGGGTACCCCCCAGCACTTATGCAATATTTTGTGTAGATTGGCCAAGCCGATTGTATTATATGATCTTCACATCTACACAAATATGCTTGGAGAATTTCCTAGCTTGGGGGTGTGGGTGAGGGGGAATGATATTTGGTGCCCTTGACCTGACCTTGGTTACCCCCAGCATGTTTGCAAAATTTGGTCACACACACACACACACACACACACACACACACACACACACACACACACACACACACAATGTATATGTATATATAACTGTGAGAAATAGTAGAAACTCCACAGTACGAGCAGGGCGTCTCATTTGCATTAAATAAATAATCGAGAGATTAAATCAGACGCGGACGTAGCTTCAGGACGTCGATCTTTAATTTTCGACAAGCTTTCGACCAACAAAGGTCTTCTTCTTAGTCTACAGAAACAACAGGCATGTATATCAGACAAGTATGTATCGTGATATGTGTGTAAGATGTGTGATATGTGTAGAAAATGCATACAAAAGGAAGAGCCATGCCAAAGCTCACTCACCGTCCCCAAGTTCAACAGAAGTGAAGCGCAGCTTACAGTTACCGTTCGCGTTACAGTTGATGCACGTGCTTATACAAATATAGAGATACATACATAGATAAACACAAGCATATATTCATATACCATTTATATTCATATAATATATTTATATATTTATTTATATATTTATATAAATGACATATAAAGGTAGAATGAAAGAATGAGTGAATGAATGAGTGAATGAATGAATGAATGAATGGGTTATGGTTAATGATTTGATTGGGTTGATGTCGGAACATTCTTTAATCATCAAAATTTATGCCATGAGGGATTTTTGTCCGAAGTTTATGTATCCAAAAGGACTCACATTTCAGAATCGTGGTGTCTATATACAGACTTGGCATTTAATATGGATTATATTTTTTTGTGGGGGTGAACTTACTTTTCAAGATGTCTTAGAACCAAAAGTTCATTGGAATTATGTTGAAATTATTCTAGATTTTGTTAATGTGACCTTTAAAAGAAACAAAAACCACATTTGACATTTCGAAACAAATAAATTGATCCTTGAAAGTGATGTAAACTGATATCGAACTCAATTCATGGACAGTACTGTGTTAAACTTCTGTGCGTTTTCCAGAAGTATCTCTTTATTTTGCACATTAGCCAAAAATGTTTTTAACAAAAACAAAAGTTAAATTACGACTGGGATTACCGACAGTAAAATTACAGTTCAGTACTTCGTGTAACCCGCACAAGCATTCAGGAGAGCGCATACACGTTGAGGCATGCTGTTCACGAGATTTGCCAAGGTTTGGACAGGAATCGCTTGCCATGCAGTGACAATAGCCTGCTGCAATTCACGCACAGAGGTCCGCTGCTGGTCCAAGTGGTCGATTTGACGCGTTAATTCTGCCCATAAGTTCTCTATCAGATTCATATCCGGGGACATGGCAGGCCACTCCATATGCTCCACACCATGGTCAGCAAGAAAGTGTTGGATCATGCGAGCACGATGAGGCCGTGCATTGTCATCTTGGAAGACAAAGTTTCCTCGAAAGGCTGCACGAGCAAATGGAAGCAATGCTTCTTCCAGAATGGCCCTGTACTTGAACTGGTTCAGGTTTCCATTCAGAACAACCAGGTCAGTTTTGCCCCCTGCATGAAAAGCAGCCCAAACGGTCACCCCACCACCTCCAGCCTGGACTCTTGGCACTATACAATCTTCGTTGTGGGCTTCATGCACTTGTCTGCGCACTCGGATGCGGCCATCTTGACGATAGACCAGAAATCTAGACTCGTCACTGAAGGTCACGTGATTCCAGTGTCCTGGCTGTCATTGATGGTGCTCTCTGGCCCACTGCAATCGGCGCTGGCTGTGTTGTCTGGTCAGTCGTGGCTTTCTCAGGGGATGCCTGGCACGATAGCTTGCTTGAACCAGTCGTTGGTTGTTTCGCCTTCTGGATACAGGCACATTTGTCAGTTGCTGCCACTCAGCCCTAAGCCGATTAGCTGACTTGGTACGGCCATTGCGGACTAACCGGTGCAGCTGGCGATCATCCCTCCTTGTGGTTCTGCGGGGACGTCCTGGCCTCGGTATTGGAGTAGGGACACCCCTCTGAGCATTTCGTTTCAGGATCTTTGGCACCTGACCTTGAGTGATGCCATACTGCCGAGCAATAGCACGCTGTTTCATGCCGGAATTTCGTAAAGCCACCACTCCATGACAAACAGCATTGTCGAGTTGACGGACCATCTCCAGAGGAAGCGGCAATAACTTTTGGAGACGTGCAGCAGTTGTTTTCCACTAATACAGAACGCAACAACCCTTGTATACCCGACTGTGAAGCCAATCGTCAAATGCACCTGTCCGTACATTTTGCCACGCCACCTGTGATATAATCCTGTTGTTGACTTCTTGCTGCGACAGACAATCAGTGACATGGTTCTTTTAACAAATAAATCACCAAAGTGTAAAAGAAAGTCACCAGATTGATATACTGAGTTAAGAAAGTAAACCCAAGTCAAGAAAAAAAAAAATATTCCATATTAAATGCCAAGTCTGTATATATATATACAGTGAAACCTTGACTTACGAGTGCACCAACTTACGAGTTTTCCGAGATACGAGCCGTCGCTCGGGCGGTTTTTTGCTTTGAGATGCGAGCCGAGATCTGAGTTACGAGCTTACGCCACCCGCCACCAGGTGGCCCAACGAGCGTTCCGGTCACGTGGTTATCTTGCCGTGCAAGCATCTCTGCCGTATATCGCTGCTGCTTTGTTTTCGCATGTTGGTTATTTTGGAAAATTTCTTCGTTTTAACCATGGGTCCTAAGAAATTGAGTGCCAAGGGCAGTACTGAGAAGAAGAAGAGGATGATGTGCTTGGATATAAAACACGCAATCGTCGAAAAACATGAGCGAGGTGTGCGTGTTGTCGACTTGGCGAGGCAGTACGATCGTAGTACTTCTACGATATGTACGATTTTGAAGCAGAAGGAGTCGATAAAGGCTATAACGCCAGCCAAGTAGGCTCCGGGCCAGGTATGGTCCATCTGCACCCCCCCCACAACTCTCCGACCCTGGGTTTTTCTGAACCATTGGGGTGTCCTGGGGTGGAAATCAACTGGTAACAGTAAATAAACTTGGACTCACTACCCATTTGGTACCTATATTGGATGGTACCCTCAAAACAGCATATTTTTAAATCCGCGTTGCGCCATATTCGACACACGTGTTCTTTTGGTATTTGTGCCTGCTAATATTAACTCAGAATAAAAAGTTATATACCAAAAGAAAGCTGTTCATCTACTGATCATCATAGAATATTGACACATTACTTATAATGGTACCTTAATGGTCATAACTAGTGCTGAATAGCAGTACCCCACTTTAACGTAACATAATTCGGTATCGACCGTACTATTTCATCTTACACACATAATATGAACACATTACACCTGATATGCTTACATATATATTTTATTGGCTTTCTCCTGTATATCAGCTTTAATTTGATACCAGATACATCCCCATAGCTTCAATTCTCTTTTTTATACAGCGTGTCAAAGATACTACCTGTTTCGCGGGAACCATGAATCATATAATCTCGGTAACAGTCTTTGTCTATATTCAAAAGAACTGCCTATTACACTTATAAATGTCATTCATAATCGAATATCATAATCATACTGCCATCTTATTAACATATTAAACAAGAAAAACTTGTTTATTAATCACAGTAGTTTTTAATATCATCATATTAATATTCATACACTGGGTCAAACACCTTCCACAGAACAGTAACAATGTAATGCTCGAATATTTACTGTAAAAGTAAAAATATTTCTTATTTGAAACTAAATTTTAACATCCCATTGAAAAAATTTTTAGTATCGAATATTTTGATGATAAACCAAACATTATTGCTCAACAACAGATATCATAATAATATTAACAGTCAGTTTTATCCCTACAATTACATATGTATGTCGTACACTCAGTTAACCACATTATATCATATAATACAAGTATCCACTCTCAAAAGAACACAAACAAACAATTGCATTTTGTTAATTATCAACAAAAGTCAAACACTGCATGAGTGCAGTCAAGTTGGCTTGCTTGCACGAATGGCATATGTCCATCATGATCAGTCATCGTCACTGTCACTTTCATCGGTATCACTGTACAAAACACGATCCATATCATCAGGTGTTTCATCACCTGATTCATCATCACTCTCATCGTCGTCTGACATGACCTGAGCTATATCAGCCAGCTCACGCGGAAGCATGTCTCCATCATACCAGAGAGGATCCAGGCAGCCTTTCTCTTCTTCCCAGCCATGGCCTGGACTTGCTTTGGGAATCCTTGGTCGAGGAACGTGAGCTCTCTTCCAAATTCCCACTTGGTGGTTGACCCTTCGGATGTGCTGTGTGAGGCTCCTCATACATGGTGGAATATTGGCCATGTCTACATTGCCTGAGGGTAGGTGACGATTCTCCTTGGCACATAGCTCATTTATTCTCAGGAGTCGCAGATCATCAACGTGTGATACCTTTCCTCTTCCATACATGGCACATGTGAAGCTGTCTAGTTGATTGTTCAGCTCTTCTGGCACATCCCACGTATCTCCAAGCTTGTTGAGAATAGGGATGTATTGCGGCAGACGAAGCAGCGTTTTAACAGGTTTGATTTTTCCAATCCCTCGGAAAGCGCTAGTGCTGTCACAACCGCTGTAGGCGTGAAGTGCCATAAGAGCAGTACTCTTCTCTTGGCCGAAGTCTGCTGCGAGTTTACTGACGTTTATTAGCCTCTGCTTGTTTCCTGTGCCTGTGTCAAACAGTATCTTTATGTCGTTTATCGATGCGGCGTAGTGCAGTAAGATGAAGAATACATCCGAGTCTGGGCTCTTCACTCGAACAAACTCATATTTCTGGCTCCTGGCGTAGTTTACGTATAATATCACGCGCGAGTCTGTTTCTTCTTGAGACGATTCCAGCTGAGGCAACTCTTTGGCATTTGTTGTCTGACCATCTGTGGATGTGAGTTGGTATGCCTTCCCTTCACATATCAAGATCACTTTTCGACCATGGCACCGAGAAGCATACTGGTCAATGTTCCAGAGCCTGAGTAGCAGTCGGATGAACTGGATTTTATTCTCGTCGTTCGAGAGAAACATTTTCCAATCTTGCGGTTTCTTTGTAGCTTCTCCTTTTAGAATCAACTTTTCTCCACAGCCGCGACGTCGCCTCTCCATCGACTTCACTGATCCAGGTAGGTATTGATCTGTGCTGAACACCACATCTCCTGTCTTACTGATGATGTCAAAGACCTTGGAACAGATCTGGCTGAAGTTGTTAGGAATGTCTTTTAGATAGTAGAAGGTGGCATTTCCGTCATACACTGTCAGGGTGACCCTTGCCTGTGGTACAGTGATGTCAGTACAGTCCTTGGTCAGGAGCTGGAATGCCTTTGCCTTGTCTGTCTTTGCTAGGTACCCATCTCCGGTCGCCAAGCTGTATGGTACTGGAGTTAATGGGTATGACATCAGTTCCTTTAGGTCAAGTTGTAGCCCTTGATTTTGCGATTTCAGCAAAAGCTGAAATGCAACGTTTCCCTGGTGCTTGAACTGGGTGACTTTGTTCTTTGATGTCTTGGTCTTGGAACTTTTGTTCATGTTGTTCAGAGTTTTGAGATTGAGTCGTTTTACTGGTTCAAAAAAATCTTCGCCAGTTTTCAGTCGGACCTCAACAAATTTATCATGAGCTTGTTGACCGATGGCTTCAGCCTTCAGAACATCTGCAGCAACATCATCAGAGGCTGCACCGCCTGACGATAGAATCAACAGCTGGTCCTTTGTGTCTACCGTGAATGGATTCAGGAAACTGCATACCGCATCCATGGTCTTCTTCACCAACCTCTCTCCTTTTCTCACCTCTCTGGGACGTACATCACGATGCTTAGTGTCCTGTCCGCTGTCTGTCATGTGAGCCATACCAAGACATGCATCAACGTAGAGAGACCTTTCGTGAAGGGTGCGGACCCACCTCTGATATGCCTGGTAATTGGTGAGTAGTCCAGATATACCCGCACCAGCACCACCATGAGACTTTGCATGTCTCATGAAGGTTTCCTCCATTGTCTTGTCAACAGCACAGCGATTCCCAGGGATAAAGGAGCGAGCAACACTGATTGCTCCTCGTCGAATGAGGGTCAAAGCTCCCGGGTGCGAGCTATCTACGTTGGCTAAGAAGATGGAGAAATACGACAAATACCTGGCGTAGTTTTGGCCACCGAAGCTGAAGAAGAGGGGAGTCATACCGTTGATGGACGCAACATACAAGACAAAGTTGTTAGTCTTTACAGCTTCAAGGAGTGAGAGGACTAGACGTACATGGTCCATGTACGACACCCAGAGCTCAGCAGTTTTCCCCAATCGTCCCTTTGCTACACTCTGTCGAAATGTATCATAGTTATCTATGACCTTCATGATGAGTTCATCCGTCGAGACAGCTTCTAAGGTCATTTGACTGGGGGATTCAACAAGATCTTGCAGTCTTCTAGTTGAGTCGTCAGGGAGGGACGCGAACAGGTCATCAGCATTAGTTTCGTTGAGGTATTCCGCCAAGAGAAGCCTCTCCAAGCATTCCAGCATAAGTTTATGACAGTGTAACGCTCTGTCATAATTCTTTCCCGACATCACACCTGTGATAGATCCACTACCGATCAATCCTGCTTCCAGGAGGATATCTGACAGACCAGACCCAGCCATCTTCTTACCCATAATTTTCATGTAAGCACAAACAAGGTGGAAGGTGCCTATTAGAATGATGTGACTTTCGTACTTGTCGGGGGAGTTCCATACTAGGGGGAATGCCTTCATGCATACCCCCAAATCGAATGTGGTAATGACATAAGGCTGGCCAACTTCTCTGGTGGCCTCTTCAGCAGCACGCAAGCATTCCTGGACAGTTTTGTACTCGGTAATTGGTTGATTGATGACGGGATAGTAGTCTATCGTTGTGAGCTTCTTTGGTATTTCACCTGTCTCTGAGATGAAACCGGTCCAACCAGGAACTTGTTGTTGTGTTTCTGCCTTGAGACGGATCATGATCCATAGAGTCTGGAGTTTGGTCGATGTTCCTCTTTCTCCTACAGATCCTGGATATTGAAGCTGTTTTACTTGAAGTTTCGGGCTTTGTCTTTTGGTCACATAGCAGTCAGGTAATATGGTTGCTTCCGTCAACTGCAGAGAACGCCGTTTGGTCCTAACTTGAGTTGGCCTTGCTGGACCAGATGCGGCATGATCATCACTGACTTCTTGCATCATGATCCCGTGTGCTGTATGAACAGAACCTTTTCCTGTCAGATCATTCACCAATGAGTCGAAATTGTCAAACTCCGAGTGGAAGACAGACGGCTCTCGTGGTGACCTGATGATTTGGTTGGAGAGTTGTGTCGATGACTTCATCACTGATTCGGCCAGTGCAGTCTCCAATTCAAGTGAAAATGAATAACTCTCACAGTGTCCCATTCTATTAAGAAGGGTTATGAGCTTTTCACTTCTGTATAGATGTCTCAGGGACGTGCACATGATGATGTGTTTTGGAAGCTTCCAAGAGCCTTTGGTGGCAGCGCGACAGATATCTTGGCCGATTGATTGAACTAATCGCTGGCTTCGTTGTGACCTTGCTGATGTTGTTCCAGTTATGATGTAGCATAGCAGCTTCTTGAGTGAATCTGGTATAACATCGTCCATTTGTTGGAGATCAGAAGGACTTGGTGGCCATTTCAGTTCTGGGGCATTCGAGAAATCATCCAGAATTGACAGTCGTAAATGGCTACCTGCACTCTCAATCATATCTCTTGATCCCAATTTGAAGGCTTGTTTCACTGCTGTCTGGACGTCAATTGCAGTGCTGAATATTATGTAGGACTTTCCCAGATCACAGAATGATAGTCTCTCCCTGAAAGGCTCGTGGTTTTCAAGCTTCAGTTTTAGTTTGCTGGCTCGGTAGTCAGGATTCGCATATTTGCTGGTTTGCAGGTTAATGACATACATTTGCCTCAGGTCGGATAGTTTCATTATCTTCTTGGCCATTAACACATCCCTTTCAATGGCATCACATACCACATCGAATGCCTGTCTGTGGGCTTCTTCTAATTCTCCTTGATGGTGCTGTGCCTCTTCGTCAGTACTGCGCCATTTCTCTGGCTTTTGCATATATTTCATACGGCAAGTTTTGTGGAACTTTGCCTCAGAGGCAAAAAGATCATGGCCTCGGATCCTCATTAAGAGCGTTTCATCTTGCTTCATTTCAGCCATCTCCAGTACCGGCTTCCAGCCTTCATACTCGAACTGGCTCATCCCCTGGGTAGTCCAACTGCCATGCACTTTCACTTTTTTACGACTTTCCGAAGAACAGAAGATACAGTCTGGCTTAAATATGATCTTGTCACCAGAACTAGTACGGGCCATCCGCTGAGTTGTGGCACCAGTTGTTTCAGATGTACCTGCAGTAGGAGGGTTCAGTCTGTCTAAGTTCATCGTGAAACGCTTGTAACACTCCCAGTGGAAACCATGGTGTTCGGCCAGAGATTCAGGGACCAAATCACATGTGTCCTTCATCATATGCGGAGACTGTGGGGGTTGTGCAAGGCGTCTTTCTTTGACCTCCTGCAGCTTGGCCAATTTCTTCTCAGAATTTTTGAGTCCAGATAACAAGTGCAACTCTCCATAGCTCAGTCCCTTTACATGAGTTATGCACACAATGGGTGGTTGTTCACTCTCACGTGTACGTTTCGCTCGCGCCGGATGTTCCATATTAGCGTTGTTACTTCACCTGCAAAACACATCAAAATATTGGTAAGTACCAAGCTGAATAATTATTATAAATTGCATCTTAATTATAAAAAATATCTTATATTGCATACTTAACTATGTAAAAAAAGGTGTTTAACTTAACTAATTGACTCGTTCTGTCGCTGTAAGAGACACTTAAATAACATAATTGTACAATCTGATGATCTCAATTTACGCAGGATACAAACATGGAAGGATCTGCATGCCATTTTCGTCAAAATTCCTGCAATAAACTACAGTGATACATCAATACAACAATATATTAAGTAACACATATTAACAATACATAGATTTGTCATGTGTCCAACATATATGTACATGATATACGTGGCAGCATTTGTAAATTGACAAATGCAGCATCGCCTACAATATCACCCCATACCGGTAGTATCTTTGACACGCTGTATAAAAAAGAGAATTGAAGCTATGGGGATGTATCTGGTATCAAATTAAAGCTGATATACAGGAGAAAGCCAATAAAATATATATGTAAGCATATCAGGTGTAATGTGTTCATATTATGTGTGTAAGATGAAATAGTACGGTCGATACCGAATTATGTTACGTTAAAGTGGGGTACTGCTATTCAGCACTAGTTATGACCATTAAGGTACCATTATAAGTAATGTGTCAATATTCTATGATGATCAGTAGATGAACAGCTTTCTTTTGGTATATAACTTTTTATTCTGAGTTAATATTAGCAGGCACAAATACCAAAAGAACACGTGTGTCGAATATGGCGCAACGCGGATTTAAAAATATGCTGTTTTGAGGGTACCATCCAATATAGGTACCAAATGGGTAGTGAGTCCAAGTTTATTTACTGTTACCAGTTGATTTCCACCCCAGGACACCCCAATGGTTCAGAAAAACCCAGGGTCGGAGAGTTGTGGGGGGGGTGCAGATGGACCATACCTGGCCCGGAGCCTAAAGGGCGTTACGATTATTTCAAAGCTCCGGACCTCTATCCATGAAGAGATGGAGAATTTTCGAAACATTTTGAAAGGGAGGAAGAAACAAACCTCGTTGGACAGGTTTTTATTGAAACGCCCTGCAAGTGAAAGCGAGGAAAGTGTGGCGAAAAGGGCAAAAGTTATCTCCTCCACCTCCGCCAGCATCTTCGTCTGATCTTCAAGGTAAATACACTGTAGCGCGATGCTGCGCGCGCTAATGCTTACGCAAGGAGCAAGCGGACAACGCGGTTCATACAAGTCTTTATTCAAACTGCAGCACTAAGCTGCTCAAGGCTGCGCACCCCGTCTATATCCTGAGGCCACGCCTCTCTCCCCGGCGTGGCCCACCCCCACTTGGTGTGCGGGGTGATGTCACCACGTCAGTGCTTTCGCGTCCGCCACAACACTTAATAAAACCAGTTTATTTCTTTACATTGAAGGAGTCTGGATTCCAGCAGAATACGGATAAAAGGATGGCAAGGCACAAACTCGTCCGAGAAAATGTTTATTCGTAAAACCAACTCGGGAACACTAAAAAGCCCGTTTATCGGGCTGCCTTATAAAGCAAAACCAAAAACCCAAACCGAAACCGAAAGCCACGCCTCTCAAGCGAGGCATGCTTCAGTGGTCACGTGACCCACAGGTGTAGCTCATTATACCCGCACGCGCGGGACGCTTTGGCGGTCACGTGACCAGCCACTCTGGCGCCGGGGATCCCCGCCGGTGACGTCACCGGCTGGAGCAAGGAGATTCTGATGCCGGTCTTGCTTGGGGGACCCATGGGTCGCTACAACATTCTCTTTTATTATGAACAGTATATACGAGGTCGTGCTTGTTTATACATTATTTGTTATTTATAAAGTACATTTTTCTTATTTAAAAACACGTAACAAAAAAAATTGGTGTGGTTTTTTGGGGGCTGGAACGGATTAATAGTATTTCAATGCCTTTTAATGGGGAAATTTAATTTGAGAAACGAGCAAATTGAGTTACGAGCTCGGTCACAGAACGAATTAAACTCGTAAGTCAAGGTTTCACTGTATATAGTAATGACTTGCGGTTGGGATTAAAATCAAATGAATCCATTGTTAGTTCTCCAACCTTTAATGAGCAAACACCAAGCAACTGCTCGACGTTTCGATCAGCAACACGGACAAACGTGCATCCACTGACCTTTCTCAAGAGTGAAGCAAAACAACTCTGCACCCTCCCTTATATAAGGGAAAAGGGGTGGGGACACCGAACCACCAATCAATACCATTCTGGAACAACTCGTGCCATTCAAATTTAAACCGGACATCAAAACCGTTGCAACACTGAAACCACACCTTGGGATGTTACATCAAAACAACCGTTAAATCACACGTTGAATCAAACAAAATGTAGCATAATTCAAATAAATCGATGAAAAAAAACAAAACAACATGATTGGTAATAATTTATATGCTTGGTGATGCAGTTTCTGCATGAGAGGGCCAAGAGATAGTGGTAAATCCAACACCTCCTCTGTGAGCGACATAAAAGACTCCTCCACATGCCATGCCTCCAAAATCCTCCTCCTTCGTTTACTGGGGTTTGCCCCCAAAATGCTGGCACTATCCCATAGCGGAACATGGCCAGCCTTCAGACCATGTTTGGCAATGGCAGATCTCTTTGGATAGTTTGAATGAGATCAAATGGAACGAGATCCATTTGATCTTTGAATTTGATATTTGAAGGCCTTGCGGTCCTCATTGACACGTTGTCTTAATGTTCTCCCCCTGCCCAGGTCATTCCTTGGAAGCTTATCCTTAACATGCATTAGTGCCTGTTTCATGGTGAACATAGGTTTGTAACTTACCCTCACACCTGCCAATTTTAACACTCTGCCAATCCTTTGGGACACCCCCGGCACAAAAGGCAAAACACAATAACCTTTTGGTTGTACCCCTGTGAAAGACCTGTTGCGAGGCTTCGCCAAGATCGCATCCCATTTTGGTAACAATCTGTCCGGGTAGCCATTGCTCTTCAGTACATCTTGTAGATGTTTTATTTCTCTCCTTTTATCTTTGATTTGTCGATGGTAAATCACATGCTGTTTTAAGGAGGGTGTGCACAACAGCTCGTTTGTGGTCCATGGGATGGCAAGAGTCAAAATCCAAGTACCAGTCAGTGTGACTGGGTTTCCTGTAAACAGTGATGTTCAAATTTCCTCTTGGACCCCTTGTCACCCAGGTGTCCAGGAAGGCGATGGATCCATTCCGTTCCTTTTCAAGGGTGAAACAGATGGAAGGAAAGGTCTTCCCAATAGCCTCATGTATGTTACTAATTGACTCGCTGGGACAGATGACAAACGTGTCATCCACGTAACGATACCATACACTTGGCTGTGTTATGAGGGATGGGATGGTACATTACTCCAACTCCTCCTTCACCATGTGTGCCACCACAGCAGATACCCGGAGAGCCCATGGAGGTACCAAACACCTGTTTATAGTATATCCCGTTAAAAACGAAATACGTGGAGGACAGGCAAGCATTGAGAAGACGCACACATCTGTGTGATTTAACATGCCACCCGTCTGTTTCCAGGAACTGTCTTATAATAACAGCCTCCCGGCCACCTCAACTGCCAAAGCTCTGGGAACGTTGGTAAACAAAGACACCACATCGCAGGACACCATGGATTCGTGCGGTTTGATGGTCACATGCTTCACTTGCTGAGCAAAATCCGAGCTGTTGCGTAAAGTTCGCTCTGTTTTTCCCACCAAATGCCTGAGAATATTAGAAAGAAACTTGGACAAAGCATATGATGGTCCATTGATGCATGAGACAATGACAATTCTCAGACAACTTCATATGCCGGGAGGAAGAAAGGAAAGAAGAAGAAGCAGGATTTACCTAACGGTGCGCGCGTGCAAGCGTCTTCAACCCTGTGGAAATTAACTCACAAAAACCTGATTTATGGTACAAAAATAAACGCGGCTTTATTGCCGGATCCCGATACAAAGAAACGCACTGGTACAGCTAAAACCCTTAGTGAGCGCTCTTACACACAGACTTGCACAACAGACAAATGGTGAGGATAAAATAAAATAAACGTTGTGTTTGTGGGTGCAGGCTTATCTCCGTCTAGCTGAGGTGTGTCAGGGTTCGTCAGGTATCGTCGGCTCCAAGCATGCAGTCCGGACGCGGCTCCAGTTGGGCGGGAATTAGGCCTTGATGCGCCCTCGTTCCCGCTCCACCAGGCCCATGTACACCGCTGCGTGGCAAGCCTCATGTCCCCGCGAGGTCCCGTGCATGAATGCCGGGTAAGAGAATTGTCGGCGCTCCAACGTCTATCAAACATCCAACAAGCAAGGGTCCAAACGGAACGAGATCCAATACAAGAGAAGGCGAGAAGGGAAGAGAGGTCCGGGCAGGAAGGAATCCAAAGACGAGACGAAGGAAATGTTGGCCAGCGAGTTGTTTTACCGGCCGTCTTGTGACGTCAGCTCTCCCTCCCCCCAATCAATGCGTCGCTTCTTGACCTCTCGAATCTCTTGATCGTGTCCGTTCCCTCTCATTGGCCGAGCGCTTCGCGCCCTTGGTGTCATGCCATCGGTCGGTGGCCAATCAGTGTGGCACGTCCTTCACCATCCTTACTCTGCTAATGAGCGATCTGCTTATTACTCGCCCCTCCCCCGGCAATCACGACTCCTTCTGGGCGTGCCTCTCGGCCTGCCTGTTTGGTGTTACATTACCATGGTGTATTACTGTGCGGCCGCTTGCTGTCTGTACTTCCGGTCAGGTTTTATTAAATGCTATGTGTGGTGCTTTTAATGGTGGGATTCCTAACCTACGTGTCCATGTGTGTTGCCATATGGGACAATGGATAGATCACAGTGAGAACGACGTACAATGGAATTTTATCCTTATGCCCTAATCTAGTCAACAAGCCTCAGCCCTCTCATGGCGGGGACGAAGACACAAGATTAATCCGACATTCGGGCTAGACAGGTCCCTGACTTACATCGAGATGGTTCTTGCTGCCCACGATCATCTGAGCACCTACCTATGCAGATCTACCTTGATCTATATATCACCATACCCAAAATTCATAACAATATATACACAGATTGAATTTATACATCGTGTAATTTATGCACATGACGTCAGCGTCATGTCATAGGGTCAGTGTGCTTCTTTGGTTAAATATATATATAATTATATATATTAATCAGAGGTGATATTTGATGTTTTACTAAATTGTTGGTCAGGGATTATGTTGCCTTTAACCTTCCAATTCATCATTACATTGTCTGCAGTTTATTTGGAGTTGGAAAGGACATTCCAAAGGACAAGCAGGATAGTGCAGAGGTAGCATACTCATCCGTATAGTCTGGGTTTATGGATTCTATACCCAACTATAAACTGTCGCCCTGGTGCTTCAAAGGTCGGAAAGAGCATCAATGTCCTTCCAACGGTATCCTGTGTGCCACCATTCAGCTAGAGATCCCATTGTCTCTTTTGCAAGAGCATGACATTGTGTGCTGGCGAAATTACAAATTCCTTCCATAACCTACAGTACCTATGATAGAGTATCAACCTGTCCAGGGTTTTTCATCCATGTAAATGTTCATGACATAGTGGACCCACTACTACTCCCTCAAAGACTTGGGGACAAGAATAGTTGAAATCATCCTGATGGAGATACCAACTCTCTGACAACCATGTAGTTATTATTATTCCTGTTTGTAACTTCAGGAACTCATTCCTTGGGGACATTCCTCACTATAATTGAACGATGAGACGGTTTCCAGTTACACAGGTCAGATGCATATGTGAGCCATTCTCACAGATCGAATGAAGTGTCCTATGACTTGTTATGAGAGTGCACTAGCTTTAAATACATGTTTTCTGTGTGTATGCAGTTATTCTTCTATTGCGGTAGTGTAGCATAAACATGATGATGCTGTTGTTGTTGTTTTACTTATCCTGGTCATGTATCAGTCTCTGCCATGGACTATTATTGGTCATATGTGTGTAAGGGAATTACAGAGCCCCGATTTGATGGTTCTACATTGTAGACCGAGTTATGGCAGCAATTTGGAATTTGGACAGGGTTCCTGTTAGCAATTACCTACTCTGAGAAGCTTTTTCATTCACCAGCAATCACTGTGTGCAAATCGGTGTCGTGCATCTCACACCTTTTTTATTATTATTTATTTCTTTCTTTCATTGTATGCAAGATCGAGGCTCGTGTAAGAACTAACATTGATCACAAAAAGACAAACTGGCGTACATAAAGCATAAAACATATCATAAAGGGAGTGGGAGGACAATATGGGGAGCAAGGACATCGGGAGATCTGTGGGAGGGAGAGGGCTTGGGGGAGGAGGCATGGGAAGGGTGGGGGGTGTGAGGGGTAAAAAACAAAACAAAACACATGGCCACTGCTAGGACTTCAAGGAAAGAAGTTTGTATTTCAAAAAGTGTATCTGGGGTGAATTAGCGGGGGTAGAAAAGATCAAGGTTTTGGATGGGGGAAGATAAGAGATGGTGGTGAACAGCTGTGTTAAAGACCTGGAGGGAGGAGTGGGATTGAACCTGGAGGTTCAATCCCACTCCTGGAGGGAGACCTGGAGCGAGGAGTGAGGGAGTTTGTTCCAGAGGCGGGAGAAAAGAGGAATGAAGGAGTGAAGGTGAGCAGAGAGCCGAGATTTTGGCAGTTTAACCATCAGAGGGTTTTTTTTTTTTTTTTTTGTATACAAGATCGAGGCTCGTGAAAGAGCGAACATTAATCACACATGAAAGACAAACAGACATACAAAACAAATAACATCGGGAGCGGTAGACAAGATGGGGAGAGAGGGGGAAGGACACAAACACAACATTTGAGAGCAGGGACCGAGAGACATGGAGACATCGAGAGAACTGTGGGAGGGAGAGGGCTTTGGGGGGAAGGCATGGGAAGGGGGGGGGGGGGTGGGAGAGGTATAAAACATATGGACACTGCCAAGACTTCCAGGAAAGAAGTTGGAATTTCAAACAAGGTGGATCTGGGGTGAATTAGTGGGGGTAGAAAAGATCAAGGTTTTGGATGGGGGAAGATAAGAGATGGTGGTGAACAGCTGTTTTGAAGACCTGGAGGGAGGAGTGTGATTGAAGTGAGTGTGGGAGTTTGTTCCAGAGGCGGGAGAAAAGAGGAATGAAAGAGTGAAGGTGAGCAGAGAGCCGAGATTTCGGCAGTTTAACCATCAGAGGGTTGCTGGCAGATCTTGTGCGACCTGTAGGAATATTTGGGGTACAGAGCACAGAGAGAGCTGGGGGAGCAAGGCCGGAGAGGAGTCGGTAGAAGACAGAAAGACCACCTACCTGCCTGCAGTGAGTGAGTGAAAGGCCCTCAGAGATAGCTTCATCGCGGGAGATTCCAATGATTCTGAAAGCTTTGGATTCAACAGCGTGAAGCCGAGCAAGGTGTGAGGCAGGAGCACCAGCCCATAGGGGAGAACAGTATTCCATTGAGCTGCGGATGAAAGCCTTGTATGTGGTGAGGAGCTCAGGTGTGCCTAGGAAGGACTTCGCACGACGGAGGATGCCCAGTCGGCGACTGGCTTTGGAGGCCAGCTTGGAAATGTGGTTGCAGGTAGCCAGTTTCTAGTTTTGATGTAACACCCTATCTTTGAAGCACCAATCCAGTTCCTAGTTTTGATGTAACACCCTATCTTTGAAGCACCAATCCAGTTCCTAGTTTTGATGTAACACCCTATCTTTGAGCCACCAATCCAGTTTCTAGTTTTGATGTAACACCCTATCTTTGAAGCACCAATCCAGTTTCTAGTTTGATGTAACACCCTATCTTTGAAGCACCAATCCAGTTCCTAGTTTTGATGTAACACCCTATCTTTGAAGCACCAATCCAGTTCCTAGTTTTGATGTAACACCCTATCTTTGAAGCACCAATCCAGTTCCTAGTTTTGATGTAACACCCTATCTTTGAAGCACCAATCCAGTTTCTTTTTTTGATGTAACACCCTATCTTTGAAGCACCAATCCAGTTTCTATTTTTGATGTAACACCCTATCTTTGAAGCACCAATCCAGTTCCTAGTTTTGATGTAACACCCTATCTTTGAAGCACCAATCCAGTTCCTAGTTTTGATGTAACACCCTATCTTTGAAGCACCAATGCAGTTTCTTTTTTTGATGTAACACCCTATCTTTGAAGCACCAATCCAGTTTCTATTTTTGATGTAACACCCTATCTTTGAAGCACCAATCCAGTTTCTTTTTTTGATGTAACACCCTATCTTTGAAGCACCAATCCAGTTTCTAGTTTTGATGTAACACCCTATCTTTGAAGCACCAATCCAATTCCTAGTTTTGATGTAACACCCTATCTTTGAAGCACCAATCCAGTTTCTAGTTTTGATGTAACACCCTATCTTTGAAGCACCAATCCAGTTTCTAGTTTTGATGTAACACTCTATCTTTGAAGCACCAATCCAATTCCTAGTTTTGATGTAACACCCTATCTTTGAAGCACCAATCCAATTCCTAGTTTTGATGTAACACTCTATCTTTGAAGCACCAATCCAATTCCTAGTTTTGATGTAACACCCTATCTTTGAAGCACCAATCCAATTCCTAGTTTTGATGTAACACTCTATGTTTGAAGCACCAATCCAGTTTGTATTTTTGATGTAACACTATGTTTGAAGCACCAATCCAGTTTCTATTTTTGATGTAACACTATGTTTGAAGCACCAATCCAGTTTCTATTTTTGATGTAACACTCTATGTTTGAAGCACCAATCCAGTTCCGAGTCGGGTCCAGAATGTCAGAGCTCAATGGCAAGTTTGCTGTATCTCCACAATTCTGTCAGACAGTAACCCTGATACTTGTGCTGTGGAATGTTTTATTGAACCTCAATATATACTGTAAATGTATTAAATTGAGAGAGTGTTAATGTTTGCGTGTGTC
This sequence comes from Myxine glutinosa, assembly GCF_964187855.1. Classification (NCBI taxonomy): domain Eukaryota; kingdom Metazoa; phylum Chordata; class Myxini; order Myxiniformes; family Myxinidae; genus Myxine; species Myxine glutinosa. Next base: position 200,988,293 of record NC_136264.1, on the reverse strand, counting down.
CGTATGACTGTGTGTGTGTGTGTGTGCAGCCGGGCGGCCAGGAAGATTACCTGCCGAGCACCGGGGTTAGCAGCAGGTGCAGGCCCTGTGGTCGTGGACGTTTCCATTGACCGTGCGCATTTGCACAGTGAACTACAATACGTGTATCGCCCCGACCCGACTTTTCAATACGCTGAGCCACTCTGGACCATCCACAAGTACGGGATTGTTTGCTTTTGAGTTCAAAGATAACATTCGTTCAAAGTTAGAATGGCTCTCGCCTCACGCACTCATTCTGAACAAAATATCATGATTAACTGAACAGTGAACGTGTTATTATTATGGCCCACTGCGATCATGGCCCATCATGAAAAATCATGAAAAAGGTCAAATATCAATACCTCAGGAATGAGATGAAAAGATCCTGGAAGCTGAAGAGATCAAAATTGTACCGGTGATAATTGGGGCAATGAGAATGATAAAGAAGAACCTTACAGAGATCTTGAAAACCATCCCTGGGAACATGACCACAACCGAACTACAGTTGGAGGCTGTGTGGAGATCAGTGACGATCCTGGAAAGAACCTTTGGAACAAAACTGAGAACAACACAAACTCACAACTTCGTCCATGAATAGCAATCCTTCACTGAAATGGGGGTGGATACTTTGAATCCTGGGAGGACTCCGTTCCACCTTCTAAAACCCAAATATTGAGATAAGAACTAACGACACACACACACACACACACACACACACACACACACACACACACACACACACACACACACACACACACACACACACACATACACACACACATGGATACACACACACACGTACATACATACACACACACACGCACACACACACACATACACACACACACATAGCCCACACACACACACACACACACACACCCTACACACACACACACACACACACATAGCCGACACCCCCCCCCCCCCCCCCCCACACACACACACAACCCTCGTCTTTTTTTTGGCCCTTCCAGTCGGGATCATTAGCAGGTTTTGCTTCACCTCATCACCGTTTGTGATTTGTGTTCCTTCTTGTGACACATTTACCTTGTTTGTTGCCACATCATATATATGTGATTGGCTTTTCATTGCATTATGGTAATAGTTTTGTTATTTCTCTCCCTGAATGGTATTTATTGGTAAAACATGATTTAATAGATATAAAAGACCCATTTTCTGTTTGTGCGTGAACAGTGGTAGCACACCTATCAATGTGTTTGGAGCCAACCTCCACCTCATCCAAGATCCCAAGATTCGAGCAAAGTACAATGGCACGGAGACTCTCAATGTAAGTATTTGACCACTATCTATCATACGTCCTTTTTTTACCCCACACACGCAAAGCGAAAAGCGGGGTTAAGAAATCGGGTCACGTCCGTCCGTCCGTCCGTCTGTCTCATCAGTTTATGATCATCAGTTTATGAACGAGGAACAACTAATTTAAATTAAATGTTATATTTTGAACACAAATCAGAACATGAAGAGGAAGATAAGTCTGTCATTATTACTGTACCTTGATTCAGAGTTCGTCCAGACTGCACATGCGCAGAGAGGGGTGAGATGGGCAGGAATAACTAATGTTAGAGTCCCTGTATAAAGAGAGTTGCGCCATGCGCTGACCCGAGATTTCTGGTCATGTGATTTCGTGGCGCCATTTTGTGTCTAACTTCACCGTGCGTGAACGTCAGCTTGGTACGGGAATGTTGTTTATTGCCAAACAAAATGACTGGTTGTTCTGCTTTTGGTTGTTCAAACCAATCTGGGAAATATAAGATGTATAGATTTCGAAGTGATAAAGTCAGAAGACAAATTTGGGAAGCGAAAGTCAGAAGAAAGAGCTGGAAAGCGATCGACTCCTCGAGACTCTGCTGACTTGCAGCTTGTTAAATCATTACAATGGAAATTGAATATAAATGTCGATAAAACTGAAGTTGTACACTATAGAAATATGGCAATACCACGTACAGAATTTGTTTTACGTGTATTAGACTATATGTCGGCTGGAAGTCCTACACCGGAATTGCTCTCGGCACCCTTTAAAAAATATTGGATATGCCCACACTCCTTTCTAAAAGTTATTAAAATTCAGAGAACGACAGCATTGGTTTGTCTTACTTATAATGTTAGCTCTTATATGCAGTGTTGGCTTGTAATATGCATTGCCATACCACTTTTAATATCACCACACAGCTCTTTTTCACGGCAATAGCTGAGTTTTTGACAAAACAAATATCACCTGTATGTAATAATAAGACTAAATATGTGTAGTAAATTTTTTTTTAGCAGGTTTAGAATATATCACCCCGTATCGCGAATGTACATGTATATCTAATCCGACACACTTAGACACAAAATGGCGTCCAAATTTGAGTTGACACAACTCTCTATATACAGTGACTCTAACTAATGTATGTATTTGATAGGATGATGTAATAGCTGCTGAGGAAATGGTGGTAAAACATGAACTTTTTTTATTTAGATGCCTTTAAACCTTTATATCAAATTAATTATATATTGGAACACTGTAAAAAAACAAATCGCCTTCATAATACTTCGAAGAACCATTCAATATATCGATATCTAGCATTTGAGGGCGTGGCACGTGTATTGGGTGAAGAAGAAGCCTCCATAATCGCTATGTACGATTATCTCCATCAACTCCTCTTTATCGTCGCAATCATCATCATCACCACGGATTAATGGATCAATTAACATGAAAAAAAATTCACACGATATTGAATTTTTTTTCAAAAATTTATTATCCTTTAATAATCATCGTTATTATTAAAGGTAACTTTCATTATCTTAATAACTCAAGAAAATAAACTTCATTCAAGGAAAATAAGCCTGGTGTTGGCTTAAACTTAATTGTTAAAGTGGCTGGCTTCAGATCTTAGGGTCCTGAGCTTGAGCCCCTGTCATGGCGGTAACTAACAATAGGTGGGTTGCCTCAGCCTGTCGTCCTTCCGAGATCGGCAAAATGAGTACCAGTTAGCTTTTGCATCAGCGGCACAGCCGCGCCTTCAGACAATGATGCAGCCAAACTGCCACAGGCTGCATATCAACAAATACGAGTTATTTGTGCCTGTTGTTTGTGTCCTTTATGACGTCCTTAAAAACAGTAAGTTTCCTGTTGGGAATGATTTCCAATTTTGTTTGAATGCCAGACAGGCAGACAGAGGAAAACATTATCTCACTCCTCTCTACAATCAATGTGCCAATTTCAGACCCAATGTTGTGAAGTGAGCACAATCAAATGGGTGCGGTAGAAGATATCATCAATATAACTGTAGAAGATGATGCAAGATGGCTGTAAGCCGCCATTTTAACGGATTTGAATTGGTGGCTTCACTGGAAAGATTTGGAGAAGCATTTCCACAGTGGGGAAAACTATAGGGACAATCAAAGTGCAGGTGAAGCTGTCAACTTGTAAGTTCACAATAATCTATTGCATAACGATATTCCACTCATTTGATTTATTTATCCTTTTTACGACGTAGCCCGTAGGGCAATGCCGCCTGGAACAGCATTTGTCTGTCTGTATGTATGTATGTCCCTTCCGCTGACATTTTGCGGATTTATTGCCTTTAAAATTCATTTTCTCTGCAACTGTTGATCCAATTCACATGAAGTTTTCTCCATATGAGCAGCTCCTCCTGTAGAATGTTTAATGATAGTTATGACATCATAAGACATGTGGTACGAGCGCGATCTTGGCAAAACCGAAAAACTTTGCACCTCTGTATGTCAGAAAACCGCTCCATGGAAAACAATTGAAAGGTGGAAAGAACTCCCATGGGGAATAACATATGTTAATGATGATGTCATAGGTGCCTTCATGATGATGTCATAAATCGACAAGTACAACACTTGATCTGATCAGTATAAAATTTATTGTGCGTGCCTCGGGATACATTGCTGGAGAAAAAGCAATTGATGACATCATTGGTCAGGTGATTTGGCAACCATATTGTTAGGGCATAGCGCATAGGGCAATGCCATCTGGAACAGCGCTTGTCAGTCCGTCTGGTGTTGTATGCCCCTCACTAACTTCCACCAATCAGAGCTGAGGATGTGGTCACATGACAGTGGGCCAGCAGATCCTTCACTCAGCAGATCCAAGCCCAGCTACGTCATTGTTAGACTATCAGCCTTGTCTTTTGTACCCAACTACCATATCGTACTTATAACAGGTATTCAAAATGTTGTACCAATTCAGTTGTAGTTGTTTTTTTTTCCAAAAATGACGATGACTCCAAACACAAGGCCACCTTAAATGATGCATTTTTTGAAGAATAATAAGGTTAAAAGTCTTTGGTCAATCACAAGCACTTACCTGAGCATATAAATGTGTGAACAAGAGAAATGATCACACCATTCACAAACACTTGTGTGGTTACCTGGATGAGAGGATCGGCTAATTCGTTTTCTTTGATGTTAAAAGTCATACCTGTAGCATTAATAATATTTGTCAGAAATGTTTCTGAATTGTCCCATTAAAATAAGATTATGAAACCAAATTTATATTGACTTTTCCTTTAAGTGTTTTGACCTTCACCCCATACAGTGGCTCAAATCATTATCGATCCCATTATCTTCTTATGGTCCAATGGTACTTTTTTGCCAAATACCTGTGTTAATGTATGAATCCTCATGTCACTGCTGTCCCAACACCTGTAACATATTGCGGGTTATAATATCTGAGTCGTATTGCAATCCAGCCAAAATGAAGTGTGTGGCATGGAAATAAACAAGTGCCGATTGCCTCCCTCCGTCCCTCTCCTATCAATGCAAATGCATGCTCTTTATGCAGGTGTGCAAGGTGAAAGATTCGAGCTTGATGGTATGCCAGGCACCTGGACTGGTGGTACCTGCCAACCTAGCAGATACCAAAGTCCATCCTGACGAGTTTGGTTTCATTATGGATAGTGTACAGTCGATGTACACACTCAACAACACACATTTCAGTTATTACCCCAACCCCATTTTCGAGCACCTGAGCACAGTCGGCGGAGGAGCCCATGAGATAAAACCTGGAGCACCCGTCATCCTGAAGGTATATCTCGAGTATGAAAAGATAATTGTCTGGATTTTTTAACATTGAAAAGAAACTATTTTACAATGTCGGTATTTGTTATATAACAGTCAATGCCAAATAATTCACCAATTCATCCTAAACACCAATCTTACTATAATTCACCAAATGTCCGTCTGTCTGTCTGTCTGTCCGTCTGTTCCCAGGTACCGCAAAAACGGCTGAACCGATCGCAACAAAATTTTGGGTGGGTATTCTTGGGACCCCCAGGAGTAAAATAGGCTATATTGTTTTTCCAATTTTTCCAATTTCCCCAATTTTCCAGTTTTTCCAAACACGATGGAATAATATTTACCGATATGAACAGTGATGTGGCTTTTATTGAAATTATACAAATACTGTTTAGATTTTGATGAGAATTATGAATCTGCCGCGAATGCGGAAGTGGACAAATTACACAATGCGCGGGTTTGATAATATCCAAGTACACCCGTCATTCAATCGTAATGTTAAATCGTTAAACGTTAATCGTGTTAATCGTTTTGTTAAAGTATCAATTGATGATTGGAATTGAGTGAATACAAGTACGATTTTGAATTCGTAATTGTGTTCACCCAACCGTACGGAACTTCACATCAGGATTTAAATATTTGTTTATGTCACGAATGTTGTTAAAAGTTTATTTTTTTATCTTAATGTTATTTAATTTGTGATTGGAGTTATGCTGTTTGGAATGAAAAAAGAGATATCGAGTTCAAGTGAATGACGGAATGCCGTGACGGTTTCTACTTTATAAATGTGAATTCGCGGATCGCCATATGCAGATTCGCCATTGACTGGGTATCGAACAAACATATCCGTTTGTTTGCGAACGGGTACGTTTTTCATGGAAGTCCTTCACGAAGTTGCTGTCCATGTCTGACGCGCGACTGAAGGTGCCACAGGAATGTGGAATTTATTGGTTTCATGCTTTAGCATTCGCCGTTTCTGCATTGTCTGTTTGCGTCTGGCCTCCCACCCATGCGTAGCACGGGAACCTCACTAGTAATATGGGGAAGGTACGCATACGTACCTAAGGATGTTGAGCTTCTGTGAAATGAAAAACACAGAGTAAACGAAAAACGAGCGAGTGTGCAGGAACAAACAACAAGCAAAGCATGGTTATGAATGTCATGAAAGAAATTACACACAAGGGCGCAATTGGAATGACCTGGAGATCCACCCGAAAAATTTGCTTATCCTGTTCCCAAATAAGAACGTGGCATTACTCACACATATTTCCCTATGCTCCCATCAGGCATGCTCTCTCTCTCGCTCTCTCTCTCTCTCTCCTCTCTCTCTCCTCTCTTTCTCTCTCTCTCTTCTCTCTCTCTCTTCTCTCTCTCTTCTCTCTCTTATCTCTCTCTCTCTTCTCTCTCTTCTCTCTCTTCTCTCTCTCTTCTCTCTCTCTCTTCTCTCTCTTCTCTATCTTCTCTCTCTCTTCTCTCTCTCTTCTCTCTCTCTTCTCTCTCTCTTCTCTCTCTCTTCTCTCTCTCTTCTCTCTCTTATCTCTCTCTCTCTTCTCTCTCTTCTCTCTCTCTTCTCTCTCTTCTCTCTCTTATCTCTCTCTCTCTTCTCTCTCTCTTCTCTCTCTCTTCTCTCTCTCTTCTCTCTCTCTTCTCTCTCTCTTATCTCTCTCTCTCTTCTCTCTCTCTTCTCTCTCTCTTCTCTCTCTCTTCTCTCTCTCTCTCTTCTCTCTCTCTTCTCTCTCTCTTCTCTCTCTCTTCTCTCTCTCTTCTCTCTCTCTTCTCTCTCTCTTCTCTCTCTTATCTCTCTCTCTCTTCTCTCTCTTCTCTCTCTTCTCTCTCTCTTCTCTCTCTCTTCTCTCTCCCCCTCTCTGTCTTTGCCTCTCTCTTTTTGGTTTGGTATACTTGTTTGAGGTTCATGGAAGAGCTAGAGCAAAATGGAAGGGAACACAATGAAAAGCGGGAAACACCCCAACAGCAGAGTAGAAGTGAAAGTGAGATCAAGGGTAGGGAGAGTAAGAGACATGGGGGTGAACAAGCTGCATACAAACTCAAAACACGGGAAGAAGAGGAAGAGGAAGGAGAAAGCGGGGATGAAAAATAAAAAGGACAAACCAACCAACAACTACCAAACAAAAAGGTGAGAGAGATGGGGGAAAATGACAATAACCTGGAAAAATTGACTGCTTGGGAATGAGGTAATTTGGGGTAGAAGAGATCATGAGCATGGATGGGGATAGTGCTGAATGAGGTAGTGGTGAACAGCTGTATTGAAGCTCTGAACAGAAGAATAGCACAAATTAGACTAGGGAAGTTGATTCCACATGTCAGGTGAGGGTCAGGCATGGGAGCATACGTTGGAGTGGCGTGTCGCCACGTCCACTTTCCACCGACAATCCAGGGGCCTCCATCTGGCCATCCCCCAGACAGATACCTGGCCCATATCTATCTTCCTGAGATGCCGATCAACTTGCTGCAACCACGAGGAACGTGGTCGGCCTGTTGGCTTCCTCCACTCATGAGCCTCCCTCGCTGAGAGAATCTGGTGAGCTGGATCAGCATCAGTAAAATGAGCCACATGTCCATACAGCCACAGCTGACACTCATGGACTATACAGGTAACAAATGTCATCTGAGTCTCTCTCAGTAAACACTCATTAGACACAAAGTTCAAACAGCGATCACCAACAATAATTCTCCAAAGCGACCTGGTACCAAAGGAGTTAGTCTTTTTCTGAGATCCGCGGTCAGAGTCCAAGTCTCACATCTGTAGATCAAGACTGGAAGCACCAAGGACTTAAAGACTTGGACTTTTGTCCTCCTACATAGGTACCGACAACCTCACACCCCATGGTCCAGTAAATCCATGACCCCGCGGGCCTGACCCAGACATATATCGTCTTCTAGCTCACAACATGCGGAGCAGAGAGGGTGAAGAGACACCAACAACAAAGACAGCGGGAGGTGAACAAACAATGGGTGTGGGGAGGAATGGGGCAGGAGAGGACACCTGGGGTGGACAAGATGGAGGGAAAAGGAAACTCTCAGGAGGGAAAAGGAAACTCTCAGGAGTATTTGACATAAATCAAATATATGTGAATTGATTTTTTGATATTCAAGGTGTGCAGATATTCCAGGTGTAGGCAGGTGCAATCCATTGCCTCCACCTGTGTTTGATTTTCCCTGTACGTATTGATATACATAAACCTTAACCATTTTTTACGATTTCAGTTCGTACAAGGACAGTCACATGACCACCTTTTCAAGTAGAATTCGTGTTTCTTCCAACCAAATACCTTTGGGAATGTCTTTGTTCCTGTCGCTGTCAGAAACCAAATGTGATTACTGAAGTGACTTTGAGAGGGTAAAATTTCAAGGCATGTTGAATCTGACATGTTCCAGATATCAATAATTGATAAAGCGTGCCCGTGCACAATTTCTCTTTGTGGAAAATAGTGAACCTATTACTGTGCAGCAGAATGTTTCCTGATGGTTCTGTGACCCCAGGGACGTCACATTATCCCACAAGATGGAAAGTTGAACTACTCTGTGATGATTGGTGATACGGAGTGTGAAGTAACCGTCTCAGAAAATCAAATCTTGTGTGAACCACTCAGCATTACTGGCCTTCATCCTGTTGAGGTGAGTGACAATTACTTGAACCTTAAAGCTTACCGAAAATTTGTATTTCTAAATCTCTAACTTGTTTTTTTTGATGAAGGTACATTTCCATATGGTACATTGGCACATCCTCTTTCCACCTTTTTACCTCCAAACTCTCCATAAAGATCTAGTGGCACATCCTCTTTCCACCTTTTTACCTCCAAACTCTCCATAAAGATCTACTGGCACATCCTCTTTCCACCTTTATACCTCCAAACTCTCCATAAGGATCTACTGGCACATCCTCTTTCCACCTGTTTACCTACAAACTCTCCATAAAGATCTACTGGCACATCCTCTTTCCACCTTTATACCTCCAAACTCTCCATAAGGATCTACTGGCACATCCTCTTTCCACCTTTTTACCTCCAAACTCTCCATAAAGATCTACTGGCACATCCTCTTTCCACCTTTATACCTCCAAACTCTCCATAAGGATCTACTGGCACATCCTCTTTCCACCTTTTTACCTCCAAACTCTCCATAAAGATCTACTGGCACATCCTCTTTCCACCTTTTTACCTCCAAACTCACCATAAAGATCTACTGGCACATCCTCTTTCCACCTTTTTACCTCCAAACTCACCATAAAGATCTACTGGCGCATCCTCTTTCCACCTTTTTACCTCCAAACTCACCATAAAGATCTACTGGCACATCCTCTTTCCACCTTTTTACCTCCAAACTCTCCATAAAGATCTACTGGCACATTCCCTTTCCACCTTTTTACCTCCAAACTCTCCATAAAGATCTACTGGCACATCCTCTTTCCACCTTTTTACCTCCAAACTCTCCATAAAGATCTACTGGCACATCCTCTTTCCACCTTTTTACCTCCAAACTCTCCATAAAGATCTACTGGCACATCCTCTTTCCACCTTTTTACCTCCAAACTCTCCATAAAGATCTACTGGCACATCCTCTTTCCACCTTTTTACCTCCAAACTCTCCATAAAGATCTACTGGCACATCCTCTTTCCACCTTTTTACCTCCAAACTCTCCATAAAGATCGACTGGCACATCCTCTTTCCACCTTTTTACCTCCAAACTCTCCATAAAGATCTACTGGCACATCCTCTTTCCACCTTTTTACCTCCAAACTCTCCATAAAGATCTACTGGCACATCCTCTTTCCACCTTTTTACCTCCAAACTCTCCATAAAGATCTACTGGCACATCCTCTTTCCACCTTTTTACCTCCAAACTCTCCATAAAGATCTACTGGCACATCCTCTTTTCACCTTTTTACCTCCAAACTCTCCATAAAGATCTACTGGCACATCCTCTTTCCACCTTTTTACCTCCAAACTCTCTATAAAGATCTACTGGCACATCCTCTTTCCACCTTTTTACCTCCAAACTCTCCATAAAGATCTACTGGCACATCCTCTTTCCACCTGTTTACCTACAAACTCTCCATAAAGATCTACTGGCACATCCTCTTTCCACCTTTTTACCTCCAAACTCTCCATAAAGATCTACTGGCGCATCCTCTTTCCACCTTTTTACCTCCAAACTCTCCATAAAGATCTACTGGCACATCCTCTTTCCACCTTTTTACCTCCAAACTCTCCATAAGGATCTATTGACACATCCTCTTTCCACCTTTTTACCTCCAAACTCTCCATAACGATCTACTGGCACATCCTCTTTCCACCTATTTACCTCCAAACTCTCCATAAAGATCTACTGGCACATCCTCTTTCCACCTTTTTACCTCCAAACTCTCCATAAAGATAGACTGGCACATCCTCTTTCCACCTTTTTACCTCCAAACTCTCCATAAAGATCGACTGGCACATCCTCTTTCCACCTTTTTACCTCCAAACTCTCCATAAAGATCTACTGGCACATCCTCTTTCCACCTTTTTACCTCCAAACTCTCCATAAAGATCTACTGGCACATCCTCTTTCCACCTTTTTACCTCCAAACTCTCCATGAGGATCTATTGACACATCCTCTTTCCACCTTTTTACCTCCAAACTCTCCATAAAGATAGACTGGCACATCCTCTTTCCACCTTTTTACCTCCAAACTCTCCATAAAGATCTACTGGCACATCCTCTTTCCACCTTTTTACCTCCAAACTCTCCATAAAGATAGACTGGCACATCCTCTTTCCACCTTTTTACCTCCAAACTCTCCATAAAGATCGACTGGCACATCCTCTTTCCACCTTTTTACCTCCAAACTCTCCATAAAGATCTACTGGCACATCCTCTTTCCACCTTTTTACCTCCAAACTCTCCATAAAGATCTACTGGCACATCCTCTTTCCACCTTTTTACCTCCAAACTCTCCATAAAGATCTACTGGCACATCCTCTTTCCACCTTTTTACCTCCAAACTCTCCATAAAGATCTACTGGCACATCCTCTTTCCTTCTTATTGTGCGTGGATTTGTCAGTTTCCCTCATGATTCATCTCATCTGTCATCTTTGCCAGAACATATTAATTACCTCCACTACCGAAGGTGGACAGAGCTTATGCTTTCTCCCCTGATTGCCTGTCTGTTTCGAAGCAGGAAATCTGAAAACAAAAACTATGGATGGATTCGGACGAAACTTGCTAGACACGTTGGTTGTGTAGAAGAAAAAAGAACCACCTTTAGAGGCCATTTTTCCCGCAGAGCAGGGGGTGGCCTTTTTCAGGCCCCGTGGTCCCCTTTTTGAAGCAATGTTTTATGGCCGGATGCCCTTCCTGCCGCGAACGCTGTTAGTCGCCTCTTGCGACACACAGGGAATTACCAGTGAACTGGTACTCAATTTGCCAACCTCAGAGGATGACAGGCTGAGTCAACCCCACTGGCGTTAATTCAGCGATCACCCTGGATTCAAGCCCAGGATCCTAGGATCCCAAACCAGCACCCAAACCGCTAAGCCAACACCAACACCAGGGTGTGTGTGGCAAGGACAAATTTTTCTAGCTTTTGGTGAAGATCCAGACCCGGATACGAGAATTAAAAAAAATTTTAATGCGAATTTTCACCATTGAGAGACAGGGCCAAAAACGATAACATATAGCAATTTTTTTAAATTTTTTTTTTGTGTATACTGAATCGAGGCTCGTGAAAGAGCTGACATTTACTTCACAAACAAATCAACCAGACAAACAAAATATATAAAAAGAGGGAGCGGAAGACAAGATGGGGAGAGAAGGGGAAGCACACAAACACTTGAGAGCACACAACATTTGAGAGCAGGGAGATGTGTGGAAGGGAGAGGGCTTGGGGGGAGAAGGCGTGGGAAGGGGGGGGGGGGGGGTGGGAGAAGTATAAAACACAAGGACACCAAGGACTTTCAGGACAGAAGTTGGTATTTCAAAAAAGTGGAATTGTGGAATTGTGAAAAAGTGGAATTGGGGTGAAATTAGCGGGGGTAGAAAAGATCAAGGTTTTGGATGGGGGAAGATAAGAGATGGTGGTGAACAGCTGTTTTAAAGACCTGGAGGGTGGAGTGGGATTGAAGAGAGTGAGGGAGTTTGTTCCAGAGGTGGGAGAAAAGAGGAATGAAGGAGTGAAGGTGAGTGGAGTCTTGATTTTGGCAGTTTAACCATAAGAGGGTTGCAGGCAGATATTGTGCGACCTGTAGGAATATTTGCGGGACAGAGCCCAGAGAGAGCTGGGGGGGTGGGGGGGGGGGGCAAGGCCGCAGAGGAGTCGGTAGAAGACGGAAAGACCACCAACCTGCCTGCGGTGAGTGAGTGAGAGGCCCTTGGAGTTAGCTTCATCGCGGGAGATTCCAATCATTCTGAATGCTTTGGTTTCAACAGCGTGAAGACGAGCTAGGTGTGAGGCAGGAGCACCAGCTCAGAGGGGAGAGCAGTATTCCATTGAGCTGCGGATGAAAGCCTTGTATGTGATGAGGAGCTCAGGTGTGCCAAGGAAGGACTTCGCACGACGGAGAATGCCCAGTCGACGACTGGCTTTGGAAGCCAGCTTGGAAATGTGGTTTTCCCAGGAAAGATCATAACAGATAGTGAGACCCAAAAGCTTGAGTGACAGAACTTATTGGAGAGGATTATTCAGAAAGTAGATGGGAGGGTTTTCCAGTCGGTCTTTTCGGAGAGACATCGTAAGAGTGTGAGATTTGTCAGGATTGAAAGGCATGTTCCACTTGTTTGCCCAGTCTGTGATTTTGTCCAGGTCTGCAGAGAGTGAGGAGGCTGCAGACTGCCGATCTGAGGGATGAAGAATGGAGCGACAGAGAGTAGAGTCATCAGCGAAGAGATAGAGAGGATTTTCAAAAGAGTCAAAGAGATCATTGATGAAGACCAGAAAAAGAACAAGGCCCAGAACACTGCCTTGGGGAACTCCAGCCTGAACAGGAAGAGGAGATGAGAGAGACCCATTCAGGGCCACACGTTGACTACGACTAGAGAGGAAGTCCGCCAGCCATGCGTGGAGATTTCCATGGATACCAAAAGAGGAGAGTTTGGTGAGCAGAGCGGGGTGCCAGACCGTATCGAAGGCACGTGATATGTCGAGGGAGACAGCTCTAATTTCCTGTTTGGCATTGAGGACCTCCATCCATTGTTGAGAAAGCAGAAGCAGCATGTCCAGGGTAGAGTGACCTGGTCTGAAACCAAATTGATGATCAGAGATCAAGCCATTGGAGAAGAGGAAAGATTTCATATCTGAAGCAATGATGGATTCCATGACTTTGCTGATAATTGGGAGAAGGCTGATTGGTCTGTCGTTGCTGGGATCTGTTTTTGCACCTTTTTGTGCAAAGCGGTGATGTAGGCAGATTTCCAAGCAAAAAATAGATATTAAAAAAAAAAAGTGGATGGATTATGCCAAAACCTGCTTGGATGAGTTTGGTAGGTGACAAGAACAAGCCGATTATATTTTGGTTCAGGTCCGAATCCAGATCCGGCCTATCAGTGGGATACAAATATAAACTTTACTGCCTGGCAGAGGTATGCACTCTACTGAAGTTTGTTGTGTGACAGGGACGAATTGATACGATTTAGATGAAGATCCGGATCCAGATACCAGAATTTGAAAGTGGTTCTTCACCATTGAGAGGGAGAGAGGGTCAAAAATGATATATAGCAGGATATCTCAAAACATTATGGACGGATTTGGACAAACTTTGGTGGACAGGTTGGGCATGTGACAAGGACAAATTGATTCGATTTTGGTGAAGATCCTGATCCGGATCTGGATGTGTCTTTTAATTATTATTTTTTTCTTTACCAATGACAGGTGAAAAACCATATACGTAATATTTCAAAAATGTTGTGGATGGGTTATGACAAAACTAGATAGATGAGTTGGTTTGGTTACAAGACCAAGCCGATTAGATTTTGGTTCAGGTCCGAATCCAGATCCGGCCTATCAGTGGATACAAAACAAATGAGCTCCGACCAACCGATCATCTGTCCATGTACTTTTGCGTATGCAATATTTCAAAAACAGTTTAACATTTAGCTTCCCTATTGCAGATATCTATTCCTCATGACATTATCTCGAGCTGATTAGGTCATGTCTGTGATTGGTTGAATTTTGTTGCCACGGCAACCATCTCAGTAACTTTGCTTGTGTATGCAATATTTCAAATATCATTGAACATTTACATTTCATATTACACAGATCTATTCCTCATAACAACCAAAAGGCAGGGGATTTAGAGTATCGGCTCCTTGTTAACTTATTATTGATACATAATACCATCCTAATGTGCATATGTGTAAATTACTCAAATGCAACGCAGCATATATACTTTGGGAAGTCACCAACAGGTATTAGAACTCATTTTCGATCAAAATACAAAACGAAGAGCTGACTGACCTTAGTTGTGGAATTATATTTATGTGTCAGAGTTTTACCTTCCCAAGTCAACTGGAGGTCATGTCTCATGGAAATAGAAAACAGTGGGTTATGTTGTCCTTCTTCTCAATAAGAAGATTTTTCAAGTATTTTTATTGGTTGATCTTGTGCGTTATTTTGTCTGTCTGTTTGTCTGTTACTCGCCTACAGGCCAAAATTCAAAACCAATCGTCATGAAACTTTACCAAGTTCTAGAGGTAGTCACAACTGAGAAGCCTTTTGATTTTCAGGTCAGAGGTCAAAGGTCATCTTGAGGTCAAATTTCTAAAATCATCATCTTTCATCTGAGAAATCGTCAATTTTCATTTCATTGACTTGAAAATTAAACAGCAATGACATAGTGGCTCACTGAACTGGGAAACCAACGATTTTTGGATTCAAAAGGTCAAAGGTCAACTCGAGCTCAAACCTCTAAAATCAATTTACATCTGAGAAATTGTCACTTTTCATCCTATTATATTGAAAATTAAAAGTGTGATTACATAGGGCAGGCATCACTGAATTGGGAAAGTAACTATTTTGAGGTCAGAAAGTCAAAGGTCAACTCAAGGCCAAACTTCTAAAATCATCAATTTTCATCTGAGAAATCATCAATTTTCATTTCATTGACTTGAAAATTAAACAGCAATGACATAGTGGCTCACTGACCTGGGAAAACAACGATTTTTGGATTCAAAAGGTCAAGGGTCAACTCGAGCTCAAACCTCTAAAATCATCAATTTTCATGTTAAAAAAAGAATCAATTTTCATCCGATTGGCCTGTGCTTATATGATTAAGATTGTCAATTTCAATCTTAATGAAATGAAGAATTTGAATTCTCCATGGCAACTTTTTTTTACTGGGGGGGGAGAGGGAGGGTGGATTTTGCAAGAATCGTGCTCTGCACGACGTCTTTCTTGTTTTATTCTATTGCTGGAAAAACAATACACATTCTAAAATGAATGCTATCATGCCAGAAGAACCTTGAACACGGAATGATCCAATCACTTTATATCTTATATGGTCATTCTGGTACGTAGTGTTCGATACTGTGTCCTAGGTGTGTTTTTCGTACGGCTGACCAACACTCGATCAGAACTTGAACTTTGGCAATTGAACATGCACAGTTAATCAAATCTGTACAAAAAAATATTTACATAGTGAACTTTCTTACATAAATGTGCAAACATGAATCGTTGTTACTTTCGGCAACAAATTTTGCACTGTGATGTAAATTTGTGAACCCTGGATGATGATCTGTGGTTTTCAGGTGCATGTGGGTGACCTGCGCTTTTATCCTGGCACAGTTCACATCCTGTCGGAGAGTCTACTCAGCCTTACTGCCATAGTTGGCATTGCAGTTGGTGGTGGCTTGCTGTTATTCGTCATTGTTGTGGTTCTCATAGCTTACAAGCAAAAGTCAAAGGAAAGCGACCAGACGCTGCGGCGCCTACAGATGCAGATGGACAACCTAGAGTCACGTGTTGCTCTGGAATGCAAGGAAGGTTGGTTGATGTCACTTTGAAGTTAAATGAAACATGTCAATCTCACAATATTTGTTCAAATGTGTCATTTAATAGTATTACACATTTGCTTCACTGGAATGTGTGCTGGCAGCTTTTGCGGAGCTTCAGACTGATATTAATGAACTAACAAGTGATCTTGATGGGGCTGGAATCCCGTTCTTGGACTATCGCACATATGCCATGAGAGTCCTTTTTCCTGGAATTGAAGAGCATCCAGTACTCAAGGAACTTGAGGTGTGAGATCTTTTCATCTCTTCATACCCTCTCCCGAATCACGGCCCAGGTATAAACAGTGTTTCACTGGTAGGCCGATGCATCGATGTGCGTGCCGTCCCTGGGATGGGTGTTAAACTGGGCTACATTGAGGAACATCTGAAAGAACCCTCTTAGCGGCCTTGCTGCCCCTCCGTACCATCCTCCTCCAAAAACAAAACAGTGAAATATGATGCAAACAACTATGCTTTTTGAAGCAACATGTGAAAATGAGGGTAAATGTTTTAGTTTTTCACAGCGCCCCGTTGTACTTAAGAACACCTAGCTCAGACCTCTACGACAATTGAAACTTGCGCACTGCTCTCTCATGTCCACAGGTTCCTGGGACTCGACAGGAGAGTGTGGAGAAAGGTCTAAAGCAATTTGGGACATTACTCAACAACAAAGTGTTCCTGCTCGCATTCATTCGCACCCTGGAAGCTCAGCGAAGCTTCTCCATGCGTGACCGTGGGAACGTTGCTTCACTCATCATGACAGCACTCCAAGGCAAGATGGAGTTTGCCACTGATGTTCTCAAGCAATTGCTCTCTGACCTAATTGAGAAAAACATTGAAAGCAAGAATCATCCCAAGCTGCTGCTTCGACGGTGAGAAGCATATTTTCTGATGGGAAGCATTATAGAAGAGTCAGGGTGTTGCAGCCACATACAGACATTGTTTAGTTCGTCTAGACTCCTAGAATATTGATATGATGAACAAACCTGATTTAGGGTGAATTCAGGAGCCTAATTCTCTTGTTGTTAAGGTGATAAATTCCCACCATCATTTTATTTAGATGCAAAAATATTTTTATACCCAATTGTATCATTTCGTTATATATGTTATTAGGAAATGATAGAGTGCATAAATTATGTTATATTTAAGGACATACATCATACTTCTGCTAACTAGCAAATGTTCAATTATTTTGTTACATCAACATAAGGAAGATCCCAAAGGCAAATTAAAAATAGATGGTGACTGGTTGAGATAATGCATTGTGAAACAAGAACGACACTCAGTAGAGCACATACATCCGCCAGGCTGAACAGTTTACGTTTTGTATCCCACTGATCGGCCGGATCTGGATCAGGACCTGAACCAAAATCTAATAATTTCGTCCATGTCACACACCTAGCCTCTCCACCAAATTTCGTCCAAATCTGTCGACAATTTTTTGAGATATTCTGTTCACAGACATACGGACTGCAGACGGGGGTGAAAACATAACCTCCGTCCACCTTCGGTGGCGTAGGCAATGGCGTATGCCATGAATGTTTTGATTTATACACTCATATCTCTCTATAAGCACGGGATATGTTCATGAGTGGAGAGGTTGGATACATCAGAAGGACCAAATGATTACACTTTGGTTATGATCCAGATCCGGTTCTGAATCTGGGAATTTTAAAAGTAATTCTTCACAATTGAGAGATCGGGCTAAAACCGATATATAGCGTGATATCTCAAAAAGTTCTGCATGGATTCGGACGACACTTGCTGGACAGGTTGGGTGTGTGACAAGGAAGAATCGATTCAATTTCGGTGAAGATCCGAATCTAGATCCAGATACGAGAGTTTTAATTTTTTTAAAGCAATTCTTCACCATTGAGTGCTTGGACCAAAAACAATATGGTGCGACATTTCAAAAGGTTATGGGCGTCTTATGACAAAACGTGGTGGATGAGTTGGGTAAGTGATCAGGGCACACACTGGGATCATTCATCCCAGCAAGCTGGTACTCAATTTGCCGACCTCGGAAGGAAGACAAGCTGAGTCAACCCTCCTGGTGTTAATTCAATGATCGACCGGGATTCGAACTCAGGATCCTAGGATCCCAAGCCGGCACCCTAAATGCTAAGCCAACACCAGGCTCAGATCTGACCTATGAGTGGGATATAAAACGTAAACTGTTTAGTCTGGTGGAAGTATCCTTTCTACCGAGTGCATTCTACTTATTATTATATTATTATCTGAAAAAAGGAGTTCTGTTGAGTGAATATTTCTCCATATTTTTGTTTACTCTTCCCATCTGTATTTTATTCTTACAGTACTGAGTCTGTTGCTGAGAAGATGCTCACTAACTGGTTTACCTTTCTCCTGCACAAGTTCCTGAAGGTATGTTTCTTCATACCACATGCTTTGTTAAATACCGGTACTTCATGTGTTCTCATCATAGGGAAACTAGCAATGTGTAGCATCCATCCGCAGTGATGGGAAAGCTTAAGTTAATCCATCAATTTGAATTATTTCATGGACTTTAAAAACGTCAATCATGTTGTACTCTTGTTTTCACTCCGAGCCAACCCTCTGAGCTACTTATATACCACCCACCGCAAAATGGTGGTGCAACACCGTGCAGGGGAGGTCTAATCTGTATTAAATCTATTTTAATCGAGATGTTAACCCTTTGAGTACGGATGACGTCCAGTGCCGCAACCCGCGAAAAAGTTTTGTGTATGGATGACGTTTCTACACGTCATCGACTATACCTATAAATATATCGTCAGTACGTGGTGGCATTGAATTTATACACTGAACTACTGCCTGGAGATTGTTTATAGTTACTCTGGCTTAGTGCAGACGGCAGCACAAGTCAGTTGGATCGTCTGCTGCATGTGTTTTGGCGGTCTGAACTAAGTACACGTGTGCTGAGATTTCTTGTAAAAAAATATGGCGTCTCGTAATGTACGAAAGCTTACTGCGTCGCAAGATATAGAGGATTTGATGGCCACAAGTGACTCTGAAGACATCGATGGCTCTGAAGATGACTCTTATTCAGATGGTGACCTGTATTTTAGTACAAAACGTCGTGGGGGTGGAAATTGTGTTTTTGGCCAAAATTAATCCCATACCGCGGGTATTTTTATCAAAACAAAATCCCGTACTCAAAGGGTTAATGTTAATGTTGATTTTAAAGATTACGGTAAGGGACAATAAAGGTACTGACTATATTGCATCAAGAAAGGTGACATGAAAATGTAAAATAATCAATCGGCAGCGTTTCAAATGCAACGCGGGAAGTGGCCGCCGTAAACGGGAGACAGACAAACGCACGGTCTGCCACTACGGATCGCATCATTTCATAAATGACCTGAATATTAATTTATTTTGCAGTGGTTTCATCCCCTTGCTGATGTAGCAATTCCCCTCGATTTTTTATATTTCTCATCAGGGTATCAAAAGTATTTTACCCCTAAAAATATTTATCAAAGACATATAAAGGGTCACAATTTTATCATGCAGATAAAACGTACGGTACTTGATGTTTCATTCAAATGCCTCTAAAAGCTATTTATTCCACATCAGGAAGATTTGCTTAACATTCCATCTCAGGGTTCTTCTCTTTCAAGGTGATTATTGATGGCTACCAGATCAATTCCCAGGGTTGGTGTCCTAGTCTTCTGCATTTTGATGATATTTCCCATGTGTGAGTGATTTGAGGATGGCTAGTACAGTTGAAATCATTCGGATGAAGAATCCCACTCTGATAGCCTATGATTCCACAGTGGAGCTTCCTCGGAATTTTTCTTCATTGAAACACCATTTCTCAGTGGAACACTCTCCCATTAACCATATGATGGTCTGAAACAGTACATTAAGACTGTTAATTATTTGTCTATTATGGGTATGCAGGTGTCATCTGATACCTCAGGGAGATGGATGCCCCTGCCTTGCATAACCCCAGGTCACCTGTGGGCAACGTGCAGTACCTGTCAGACCCCCTTACTAGGGTAACGGTCCGCAGCCATGCGGTTTAAATGGCAGATGGCGCTTCATATCTGGTGGATGAGAGTCCAGTCAACTCCAACAGCATGGGTGGAAGAGGGTGAATTCCCCAACGGCCAGCAGATAAACGGAGAGGAGTGGCGACCCCCGTCTATACCACACACTTACCCGTGTGTACCAGCCATAGGAAGGCAATATGATGACAAACACACCATCATTGCCCGCGGTCGATTGCCTCCTGACGAATCGTTGTTGTGCTGACGTCGCTTCCAGAGGCAGTTTGGAACTCGGTAGTGAGTGTTGCAACTGAGGACAGATGATTTTTATGCGCTACGCACATTAGCACTCGCCGGTCCCTTTCTGTGAGCTTGTGTGGTCTACAACTTCGCGACTGAGCTGTTGTTGCTCCGAGACGTTTCCACTTCACAATAGCAGCACTTGCAGTTGACCAGGGCAGAAATTTAACGAACTGACTTGTTTGAAAGGTGGCATTCTATGACAGTGCCACGTTGAAAGTCACTGAGCTCTTCAGTACAGCCCATTCTACTGCCAATGTTTGTCTATGGAGATTGCATGGCTGTGCGCTTGATTATATATACCTGTCAGCAATGGGTGTGGCTGAAATAGCCGAATCCACTAATTAGAAGGGGTGTCCGCATACTTTTGGTCATGTAGTGTATGTGTACCCTAACCCTAACCCTAACCCTAACAACTATGGTAACTAACCAGTCCAAAGAGTCATTGGGTCACTAAGCTTTTAATAATTTTGAATCAATATTGCCAAGAGCGTCGCATTCCAATTTCAGTCGCAAAATTGGTGAGAATCGTGAACTTGAGGGTCATTGTATGAAATGGGGCACATACTTGGCAACCTCCGTCAGATAAGATTGGAAATGGTATCAAAATGTTGGAAAAGGGCGCCTGGTACAAATTATTGATGAATGATGCTATTTGGGTGCACGATGTCTTTAAATAATTAAATGTAAAACTATATGATTGAAAAAACCTAATTTTGAGCGGCTTTGGGCGCTTATTTCTATCAGATTTGAAAGTTCATTGTGGCCTTTATATTTATCACTGGTGCATAATGAATTTCATATCATTGCCAGTAAGATACAAAGCTTTGATGAAAATACTTGTATACATTCTTTATACACCATAAACTGAAAATTCTGTCAACCGGAGACCTTAGGGGTAGCTTTGTATATTGAGTGATAAAACAGAGAAGGGCAAGAGCTACACACTGCCTGCTATCACACATTTTCCATCTCAAGGGACCCTAGCCTTGCTAAAAAATCACAGTTGGCTTTGCTCTCTCTGACTGATGACGAAAATGTTGGGCTCTAGCTCAAGACTTAAAGCATGAGTGTACAATTTTCAGAAATGGAAATGGATGTCCCATGATCTTCGATATGAGAGGGATGCAAATTTTGGAATTTATATTGATTTAACTTTTGTAAACTTATTATATTTTAATCTGCACCTGTGTGTTTTGTGTGTCCAGGAGTGTGCTGGAGAACCCCTCTTCATGCTGTACTGTGCCATAAAGCAGCAAATGGAGAAAGGGCCGATTGATGCCATCACGGGCGAGGCACGATACTCACTGAGTGAGGACAAGCTCATCAGACAACAAATAGACTACCGCACTCTGGTCTGTAATTTACTGCTTTTTGTCTTTACCCATGCCACATGCTGCTCTTTACCTGTCTTTGTTCTTTCTAGGCTTGAGGTTTAAAAAAAATCTTCCAACTATGACTTGTAGAAAGATGACTTATTGCATAACAAGTAGTATATATATATATATATATATATATATATATATATATATATATATACATACATACACACACACACACACACACACACACACACACACAGAATCTTGTTTCTCAGTCTGAGAGTCGTTTAGGTGCTTTTTTACAAACTCCAAGCAGGCTTTCATGTGTCTTTCACTGAGGAGAGGCTTCCGTCTGGCCATTCTGCCATAAAGCCCAGATCGGTGGAGTGTTGCAGTGATGGTTGTCCTTCTGGAAGTTTCTCCCATCTCCACACAGGATCTCTGGAGCTCAGTCAGAGTGACCATCGGGGTCTTGGTCACCTCTCTTACCAAGGCCCTTTTCCCCCAATTGCCCAGTTTGGCCGGGCGGCCAGCTCTAGGAAGAGTCCTGGTTGTTCCAAACTTCTTCCATTTAAGAATTATGGAGGCCACTGTGCTTTTGGGAACCTTCAATGCAGCAGAGATTTTTTTTGTAGGCTTCCCCAGATCTGTGCCTCGACACAATCCTGTCTCTGAGCTCAGCAGGCAGTTTCTTCGACCTCATGGCTTGTTTTTTGCTCTGATATGCATCGTCAGCTGTGAGACCTTATATAGACAGGTGTGTGCCTTTCCAAATCATGTCCAATCAATTGAATTTACAACAGGTGGACTCCAATCAAGGTGTAGAAACATCTCAAAGATGATCAAGAGAAATGGGAGGCACTTGAGATAAATTTCAAGTGTCATAGCAAAGGGTATGAATACTTATGTAAATGTGATATTTCAAGTTTTTTATTTTTAATAAATTTGCAAAACTTTCTAAAATCCTGTTTTCTCTTTGTCATTATGGGGTATTGAGTGTAGATTGATGAAGGAAAAAATGGATTTAAACGATTTCAGCATAAGGCTGCAACATAACAAAATCTGAAAAAAGTGAAGGGGTCTGAATACTTTCTGAATGCACTGCATATGTAGATTGTTACGTTTGTCAGGGGAGGGGATGAAATACCTTGATGAAGCCAGGATTGTATAAATTAGCATGGATTGTGTGATGCGAAGGAGGCACATCAATGTTTATAAGCAGGGAAAATTGTGAGCTTAAGAGTGTTTATGCGTCACCACACGGAGGGTGGTTTTGTGTTAGTTAAATAGAGCTTAAGGATAATTCCCTTCCTGTGATTTTTCCCTTCTGTTTTTACATTTTAAAAGAGCAGCCTTTAAAACCCTCGTTCCGCCAACAACAACAACAAAAAAACGAGTGCTCCTTTAACCAACATGAATGATAACAACAAAGGTCCATTAAACCACAAATACCGGCATAAAAGCCGACAGAGACTTGAACATCTGCCGATCGACAATTAACCCCGCCCACAAATCAAGCAAGGAAAAAGGCCATGCCCCAAAGTTGGGGATTGGTCGAGCCAACCATGGAGCGATCGAGTGGAACTCGGCGATTGGCCGGGGTGACGTCGGTGTGACGTGATCGAGAGACAACGAGAGGGAGGAGGAAGAATCTGTCTCTCTCTCTCTCTCTCTCTCTCTCTCTCTCTCTCGTGCTGGCGGTTGGATCGGGCGGTCACACTTTGTCTTTTGTCTGTCGGTTGGCTCGGCTGCTTGTCTCTCGCGTGACACTTGTGAGAGTGTTCGTGCAGTGGAAGAGGAAGAAGCAGTCTCTCTCTCGTGCTGGCTTTGGTCGTGGGCGGTCACACTTTGTCTCGGGTGCAATCGTAAAGAGAACTTGTGGAGCCCTGTGTGCCTTTGCTACGTTGAAGGAGGTGGTGTTGTTGGAATGTGGGCTCATCAAGGAGCTGGGATCCACGTGGCATGTGACAGTGGAGAACGAAAGGCGGCCATCTTGGCTGCTTGCTTAGCGCCCGGGTGTTTCCGATGCGTGGTTTCGGCACCATTGCTGGAACATTTTCCCACGCAGGTGGCTGCACGGACTGCCGCGACCATCAAGCTCCCTGGCGCATTTTTGGGATGTAAAGCTAAGTGCCGGCACTATAAAAAGGGAACATTTCTTTTATTTTACCTTTCCCCGGTGTGTCTGTATTTGTGTCAGCGTGGAGGGTCCATCAAGTAGAGCTATAGATTTTTTTATTTTTTTTACCTCAACCGTCATTTTTATTGGTTTACAATTATTTAATTAAACCATTATTTGTTGCATTTCATTTCTTGTATTGTTGACTTTCCTTGTCTCGTTTTTGTGTTTGTGGGTTCAAGGAATAGCCCCGTGTTTTGTCCGTGCAGTTAAGCACTTTGGATCTTTCAGTCCCACGCACGCCAAAAAGTACCGCCAAATTTTCGGTTTGTTCGCCTCGGCATTTAAGGATTGTTCGGCTATCCGTCCAAGGCTGGTTTTCATCGTTCATGGACCTAACAATATATATATATATATATGTATATATATATATATATATATATATATATATATATATATATATATATATATATATATATATATATATATATAATTTAGTGCTTCAACCTAATGAGGGAACGCCGTGACGTCACCGCCACGTGCGTCCGCCCTGTCTGCGAAGCTCCTGAAGAGCCATCCCACAGCATCAACATACATCATAAAGATGTTAATTCAGTTACCATCAGAAGTGCATGAAAAACTCAGTTGCCGACCTGGTTTCGCCCTTATTGTTGCATCATCAGGGCAATGCAGCGAGCTTCCCATACACTTATGACTCTGAAAACTTTTCGGTTATATATCAGTTATTATGTGACTCCACACTGTGAGTGGAGAACCGCCAGTAAGGTGTCCCATACAGCCCTTACTGCACCTTACTGGGATCGATAAGCACCTCCTGCCACACGGTACATTCCACCCACTGCATGGAGTTTACCTGGATGCGGTTGGGAGTGCAATTACTGCATATAATTTAGTGCTCCAACCTAATGAGCGAACGCCATGACCATCAGTTGTTGTTTTCATAGCCAACTATTTGGCATTACAGAAGTTTCAAGTAATTTTGTTTTCAAATTTACTCTAGGATGTCATCTTAACAACTTTGCAAATATATTGCTGGATTTTGGTAAACATTTCTGCTGTCCCTTAAATATCATATCGTGAATAAACAAGTGAAAACAAATTCAGTTCTAGACACGATATGGTATATTTCATGTTATTTGGGGATTTACTTTGCCATTAATGATTCGTAGGTTTCACGGGGGCAGTTTCATAACCTGGCCGGTTTCTTTGGTAACTTTAAAGTTTCATCCATTATATGAGATTTTGGAATGTGAAATTGTTTCATCTTTAAAGTTTGCTAACTTTAACATCTTTGCTAACTTTAAAGTTTCATCCATTATATGAGATTTTGGAATGTGAAATTGTTTCATCTTTAAAGTTTGCTAACTTTAACATCTTTGCTAACTTTAAAGTTTCATCCATCATATGAGATTTTGGAATGTGAAATTGTTACATCTTTAAAGTTTGCTAACTTTAACATCTTTGCTAACTTTAAAGTTTCATCCATCATATGAGATTTTGGAATGTGAAATTGTTACATCTTTAAAGTTTGCTAACTTTAACATCTTTGCTAACTTTAAAGTTTCATCCATCATATGAGATTTTGGAATGTGAAATTGCTCTTTTATAACTCTTGGTCTACGATTATCTCTGCAACAACATGATACGTCATGAGTGTAAATGTAGAATAGGACATTAGATAAGGTTCGCCATGCTGTTTGTTCTCAGACCTTAAATTGTGTCAATCCTGACAATGAGAATGGGGCAGAAATTCCTGTGAAACTGCTCGACTGTGACACCGTGACCCAGGTGAAAGACAAACTTCTGGATGCTGTCTACAAAAATGTGCCATACTCCTTACGACCAAGGCCGTCGGACATGGACTTAGGTAATAATGTTTCTTGGAAAACTGCATTTTAGTCGAAATAAATTGCCATATTAAATATCATCTCTTATCTTCCCCCATCCAAAACCGTGATCTTTTCTACCTCCGTTAAAACGCCCCAAATCCGCCTCTTTGAATCCCCAGCTTCTTTCCTGGGGTTCCTAAAAGTGTTCATTTGCTTTATACCGTGTACCCCTCCCTCCTCCCCAGCCCTCCCCCTTCCACAGATCTACCGGCTTCTTTCCTGGGGTTCCTAAAAGTGTTCATTTGCTTTATACCGTGTACCCCTCCCTCCTCCCCAGCCCTCCCCCTTCCACAGATCTACCGGCTTCTTTCCTGGGGTTCCTAAAAGTGTTCATTTGCTTTATACCGTGTACCCCTCCCTCCTCCCCAGCCCTCCCCCTTCCACAGATCTACCGGCTTCTTTCCTGGGGTTCCTAAAAGTGTTCATTTGCTTTATACCGTGTACCCCTCCCTCCTCCCCAGCCCTCCCCCTTCCACAGATCTACCGGCATCCCTGTTCTCTTCTGTTGTTGTGCTTGTGTGGTTCCCTATCTCTCCCCCTCTTGTCTCCCGCTCCCTTCATTGTATGTTTTATGTGTGTGTGCATGTTTTCATGTTCAATGTGTTGGCTCTTACAAAAAAGTGAGGTTGTATAAACCTCATTAAAGTGTTCCTGTATTTGTTTACTTTGATTGATCCCTCATCTTTCCCCCTCCAACCACCCACACCTCCCCCCACACATCCTCTCCCCACCAACCCCAAAATGTAGAACAGAGTGAATTGTTATTTACAAGTTCAGATTTTAAGCTCAGAGATGTTGATATGTTTAAGGATCACCTCATTTTGGTGCCTTCCTCTGCAGAACTGACCACGATCATGACATCAAATCATTTATTCCCGTGTCGAAGGACTGAAGCACCTGAAATTGGGTCACCTTGAATTTTGGAATAAATGTTTTGTAGAACATCCACTTACCTCACAAGACAAGAACGGCACTCGGTAGAGCGCATACCTTCGCCAGGCTGACCAGTTTAAGTTTTGTATCCACTGATAGGCCGGATCTGGATTCGCACCTGAACCAAAATCGGATCATCTTGTTCTTGTCACCTACTCGACTCATTCACTAAGTTTCTTCATAATCCGTCTACAACTTTTGGAAACACCATGCTATATATCATTTTGGCCTCATCTCTCAATTATGAAGAATCACTTTAAAAGTGATTTCTGCTCACAGACAACCAGACAGACAAATAGACAAACAGGGATAACAAGCGTTACGCCTAGGTCCCCCGTCGGTGAAGTCATGTGAGTTGACAAAGTGGAAGACGCAAGGCGGCCATCTTGGATTTTGACGTAGCGACCCAATTTTTAATAGCGTTCTCCCTTATGCGTAGATACACCCACACACCAGATTAGAAGTTGGTACTTTGCTTATTTTTCAAGATATTCCACTCACAAGGTTCAGACATATAAAAGGTGGCGGCCATCTTGGATTTTGACGTGGCGACCCAATTTTCAATAGGGTTCTTCCTTATGCCTAGATACACCCACACACCAGATTAGAAGTTGGTACTTCGCTTATTTTTCAAGATATTCCACTCACAAGGTTCAGACATATAAAAGGTGGCGGCCATCTTGGATTTTGACGTGGCGACCCAATTTTCAATAGGGTTCTTCCTTATGCCTAGATACACCCACACACCAGATTAGAAGTTGGTACTTCGCTTATTTTTCAAGATATTCATCTCACAAGGTTCAGACATACATGGCGGCGGCCATCTTGGATTTTGACGTGGGTTGCACCCACACACCAAATTAGAATTCGGTGCTTCGCTTACGCATGCACGCACGCACGTCCGCACGCACCGACGGACGCACACACGGACGGACGGACGGATGCACACGGACGGAGGGGAAAACCATAGTCCCCCTTTCGCTCCGCGGTGCGACGTGGGACAAAAACATAACCATGTGGAGTCCAAAAAAATGGAGTCCAAAAACAAGCGCGGTTCCTGGATTGCTATATTACACGGGGTGTTCCAGCTCGCTGCTGCTCCTTATTGATAACTTAGACCTGGAAGTCTGGCAGTGATAATTACTTGGCATTTTCTTGAAAGCCTTTCATACTTTTTCATCATAATTGCTTGTCCAATTTGTTGAACTTTATGTTTTCAAGGTTGTGCACAAAGCGAGACAAACTATAATTAACAGTTGATTGGAATATTTGGCATTGTGACCAGAAATGGCGTTGTTCTTTCCTCTTAGAATGGCGACAAGGCCGGTTGGCTCGCATATTTGTACAAGATGAAGACATTACAACGAAGATAGAAAATGACTGGAAGAGGTTAAACACATTGGTACATTATCAGGTACTTTCTCATATTTGTGTCTTCACCAGTTGCTCTTAATACCTGATTGCATTTGTTTGTTTATTTACAAAGGTTATGAGAACATCGTGCAACAGATGTAACGGCACAAAACTGTGAAATTTGTTTAAAATATAAAAAATATCTCAGATGTCCAACATTTTATCCGTTGAGTCACTATCGTCAGGTATGATACAGGATTCTTTGTTCAGATCTTTAAATCTGCTACCTCCGCTACGTCTTTCATTGCTCCAATTATTCCGACCTTATTATGGGGTCTGTAAGGAAAGGTTTTTGGCCCAAGTGTTTCACAAAACAGATGATCAGGCCTGATGTTCGTCTGAAGGCGGAAGGAGTTTGTTCAGGGTGCCGGAAGTAATTCACCGACTCTTCATGAAGGACACCGATCGACTTTGAAAGATCTACAAGGCTCTATGTCTGAGATGGAGATCAGTGTTCATCAATCAACAATATTGAACTGTTCGTTACAATCGAACTGTTTCCTTCACAAAGCTTGCCTCAATGGACAGGTGGCAAGAAAGAAGCCATTACTGAAAAGACGAATTTAAAAGCTCGTATGGAGTTTGCGAAAAAGCATCTTGGTGACACTGCAGGCATGTGGAGAAAACTTATGGTCAGATGAGACAAAAATTGAACTTTCTGGTGTAGATCCAAAGAGTTACATCTGGGGCAAGCCGAACACTGCACATCAACAAGTCAACACCATCCCTACTGTCAAGCATGGTGGTGGCAGCATCATGTTATGGAGCTGATTTTCATCAGCAGGTACTGCCATGCTTGGCAGGATAGAAGGGACTGGATGGTGTCAAGTACAGGAGAATCCTTGATGAAAACCTGCTTGAGTCGGCCATCAATCTGAAACTGGGTAGGAGATTCACATTTCAGCAGTACAATGATCTGAAGCACAAAGCTAAGGCCACACTGGAGTGGCTGAATGAGAAGAAAATAACTGTTCTTGAGTGGCCTAGTCAAAGTCCTGAATTGAACCCAATTGAACATTTATGGTGAGACTTGGAGATTGCATTCCATGGACGATCCCCATAAAACTTGGCAGAACTAGAGAAATTTTCACATTACGAATGGGCAAACATTTCACCATCTCACTGTGAAAATCTAGATGGAGATCTACCCAAAAAGACTTGTAGCAGTCATTGCTGTAAAAGGTGCTTCCACCAAGTACTGCCCGAAGGGGCTGAATACTTTTTCGACCAATGAATTTTTGACTTGTACATGTTCTTTTCAGGTATTCCTGACATGTAACCTCCTTCAACTATAACAGTGTTTATTTTGAGCTCTTCAATATATAATAATAAATAAGAGTGTGTGTCAGTCCCTCAACCAGTCTCCTCCATAACTCCAAAACCATGAAACCTAGCAGCCCCAAACTTTGCACGCGTACTTATGGAACTCCAAGGGATTGCATGAATGAAAACTGAGTGTTTGGGTTTGATAAAACACCCTTTTTGAAGACAATATTAACAGCCTTATATTTAATTCAAACAAAAACAGGCTTTATCCTTGGTCAGTCTGCGATTTTCCACAATAGCCTGTCGCAGACGAATTAAAGTGTATAATCAAAGTTCAGATGTTTTTAAAAGAGAGCCATAAATCTAAAGAGTATTTCGGATTACATAAGATAAAGGCTCCTCGTTCACCGCTGTCATGTCTGGCTGCGTGGCATATTTAGTGCCTCGCAAAAATAATGCCATAAAAGCATGCCGTTCCTTGTCAACAAATGTTTGTAAGCCATGGCAATACAGTCGCAAGCGGTGTAATTGACAATCAGAGCGGACGTCGTTTTTGAAATTAAAATTACATTATAGATTATAGATGACTAGTTTATAGATTATTATTAGATTATAGATGACTTTGTTGCTCAACTTTGAGTGATATTCTTCGATGGTTGTTCGTATGCACGGAAAGAGGTGGGTTGGGAGTCCGGCAGGAGGTAGTGGAGGGAAAGGGGTTGGAGCCGTGGTGTCAGCTGCAGGTCGACTGCCGAGTCCCATCCTTTAAGGGAAGCCCATGTTATACTCTCTTTCAAAATGGCACGTGCTGTTTGAAAACGACGGGTAGTTTGCTATTCTGTTTGAACAGGATGAAGGGAGACACCCAGAGACAGTTACACATTTACAATTAATTTTAGCCTTCATCAATTATTTTGTTCTTTTACACCTGGTGTTAAGTTCGCCAAACCCTCATATTCTATGGTGCTGTCTTCCGTTGCCCTTTTCTCATGCTGCCTTCCCCTTTCCTCATGCTGCCTTCCCCTCTCCTCATGCTGCCTTCCCCTCTCCTCGTGCTGCCTTCCCCTCTCCTCGTGCTGCCTTCCCCTCTCCTCGTGCTGCCTTCCCTTCTCCTCGTGCTGCCTTCCCCTCTCCTCGTGCTGCCTTCCCCTCTCCTCATGCTGCCTTCCCCTCTCCCCATGCTGCCTTCCCCTCTCCTCATGCTGCCTTCCCCTCTCCTTGTGCTGCCTTCCCCTCTCCTCATGCTGCCTTCCCCTTTCCTCATGCTGCCTTCCCCTCTCCTCATGCTGCCTTCCCTTCTCCTCATGCTGCCTTTCCCTCTCCTCGTGCTGCCTTCCCCTCTCATCATGCTGCCTTCCCCTCTCCTCATGCTGCCTTCCCTTCTCCTTGTGCTGCCTTCCCCTCTCCTCATGCTGCCTTCCCCTCTCCTCATGTTGCCTTCCCCTCTCCTCATGCTGCCTTCCCCTCTCCTCATGCTGCCTTCCCCTCTCCTCATGCTGCCTTCCCCTCCCCTGATGCTGCCTTCACCTCTCCTCCCTCCTCTCCAACCTCCCTCTGCTTCCCCACTCTTCCCCTCCCCCACACCTATCTGTATCTCTCCGACGCCTTTCTCCTCCTCCCTCCCCTCCTCCCCCATTTTCCACTCCCCCTCCCCCTCCACTTACCCTCCTCTCTCTCTCCCCCACCCCGCTGAAATCTTGTGAGTAACTTATTTGTAAAACTTTTTGATCATAAAAATGTATTATGATGTTACAATTACAATTTGTCTTGGACTCTGTTTTTAAGAGTTTATGCTGTGGGTGGGATAGTCAGGCCTAGGTGAAATACAAGGCCAGAGGGCCTATTTTTAGTCGAATACCAGGTGAAAACCTGTAACCTTTTTCCAACAGGTCTCCGACGGTTCAACAGTGGCATTAGTTCCGAAACAGACATCCTATATTGCCAACCCCAACCCTCCTGTCTTACCACGGCCATCCCTTAGCAGATATGGTAAGTCTTCGATAACATCAGTTCTAACGCAACAGAATCAATTGTTTTTGTGTTCCAGATCACTGTTCCTTTCGTTCTCCATAACCTTTACTCACCATCGTCAGATGAAGAAACTCAGTTTATTACTCTTGATTGGCCAAAATGTTTGTTGTTTATGCAGAAAACATGATGAGATATGCGGGCAGTCCTGATAGTCTTCGCTCACGTACACCCATGATTACACCCGATCTTGAAAGTGGCACCAAGTTGTGGCACCTTGTCAAAAATCATGATCACACAGACCAGAAAGAGGGAGACCGAGGAAGCAAAATGGTCTCCGAGATCTACCTCACGCGCCTTCTGGCAACAAAGGTGTGTGCATAAAACATGTTGTAATTACCGTTGATGTTATATCCTTTCTGATCACAATGAAGATCTTTTTAAACCAATCCCTTTCAGCTCAAGGTTCATGATGCTGGAAACCTAGCTTCCAAGATTGTAAACTGTGTTGATTGGTCCATTGTCGATTCATGTCCGTGTAATTGGTCTGGAAGTGGCAACACTCTTACGTACACAGGTTTCTGTGTTTCCTCCCCTCCTCTCTCTTTTCCTGTTCATTCCATTGCTCCTTGGGCCCAACTGTTGTAGAAATGAAAGATACAACTAGAACGCCACTCAGTGCAGCGCATACTCCCGCCGTGGGTCAAGTTGGAACAGTACGATTTCACAAAAGTTTGAGGGAGTAGTTCAGTGACAACACAAGACAGACACTGCACAGATATATATATATATATATATATATATATTAGGCTATGAGCCAAGGGGGTTGGTCGGTACCATACAGATGGAGTAAGGCTCATTGTGATTTTTGGCAAGATATATGTCCCTAGATATGAAAAATAAGTGATAGCAGTGTATAACTCTCGGCCATCTCTGTGTTATCACCCGAAATATTATTATACGCCCGCTTCGCTTCGCCAAAAAATGTGATATTTGCTAAAATTGGAATAAATGTTTTTAAGGACCACAGAGTGCCAATAATTTGCATACTGGATGCCAACTAATATAGTAATAGAAAATAGAACATTTGTGGGGGTTATTTATCAAAATATTGATATAATGACAAAAAATATGTTAAATTTAGTGAAAAAGTGGTCGAAATCGCTTCGAGTTCAGAATTCGCATTGTACATTTTTGTCAATATTTCAAAAATGAAAACTCCCAGAGTAACATTTGACCCCTCAAAATCTTCGCAAGGAACCACTGCATTGGAATATATCATTACTTTGTAATATGGTGGTTGTTTGGGGCACATATTTTGGTAAAGTTCAAAATATGTTCAACCATACCCCCTAATTTTGATATTTTAGAATGAAACATAGCTTTTGAACATTTTAGGTTTATTCGTCTACTACTTTTGGTATCTCAGTGTAATTTTTGGTATTAGCTAGTATCCTAAAGTAGGTTTGTAACATCAGCCACATTATATTTCACATTGCATGCAAACTTGCTCCACACTCTAGGTTTATCATGATCTCTCGAACAAATACGATCTCGATCTCGATCTCGGCACTCTGTGGTCCTTAAAAACATATTTATTCCAATTTTAGCAAATATCACATTTTTTGGCGAAGCGAAGCGGGCGTATAATAATATTTCGGGTGATAACACAGAGATGGCCGAGAGTTATACACTGCTATCACTTTTTTTTCATATCTAGGGACATATATCTTGCTAAAAATCACAATGAGCCTTACTCCATCTGTATGGTACCGACCGGTCAATTTGGGGGGTCTGGCTCATAGCCTATATATATATATATATATATAGAAGATTAAAAACACCTCACAGCCACAAAACACGAAATTAAAAACACCTCACAGCCACGTGATTTTAAAACACCTCACCACCACGTCATTTTACACCTCACCACCACATAATTCAAAACACCTCACCACCACGTGATTCAAAACCACCACCACGTTATTAAAAACACTTCACAACCACGGAAACAAAAGTTTCAGGGAGTAGTTCAGTGACAACAGACACTGCCCAGATGTGTAGATACATAGATAAACCAGAATTATTTATTTGGTCAGGGAAGCCCATGTGAGGTTTCTTCTTCTTCAGCCTCACAACCCTGGGTGAATATGCGAGCTTTTAAAAAAAAGTTGGAAGTTTGCCAAATCTGTTTATTCCTTTGTTAATATACCTCAGCCATTGATAAATCTGGAACTAAGTCTTTATAAGTTCATCAAATACTGACACACACCACGAATGACATTCGCTGAGCTAAATGTTGATATCTCTTCTGAGGTAAAAACAAAAAACAAAAAACAAAAAAACAGTTTAAAGCATTATACGTATCAAACGATACATTTTATGAAACGGGGAAACCGAATACACACTTTGGTGGTTTTAAAATGACAGAATATGTCTTCATTAGAAAAAAAAATTCACCGCTCTAACGCATAACCACGAGTTTAAACTACATTTACAACAAATACGAAAACTATTTTCATATCACAATGTTAAATATAGAATATATCGAAGATAATGTTAAAAAAAAATGAGCCCCATCTTCCAATGGTAAACAATCCTTCAAAAAATTCCTGGATCGGGAATAATATCCTGAGCTTCACCAAAAACTAATCAATTCTTCCATATCCCAAGGGCAATCATCCCACCAACTTTCATCCAAATCCGTTCAGAACTTTTCCGGATATCTTGTTCACAAACACACGAACACACACACACACACACACACGGACACGAGTGAATGCATTACCTCCTGGCGGAAGTAACAATATCTCAGATCATGAGTGTAATCGAAACCAATCCCTAGCAATACCTAGGGATTGGTTTCCCAATACCTAGGGATCCACCTTGTTTGAAATTCCAACTTCTTTCCTGGAAATCCTGGCAGTGTCCATATGTTTATACCTCTCCCACCCCCCCCCCCCCTTCACATGCCTCCCCCCCAAAGCCCTCTCCCTCCCACAGATCTCTCGATGTCTCCATGTCTCTCGGTCCCTGCTCTCAAATGTTGTGTTTGTGTCCTTCCCCCTCTCTCCCCATCTTGTCTACCGCTCCCGATGTTATTTGTTTTATGTGTCTGTTTGTCTTTCTGTGTGATTAATGTTCGCTCTTTCACGAGCCTCGATGTTGTATACAAAAAAAAAAGAAAAAAAAAAAAAATACCTGGGGAAGAAATCAGCAAATATAACATCAGTACTCAGCATCCATCTGAATCAATAATGGGTATAACATCCAATCACAAGGCCATCCTACCATGATGAAATTACCTCTAGGCCATCTTAAATGATTACATCATCATCTTAAATTCAAATGATTACATCATCATCTACGATTCATCTACATCATCATCATTCATCATCTACATCTACATCATCATCATTCATCTACATCATCATCTCTGATTCATCTACATCATCATCATTCATCATCTACATTCTACATCATCATCATTCATCATCATCTTAAATTTAAATGATTACATCATCATCTACGATTCATCTACATCATCATCATTCATCATCTACATCTACATCATCATCATTCATCTACATCATCATCTCTGATTCATCTACATCATCATCATTCATCATCTACATCATCATCATTCATCATCATCTTAAATTTAAATGATTACATCATCATCTACGATTCATCTACATCATCATCATTCATCATCTACATCATCATCATTCATCATCATCTTAAATTTAAATGATTACATCATCATCTACGATTCATCTACATCATCATCATTCATCATCTACATCATCATCATTCATCATCATCTTAAATTTAAATGATTACATCATTATCATTCATCATCTACATCATCATCATTCATCATCTACATTCTACATCATCATCATTCATCATCATCTTAAATTTAAATGATTACATCATCATCTACGATTCATCTACATCATCATCATTATCATTCATCATCTACATCATCATCATTCATCATCATCTTAAATTTAAATGATTACATCATCATCTACGATTCATCTACATCATCATCATTCATCATCTACATCATCATCATTCATCATCATCTTAAATTTAAATGATTACATCATCATCATTCATCATCTACATCATCTACGATTCTACGTACCGATCTAGACATGCACACACAGTACATGTCACAGGAGTGGTCGCTGCGCTTCATGTCCAAGATCTTTACAACGAACGCGCAGCGGCCGAAGGTAGCATGACACCTGGGCCTTGAACTTCGACACAATTTCACGACCCCAACATTTGCCCTACTGTCAGTTCCCAAGTTCCGTCACTCTCACTCATCCACGAGCCACGATCTTGGAAAACAAAAATAAATGCACCGATGTCTGCTGATGTTTACGTCCCGTATGTGCAAATGTATTTACAATCTTTACCATGAGTCTTAGATTACCTTGAAGAACAAACAAAACCAAGTTAGTCATGCTTCCTTTGTTTGCAAATGTTTGCAAGTCATACAGAACATCTTCTTCTTCTTCTTCTTATTATTCAAATGCAGCACAAGCCTGCGGGTAGCATCGTCTACACACAGCTGTGCCTTTGATGCAGTGCCCCCTGGAGGTTAAAGTGGGAATTTTGAATCTGCTGATAGCTCGCCTATTCTTCATGAAGGGCACGGTAGGATATTTAACGTTGACCAAACTAACGCTAGCAGACGGGTCGGTCACCTGTTTATCGTCCTTCCATGGGACAGTGCGCACATCTGATGTATTTCCCTACATGCAAAACACCAGGATGACAGTTTACAGCTGGGCCGAGATTCAAACCCAGGTGAGACAGCTCAGAGACTAGTGTGCATACCTATAGGCCATCCTACCATGATAAAATTAAATATACATGAAAATTCCAAATTCACAATATTTATTACATTTCATGGCTTTTTCTTTGCACATCGGACATTAAAGCACATTAGAGGACATTGGAGAATAGAGGACAATAGAGGACATTAGAGGATATCAAAGGATATTAGAGCATATTAGCAGACATTAGAGGATATGGAGGATATTATAAGACATTAGAAGACATTAGAGGATAATAGAGGACATTAGAGGATATTAGAAGATATTAGAGGTTATTAGAGGACATTAGAGGATATTAGAGGACATTAGAGGAAATTGGAGGACATTAAAGCACATTAGATGATATTAGATGATATTAGAGGACATTAGGGGACATTAGAGGATATTTGAGGACATTAGAGGACATTAGAGGACATTGGAGGACATTAGAGGAGATTAGAGGATATTAGAGGACATTAGAGGACATTAGAGGATATTAGAAGATATTAGAGGATATTAGAGGACATTGGAGGATATTAGAGTACATGAGAGGACATTAGAGGATATCAAAGGATATTAGAGCATATTAGCAGACATTAGAGGATATTGGAGGATATTGGAGGATATTATAAGACATTAGAAGATATTAGAGGACATTAGAGGATATTAGAAGATATTAGAGGATATTAGAGGATATTGGAGGACATTAAAGCACATTAGAGGAAATTAGAGGACATTAGAGGACATTAGAGGACATTTGAGGACATTTGAGGACATTGGAGGACATTGGAGGACATTGGAGGACATTGGAGGACATTGGAGGACATTGGAGGACATTGGAGGACATTAGAGGACATTAGAGGACATTAGAGGACATTAGAGGACATTCGAGGATATTAGAGTACATGAGAGGATATTGGAGGACATTAGAGGTTATTAGAGGAAATTCGAGGACATTAGAGGACATTTGAGGAGAATAGAGGAGAATAGAGGACATTAGAGGATATCAAAGGATATTAGAGCATATTAGCAGACATTAGAGGATATTGGAGGATAGTATAAGACTTTAGAAGACATTAGAGGATATTAGAGGACATTAGAGGATATTAGAAGATATTAGAGGATATTAGAGGACATTAGAGGATATTAGAGGATATTTGAGGACATTAAAGCACATTAGAGGACATTAGAGGACATTAGAGGACATTAGAGGACATTAGAGGACATTTGAGGACATTTGAGGACATTGGAGGACATTAGAGGATATTAGATGACATTAGAGGACATTAGAGGACATTAGAGGACATTCGAGGATATTAGAGGACATTAGAGGATATTAGAGTACATGAGAGGATATTGGAGGACATTAGAGGTTATTAGAGGAAATTCGAGGACATTAGAGGACATTTGAGGAGAATAGAGGAGAATAGAGGACATTAGAGGATATCAAAGGATATTAGAGCATATTAGCAGACATTAGAGGATATTGGAGGATAGTATAAGACTTTAGAAGACATTAGAGGACATTAGAGGATATTAGAAGATATTAGAGGATATTAGAGGACATTAGAGGATATTAGAGGATATTTGAGGACATTAGAGGATATTGGAGGACATTAAAGCACATTAGAGGACATTAGAGGATATTTGAGGACATTGGAGGACATTGGAGGACATTGGAGGACATTGGAGGACATTGGAGGACATTAGAGGACATTAGAGGACATTAGAGGACATTAGAGGATATTTGAGGACATTGGAGGACATTGGAGGACATTGGAGGATATTAGAGGATATTTGAGGACATTAGAGGATATTGGAGGACATTAAAGCACATTAGAGGACATTAGAGGACATTGGAGGACATTAGAGGACATTAGAAGATATTAGAGGATATTAGAGGACACTAGCAGAAGTACCCGGCATTGCCGGGCGGGGGAGGGGGAGGGGGAAGGGGAGGGGAGGGGAACGGGGGGGGGGGGGGGGGGGAGCGAGCCCCTTGGCAAAGCGAGCGATTTTTTTTTTCATAGCGTCATAGCGATTTTTTTTTCCATAGCGTCATAGCGTCATAGCGTTCATAGATAGCGTCATAGCGTCATAGCGTTCATAGATAGCGTCATAGCGTCATATCATTCATAGCGTCATAGCGTTTCATAGCGTCATAGCGATTTTTTTTTCCATAGCGGTCATAGCGTCATAGCATCATAGCGATTTTTTTTTTCATAGCGTCATAGCGTTCATAGCGTCATATCGTTCATAGCGTTCATAGCGTCATCGTGTTCATAGCGTCATCACGTGATCGCTCTGAGCGAATCAGCGCCCACCTGCTCTGATTCCGTTGATTCCGTGCGCTGAAATGCGCTGAGGTAAATATGAATAAAAAATATGGATCGTCAAATATTTTGAGTTCGGCCATGTTCGTCCCAGGCTCAATGGCCATGTCTATGCCAAATATCAAGCACGTGAGCCTCTCCGTTTAGGAGTCTATCGGTAACATTACACACACACACACAAACTGTGTTTTATATATATAGATTAGAGGACATTAGAGGACATTAGAGGACATTAGAGGATATTAGAGGATATTAGAGGATAGTAGATGACATTAGAGGACATTAGAGGATATTAGAGGACATTAGAGGACATTAGAGGATATTAGAGTACATGAGAGGATATTGGAGGACATTAGAGGATATTGGAGGAAATTAGAGGGCATTAGAGGAAATTCGAGGACATTAGAGGACATTAGAGGACAATAGAGGACATTGGGGGACATTGGGGGACATTGGGGGACATTCGAGGACATTAGCAGATATTGGAAGACATTCGAGGATATTAGAGGACATTACACTTAAATAGAGGGAGTTGGAGGATATTAGGGGATATTTGAGGACATTAGAGGACATAAGACATTGTTACTTGATGTGTTGTGTCAAGGCGGTTCTACAATGCATCCGTTTGATGGAATGTTTTATCAATCCTGTATAGTGGAAAATGAGAGGTAATATGTTGCTTTTCCTATTGAATATTTTGTTGCAGGGCACATTGCAGAAGTTTGTGGATGATCTATTTGAGACGATATTCAGCACGGCGCATCGTGGCAGCTCCTTGCCTCTCGCCATCAAGTATATGTTTGACTATCTGGATGAACAAGCAGACAAGCACCAGATAAGCGATCCGGATGTACGACATACATGGAAGAGCAATTGGTAAGAGTGCCTAGGTTGTGACCGGTTATTTTAGTTGTGGCAAAAGTATCAGAATTACGAAGTCGTGCAGCATCCTCACATTATTTTTCAGGAATCCCAGATTTCTGCTGATTGGTAGATTTTCCTTTATAGTGCCTCAAATTTCTAGATGTTAAAGAGGAATTCATATTGAAATAAAAATGAGGATGGAAGAGTGTTTTGGCATTCTATGAAAGCCGACGGCAAAATATACAATTCCAGTCTAATGTTGGAGTTTCAGAGTGCCTGGAATTTTTCGGAATCTAGACATTCGTTGTTTGCAGCGCCCATTGACAGGTTGCAGGATCAGTTTTTTGGAACGATTTCAATTAAAAATTTGCATCCTCGTGTTGGGTTTATAAAAGTTAGGATGTCGGATAACAACAGTCTGGGTCACCAGAGTTTCCAAGTCAAGCCTGAGTCATCCAACCACTTCATCGTTTTGCACAAGCATCGCACTATGAAGTGTATTAAGCCTCCTCTTGCCTTGGATTCCTTTCACCTTCTCTTCTCCTGGCAGATTATACATTAGGAAGAGTACTTGTCCATTTGAGACCACTTCCGATCTCGGCCTCATTTTCAATAGAGCTCCATTGTCATCATATTCCTCTGTAGACGATCCGAGTGTCCTTGCTTGTCAGCTTGACATGATCGTCCAAACATTCTACTATTGACATCAATAAAGACAACAAAACTACCGTTGAAACAACCACCATATATATCTGCAACGAAAGGAGGCAGAGTACAAAATCGATCCCAAACTAGTTTTAGTTCACTTAGAAGATAAATAACATTCAAAGTATGAAAAGTGAGTTACGTTTTCTGGTCACTACTTTTTTATGTGGGAGCGTATGCTGGATCAGCACGTTGCTGCGTCCTTGGGTGGCTCCTCAGCACCATCCCGGCACACACCATTGCGTGTGCTATGCAATGAGGTGTTTTTACGGGGGCCGGAGTGCAAATCCTGTCATCACCCTCCTTGAGGGAGGACCCAGTACCCCGGTACTCATTTCGCCGACCTCAGAAGGATTACAGGCTGAGTCAATCACACCTGGTATTAATTCAACAGTTGAATGGGATTCGAACTCAGGACCTTAGGATCCCAAGCCCGCCGCCCTAACCATTAGGCCAACACCAGGTATGGTCACTACTTGCGGGTAGTGATTTGGGGTATTACCACCGAATTAATAAAATACAGCAAATTTACGATACTTTAGGAGTTGCGGATGACGAGAAGACGAGGCCATTTCTTACGTGTTCAAAGCTCCCTTATTCCGAGAGAAATCCTCACGCGAACGGAACTCATACAGCTTT
This sequence comes from Myxine glutinosa, assembly GCF_964187855.1. NCBI lineage: Eukaryota > Metazoa > Chordata > Myxini > Myxiniformes > Myxinidae > Myxine > Myxine glutinosa. The sequence goes on along the minus strand of NC_136264.1, from coordinate 200,947,651 downwards.
TATAGCGCCAACACCCTCTTCGGAGGGCGTGGCTTCAACAACCGCGCGTACGTCACGCCCACATCATCAAAAGCCCCAATGGCCCGTGCACGTGGATTATGTCCCAATAAGGTAACCGCTATATGCGCCCCCCCAGAATGCACTCGCACGGGGGACGGCCCCGTCGTGGGGTTGAGCCAATCGAGGGGGCTGGTCAAGGCCTCGGGGGAGGCTGCTGAGGTTCCTCGCGGGCCTCCCAAGGTTGCAGAGTAGGAGTAGTAGTTGCGCGAGTTGCAGCTGTAGTTGTAGAGTTTTCGCGAGTTGTAGTTGTAGTATGTAGTTGCGCAAAGGTGCCGAGCAGCCGTGCTGCTCGGGTCAGTGCGCGCAAAGGTGACGAGCAGCCATGCTGCTCGGGTCAGTGCGCGCGAAGGCGACGAGCAGCAGCGCACGTTGGAGAAGGCTCACCACACTGGTTGCAGAGGAGGTGCTTGGCCGTAGTGTGCGCGAAGGCTACGAGCAGCAGTACTCGGTCTGTGTGCGCGAAGGGTACGAGCAGCAGTACTCGGCCTGTGTGCGCGCGTAGGTGACGAGCAGCCGTGCCGCCAACGTCAGTGCGCGCAAAGGAGATGAGCAGCAGTGCCACCAACGTCTCGTAACTGCATCCCTTTGGAGGATCCTGTAGAAGGCTCACCACTCTGGTCACAGAGGATGAGCCCAGCGCAGTGCGCATGAAGGTTACGAGCAGCAGTGCGTCGGTGCAACGTCGGTGCGCGCAGAGACGAGCAGCAGTGCCACCAACGTCTCCTAACTGCTTTCCTTCGGTGGATCCTGGAGCAGGCTCGCCACTCTGGTCGCAGAGGAGGAGCCGAGCGCAGACACGACCCAACAATACGCCGTGTTGCCAGCGGAAATGTTCCGAAGGGCGAACTGGGCCTCAGCCTGCGCGAACCAAATGGCCGCCCGTCGTTCCCAAAACTCCGGCAGTTCGATCGAAACTGCATTTGCCACGTTCGTTTGAAGCCCCCGAATACGTTCGGGAGCAGCCGGGGTCACCAATGTAGGTGTCGCCATGCTCGTTGGAAGCCCCCGAAAAAGGTTCGCAAAACTCCGGCAGGTCGATTGAAACTGCGCTTGCTATGTTCGTTTGAAGCCCCAGAATCCGTTCGGGAGCAGCCGGGGTCACCAGTTTAGGAGTTGCGGATGACGAGAAGACGAGGCCATTTCTTAGGTGTTCAAAGCTCCTTTATTCCGACAGAAATCCTCACGCGAACGGAACTCGTACAGCTTTTATAGTGCCAACACCCTCTTCGGAGGGTGTGGCTTCAACAACCGTGCATACGTCTTCCCACATCATCAAAAGCCCCACTGGCCCATGCACGAGGATTATGTCCCAATAAGGTAACCGCTACAATACCTGCAATGTTTGACCAAAGTAGACAAAAACACCTGGCTAAATCAACACACCTGATATAAAAATCATCCTCAGATAATTCCTTCCTCAATGTGGGAAGCTGTTACATCTTTGTCTTCTTGCCTACACTTCACGAAGGATATTGTGGGAGCTTTGACGTCCACCAACTCATGTCAGCAGATGGGACGCCAAGTTTAACGTCCATCCGAGGGACGGAACACAATGACTCCCCATGTAGCCTGTGAGACACCAGGAAGACAATCTGGGCTGAATTCAAACCCATGCTAGATGCCTCAAAGGTGAGAGTGTGTACCTACAGGCCATCAGCTGTATTAAGCTGCTACAACTACATTGATTTTATCCCTTTTCACTAAATAGTTTATAAACGAAAATGGTAATGCCAGACAGAAAGGCAAACGACAATGACAATTTACCATCAAAACAGAACCTCCAACAAAGAACAACAAAAACGGAGGACAATATAGAGCATTTCTGTGCAAATGGCGTCACCATGACCTCACTGCGGAGGCTGCTGAACCGCAATTGCAGTTTTGGTTTTTTATGACCATGGATAAAGTACCCGGTCAAACTGTGCATCTTTCTGATTGAGAAAAGCCATAACACCATGCTAAATCGGTTATCCCTTCTCCCATTGCCCTGTCCACAGCCTTCCACTTCGGTTCTGGGTGAATGTCATCAAGAACCCCCAGTTTGTGTTTGACATCCATAAAAGTAGCATCACAGATGCTTGTCTATCTGTAGTGGCCCAGACATTCATGGACTCGTGTTCCACGTCGGAACATCGACTGGGCAAAGACTCACCATCCAACAAACTTCTTTACGCCAAGGATATACCCAACTATAAGCATTGGGTGGAGAGGTGAGGCCTATTCACTTTTTGTGATCACGACAATATGACATTTGTGACAATTTTCCATCTGAAAGGTTCTGCTTGCTGTAGAAAGGCTTCGCTGGTTGTTTTTTTTACTATAGAAAAAATTAGACTTTCCCTCCTGTGAGTCCTTTTGTTATCCAGAATTTGAGCGTCCATGTTTGGCTTCCCGTAAGATACCACATGTTGATGGTATTGCTGAAAGTCGATTTTTCATCAAGGGCCGAGGACGTCATTTCAAAATTTCCAACTGTTGTGTTTTGCTTTCTTCATTGTTTAACTAACATCTCTTTTCTAATTACTTGTTTACGTTAAAACGAGTATCGATTTTTAAAAAACTTGTTACCCCACAGCAATCCCCAAGTAATCTCCAAAGTAATCCCCCAAGTAATCTCTAAAGTAATCCCCCAAGTAATCTCTAAAGTAATCTCCGAAGTAATCCCCCAAGTAATCTCAAAGTAATCCCCCAAGTAATCTCCAAAGTAATCCCCTAAGTAATCTCCAAAGTAATCCCCCAAGTAATCTCTAAAGTAATCTCCAAAGTAATCCCCCAAGTAATCTCCAAAGTAATCCCCCAAGTAATCTCCAAAGTAATCCCCAAGTAATCTCCAAAGTAATCCCCCAAGTAATCTCCAAAGTAATCCCCCAAGTAATCTCCAAAGTAATCCCCCAAGTAATCTCCAAAGTAATCCCCCAAGTAATCTCCAAAGTAATCCCCTAAGTAATCTCCAAAGTAATCCCCCAAGTAATCCTCCAAGTAATATCCAAAGTAATCCCCTAAGTAATCTCCAAAGTAATCCCCCAAGTAATCTCCAAAGTAATCTCCAAAGTAATCCTCCAAGTAATATCCAAAGTAATCCCCTAAGTAATCTCCAAAGTAATCCCCCAAGTAATCTCCAAAGTAATCCCCCAAGTAATCTCCAAAGTAATCCCCCAAGTAATCCCCTAAGTAATCTCCAAAGTAATCCCCCAAGTAATCTCCAAAGTAATCCCCCAAGTAATCTCCAAAGTAATCCCCCAAGTAATCTCCAAAGTAATCCCCCAAGTAATCTCCAAAGTAATTCCCCAAGTAATTCCCCATGTAATCCCCCAAGTAATCTCCAAAGTAATTCCCCAAGTAATCCCCAAAGTAATCTCCAATGTAATCCCCCAAGTAATCTCCAAAGTAATTCCCCAAGTAATTCCCCATGTCATCCCCCAAGTAATCTCCAACGTAATTCCCCAAGTAATCTCCAAAGTAATCCCCCAAGTAATCTCCAAAGTAATCTCCAATGTAATCTCCAAAGTAATCTCCAAAGTAATTCCCCAAGTAATCCCCAAAGTAATCCCCCAAGTAATCTCCAATGTAATTCCCCAAGTAATCTCCAATGTAATCCCCCAAGTAATCTCCAATCTAATCCCCCAAGTAATCTCCAAAGTAATGCCCCAAGTAATCTCCAAAGTAATCCCCCAAGTAATCTCCAAAGTAATCCCCCAAGCAATTCCCCATGTAATCCCCCAAGTAATCTCCAAAGTAATCCCCCAAGTAATCTCCAAAGTAATCCCCCAAGTAATCTCCAAAGTAATTCCCCCATGTAATCCCCCAAGTAATCTCCAAAGTAATTCCCCAAGTAATCTCCAAAGTAATCCCCCAAGTAATCTCCAATGTAATCCCCCAAGTAATCTCCAATCTAATCCCCCAAGTAATCTCCAAAGTAATGCCCCAAGTAATCTCCAAAGTAATCCCCCAAGTAATCTCCAAAGTAATCCCCCAAGCAATTCCCCATGTAATCCCCCAAGTAATCTCCAAAGTAATCCCCCAAGTAATCTCCAAAGTAATCCCCCAAGTAATCTCCAAAGTAATTCCCCATGTAATCCCCCAAGTAATCTCCAAAGTAATTCCCCAAGTAATCCCCAAAGTAATCTCCAAAGTAATCCCCCAAGTAATCTCCAAAGTAATCCCCCAAGTAATCTCCAAAGTAATCCCCCAAGTAATCTCCAAAGTAATCCCCCAAGTAATCCCCAAAGTAATCTCCAATGTAATCCCCCAAGTAATCTCCAATGTAATCCCCCAAGTAATCTCCAAAGTAATCTCCAAAGTAATCCCCCAAGTAATCTCCAAAGTAATCCCCCAAGTAATTCCCCATGTAATCCCCCAAGTAATCTCCAAAGTAATCCCCCAAGTAATCTCCAAAGTAATCCCCCAAGTAATCAAAGCAGATCATATATGTAGATGCTAAACTGAAAACTGAACTTTAATAATGTTGCAATTAGATAATTTTAACCAGTGGATCTTCAAACCAATAAGGTTGCAAAATTGGCAGGTGTTCGTTTGTTTGTATCCAGCACGTGGTTATGCATTTACATCATTGCTGAGTGCATGGCTGTGCTGCTGATGCAGTGCCCCCTGTAGGTTAGAACAGAGATTTCTAATTTATTCAGATTGCTGGAGATAACTCGCCTACCCTTCGCGGACGCAAAACAATAAATGAAAAATAAAGTAGGCCCTAACTGTCAGAGAATTAATTTTGATATATCTCGGAATTAGAGGAGAAAAACATCATTTAAGAATAAGAATAAAAGCTTTAATGCAGTAAAACTGAAAAAATCTTCCCCAAACTTTTTTCCTGGATCCGGAATAATATCCTGAGCTTCACCAAAAACTAATCAATTCTTCCTTATCCCAAGGGCAATCATCCACCAACTTTCATCCAAATCCGTTCAGAACTTTTCCAGATATCCTGTTCACAAACACACGAACACATACGCACACGCACACACACACACATATGGACACGATCGAATGCGTTACTCCCTGGCGGGAGTAATAACAATCAGAAAAATTTTGTTTACTCTTGAAAAGTGAGACCTTGTGAAACTTCTGACATGACACGATTATGCTTGCTTTTTGGTTTACCGGAAATAACGTTTACATTTTAGAACTCATAACAACAACCAGGAGCTTCGGAAACTTTACATCTCATTTGATTTACCTCCGCTATTCCTTGCACAGGTACTACTCTGATATTGCAAAGATGGCAGCAATCAGTGACCAGGATATGAATGCCTACTTAGCAGAGCAATCTCGTCTCCATGTCAGTGACTTCAACACCATGAGTGCCCTCAATGAGATATATGCCTACGTTGCCAAGTATAATGAGGAGGTAAGCTTTATTTATTTACCATTTTCACCCCCTGCCACCAAAGGTGGATGGAGGTTATGTTTTCACCCCTGTCTGTCTGTCCGTTTGTGAACAAAATATCTCAAAAAGTTGTGGACGGATAAGGACAAAATTTGGCAGAGAGGTAGCGTATCTGACAAGGACGAAATGATTAGATTTTGGTGAAGATCCAGATTCGGATTCGGCTACGAGAATTTTTTAAGTGATTTTTCACCATTCGGAGATAGGGACAAAAACGAGACACAGCAGGATATCTCAAAACGTTATGGATGGATGATTTCGATTAGATATGATTCTGCATTGTGATTTTCTGGTCTACTCTAGAATACAAAACGTAAACTGTTCACCTGGCAGAGGTATGCTCTCTACTGAGTGCCGATCAAGTTACTCCCGCGCATTCAATCGTGTGTGTGTGTGTGTGTGTGTGTGTGTGTGTGTGTGTGTGTGTGTGTGTGTGTGTGTGTGTGTGTGTGTGTGTGTGTGTGTGTGTGTGTGTGTGTGTGCACGCATGCGTGTTCGTATGTTCGTGAACAAGATATCTGGAAAAGTTCTGAACGGGTTTGGATGAAAGTTGGTGGGATGATTGTCCTTGGGATATGATCTGATGATCATTTGGTGTCCGTGTTTATACACTTCACTCTGGATTTTTTTTTTTTGTTTACAAGATCGAGGCTTGTGAAAGAGCTAACATTAATCACACAAAAAGTCAAACCGACACATAAAACACAAAATAAGGAGAGCGGTAGACAAGATGGGAAGAGAGGAGGAAGGACACAAACATAACATTTCAGAGCAGGGACATCGAGAGAACTGTGGGAGGGAGAGGGCTTGGGGGGAGGTGGGAGAGGTATAAAACATATGAACACTGCAAGGACTTCCAGGAAAGAAGGTGGAATTTCGAAAAAATGTATCTGGGGTGAATTAGCGGGGGTAGAAAAGATCAAGGTTTTGGATGGGAAAAGATAAGAGATGGTGAACAGCTGTTTTAAAGACCTGGGGGGTGGAGTGGGATTGAAGGGAGTGGGGGAGTTTGTTCCAGAGGCGGGAGAAAAGAGGAATGAAGGAGTGAAGGTGAGCAGAGAGCCTAGATTTTGGCAGTTTAACCAAAAGAGGGTTGCTGGCAGATCTTGTGCGACCTGTTGGAATATTAGGGCGACAGAGCACAGAGAGAGCTGGGGGAGCAAGGCTGGAGAGGAGTCGGTAGAAGACAGAAAGGCCACCAACCTGCCTGTGGTGAGTGAGTGAAAGGCTCTCGGAGTTAGCTTCATCGCGGGAGATTCCAATGATTCTGAATGCTTTGGCTTCAACAGCGTAAAGCCGAGCTAGGTGTGAGGCAGGAGCACCGGCCCAGAGGGGGGGAACAGTATTCCATTGAGCTGTGGATGAAAGCCTTGTATGTGGTGAGGAGCTCAGGTGTGCCAAGTGTTATGGATTCGTCACTTCCGTTGTTGTGGTTCTCATCCACTGTAAACATTTTTGGTTCCATGTACTATTAATTGTTATCGTTTAAGTGAATTGGAGATAACTGTTTTCAAAAGGTAAAAAACATTAATGTTTTAAAAAGAAACCGGAAACCGGATCGGGAACCAGACGAAGAAGAAGAGGAATAATAAGAGGAAGAAGCGGAGGAAAAGGAGGCGGAGCAAGTGAGGTCAGAGAAGGAGCCGAGCTGCTTGGAGGTCTGGAGCAAACGCTGGCGAACGGGGGTCACTAGCGAACTTTGGGGTTTCCTGGGAAAGGGATTCCTGCGACAGAGTTGTTATCGCTGTGACAGATAAACCTGCGTGACAGGTTTTGCGGTTGATTCCGAAGAGAATCGTTGGAGTGCCGTTATGTCTCGAGTACGGGCCGGTTGGCCATTTTGCCTCGCGCCGGATTTCGTATCGCTCTAGGCTCTTCACCTCGCTTCAACCATTTCACCGCATCCAGACGTTAACCTGGTGTGTGTGTGTGTAACGTGGATTTTGAGTGGGAATTTGCGGTTCGCCGTCTGTGAGCCGTTGAACGTCCATACCCGAAGGTGTGATTTCCCAGTCGCCTCTTGAGGGTACCTTTGCCCATCTTTGGCAGTGTGACTGTCAACCGAACGGGATTCTGGTCTCGATACAACATCGTTCTGACGATCACTGGAGCGTGAATCGACTTTGGTTTGAAGCTGGGACAGAGACATTGGGAATGTTCTTTTCGCTCACTTGGAGCACAGTGAGTTATATTGTACGAAACTGATGGTACCATCATAGGAATGATATATTGGTTGTACAATTGATTAATATTGTTATTGCTGTTATTCTTGTGTGACCTTAATACAATACTTGTTTGTTGGTAACAATTGGTGTGGTTTCACCATTGATCTTTGACACACAGAATAACACATCTTTCTGCCGTGACTCCTCTCGGGGCTCGGAGGTACAACGTGACCGGGGTTTGGGGAGGAGCACGTAACACAAGGAAGGACTTTGCACGACGGAGAATGCCCAGTCGGCGACTGGCTTTGGAGGCCAGATTTGAAATGTGGTTTTCCCAGGAAAGATCATGGCAGATAGTGAGACCCAAAAGCTTGAGTGACAGAACTTCTTGGAGAGGATTATTCAGAAAGTGGATGGGAGGGTTGTCCAGTCGGTCTTTTCGGAGAGAAATAGAAAGAGTGTGAGATTTGTCAGGATTGAAAGACATGTTCCACTTGTTTGACCAGACTGTGATTTTGTCCAGGTCTGCAGAGAATGAGGAGGCTGCAGACTGCCGATCTGAGGGATGAGGAATGGAGCGGCAGAGAGTGGAGTCATCAGCAAAGAGATAGAGAGGATTTTCAATAGAGTCAGAGAGATCATTGATGAAGACCAGAAAAAGCATAGCACCCAGAACACTACCAGTATTTCATCCAGTCCGGCGACATTGTTGTTTGACTTTTTACTTTGATCCTCCAGGGAGGCTAAATAAAACAGAAACAGTTTGCACGGAAAGCATGGCAGAAACAGATATGCAAGCAGGCCTTAGGAAATAAGTAATTGTTTTAATAATGATTGCCAGACAAACTAACATGGCAATCCCACAAGACAAACGATCATAAATATGCACCATATAAGGTCATAACTGGTCTACATTAACAGCTGTGCCACACCAATGAATGTAACCCTTTTTTTTGTATACAAGATCGAGGCTCGTGTAAGAGCTAACATTAATCACACACAAAAAGTCAAACCGACACATAAAACACAAAATAAGGGGAGCGGCAGACAAGATGAGGAGAGAGGGGGAAGGACACAAACACAACATTTGAGAGCAAGGACATCGGGAGATCTGTGGGAGTGGGGGGGGGGGCTTGGGGAGGGGAGGCGTGGGAAGGGGGGGGGGGTGGGAGAAGTATGAAACACAAGGACACCGAGGACTTCCAGGACAGAAGTCGAAATTTCAAAAAAGTGGATTTGGGGTGAAATTAGCGGGGGTAGAAAAGATCAAGGTTTTGGATGGGGGGAAGATAAGAGATGGTGGTGAACAGCTGTTTTAAAGACCTGGAGGGAGGAGTGGGATTGAAGAGAGTGAGAACCTTGGCTTTAAGTTACAGAGGCGGGAGAAAAGAGGAACCTTGGCTTTACCCTCTTTTATTCCACCAATCACCATCCATTATATGAGCCTCGAGATCTGTATTAAAAAGTGAGTCGACAGCGTAGTTTAAGGTCGATACATCGATACCGAATTGTTCCTTTTGCAGGTTGAAATTGAAAAAGGACGGTTCATCGTGACATGCTTCTAACATGCGTGCATTTGTGTCGCCAGATTGTTTACTCGTTGGAGACGGAAGAACCAGCCAAGCGGCAGAGACTCGCCTACAAGCTCGAAATGCTCGTTTCGAGCATGCGGGGGGCAAGCTGAGCGTCCGTGACCTGGGAGCTGCTGATATGCTGCACTTGGCATCCGGATCTTTAAAACTACCACCCAGTCTCCACAGGATCTAGTATTATGTACAAAGACAAATGGTGTCATTTTGTTACCTCTGCATGTGTACGAGAGAAGTTGCTCATCAAACCGAGGTGTCCACAAAGCACCTGCTGCATGAGCAGTCTCCGAGGCACGAAAACAAACAAAAAGCATCAAAGCGGCCATAACGGGCGATGCCAGTCACCCAAACGTGCACACATGTATTTTGAGATGCTATTTAATTGTATTTTTGATTCTCAAAGGTTTGTTCAATGTGCTGTGCATGTTTAAATCCCAGTAGCTGCAAGATGGCGTGTCCTCTCGGAGCATTCAGAATCGTGCCTGCTGGGGACCTGGAGGAGCTTTGCTGCTTGTGAATGTGGGGCAGGGAAGGACTGTTGAGAATTCGGGATTAATAGGATCGGATCATTGGCTTTATCCACATTACATGCAGAAGTAGAATTTACGCCGTTTTTATGAGGGACAGATATTATTGCATCTTCAACTACCTTTTGCGAAGTACTTTGTGCTGAGTTTTTTTGATACAGTTGATATCTGTGCATTTGAGGTCGATCGGGACGTGGTCTTCGGTCTTCAGTGCGGTCCGGGAGGGTCATGGGATTTCAAGGAAATTTGAAGGATGATTTGAGAACGTACTTTGTATCTGTTTATCTGTTTTTATGCTGTTGATTGATTGCTTAACGTTTTTATTTCAAATATTGCTGTTTATCTAAGGTAAACGAGGAAGAAACAAAGCCATTATTGTAGCTTCCTGGAGCTTGTTGGCCACAAGGTGTTGCACTAAGACCTGGCAGGTGAAACTGTTAGCGGAGTTCCCACTTGATCATCCAGGAATGGAAGTTTTTCTTTCTTTTGTTTTTTCTTTACCTTCATTTCCACGTCATCAGCTTTTTTACGACTATATCCCATTGAGGTCACCTTCCTTTACTTAAACCATCGAGCCTCATACTTTGTGAGAATCATTATTGCCAATTTGAATCGCAATTGGTTTACCAACCTGTTCATGTCTCACAGTTTAGTTGCAGCTCTGAAATTTGAAACTTCAACTTTCGGGGTCGAACAGCATTTGTAAACACGTTGGCTCGGGCTGCAGAACTTGGTATTAGGTACTGAAGGAGTTTATAAATCCAGTGAAGTTTTTGTTTGATACTGTAAATAGTTTTCTCTTGTTTTAGGCATTGGAACAAATTTTACGATGTGTATATATTTCCAACAATGTTAATAAAGTTTGGCATCATCAAAGTTGTACCCAGGGCAGTGCTGTGCTGAGTGTCGAGTGACTTAAGTCCATTTTTTTTTTTTTTCCACAAAAACTCAATTGTGGTATTAATATTCTCATTGTGATGTTTTTCACTCCTCCAACCCACCGAGTGACTGCATATATATATATATAGTCACGTGAAAAAGTAAGTACACCCCATGTAAAGTTTTGACTTTTTCAACATATTTCAACATACAGCTATTTGATCTTCATTTCAATAATATTGATAGATAAAGGTGATATAATATAACAAAGATCATGAAACATTTACATTTTGTAGTCCATTGTATAATTTAAATAAACATATATGCAAATTTCTCATGTGGAAAAAGTAAGTACACCCCGACATTTATCACTACTTCAAATACCTAAAATTAGAATCATAGTCAGGTTCACTATGTTTTTTCGTTCAAAATCATGGTAGATTAGCAAACCTATACATTTTTGGAAATGTTATTACATGTAAAATCTGAAAATCAATGTTTACATTTGCCAATTCCGACCAATTCGATTCGACCAATTGACCAATTCCATTCGACCAATTCGACCAATCGCTTCGATCGACCATTCGACCAATTTGATCGATTCGATTCATCGAATTCGATTCGATCGACCATTCGACCAATTCGATTTGCCAATCAATTTGACCGACCTTTGCTTGTGTGGAACGGACTGTGAAAACGATGCGGACTATATTGTCGGATACGACACACAGGACAGTGATGACGAACTCTAAATGGCATATTCTGTAATCGTGTATGTTTGATGCCATTGACTGCCTGTGTATATTTTGTCATTGACTGCCTGTGTAGATGTGACGTTATACTGACTGCATGTGTATATATGATTTTGCTGACTGCCTGTGTATGTTTGGTGATATGAATTATTGTGACACATTTTGATGTTATTAACTGCCTGTACAAAATGATAACATGCATTTGATTATGCAACTTATCGCGAATATAAAGACAGTATTTTGCAATTCAAAACCTTTGATTCGTGTCTTACCATTCCCCATAGCACTAATTTGATACTTTCATTGGATTCCTTGTCCCTGAAAATATAGGTTTAGTATATTTTAAAAAGTTTTTAGGGTAATTAGAGGCAGAAATAGAACAAAATATGTATTTTACAGTGGCCATTTTGAAAATCCAAAATGGCCGCCATACAGGTATCTCTCCAAATGTAAACATTGATTTTTAGTTTCCTTATGCTATAACCTTTCCAAAAATGTATAGGTTTGCTAATCTACCATGATTTTGAACGAAATATAATTTATTGACATAGTGAACCTGACTATCAGGTGCACCAGCTCAGGTGCAAATGATTAGAACATCGTTAGAGAGGATCTTGGAGGAACCTGTCTTATTTAAACATCAGACATTTAGTTTGGTTTGCTCTTTGTTGTTGAAGTGTGCGGCGTCACCATGCCTTGATCAAAAGAGCTCTCTGAGGCCTTCAGAAAGAAGGTTATTAGTCTAGTAGGAAGACTAGGTCCCCCTGCACCCCCCGGAGATATACTTCTAATCAGTGTTTCTAGATTGGAAAAAATGTGTAGAAAATGACTAGCTATGGCCCCAAGCTGAAAAAATGTCCCACATACCATTTTTATGCAAATTACTGCTGCAAATTTTATGCAAAATTATGCAAATTTTATGCAAATTTTTGATGAGGAGTAGAGTTGAGGGGTCTTTGAGGGCTTCATCGAGGTGCTCTCGGTTGCAAGACTGGGTCATTCTGAGAAGCACAGCAGGGTCAGAGATCATGATGTTCTCCTCCTCAGTGAATCTCTCCATCAACAGCCTCTCCATTGCCTCACACACTGTTTTGAGGCAAAAGAGGGACTTTGCGTAGGCCTTTCCACTGAGAACACCTTTGAGAGATCCACTTGTTACTAGTTGTGCCTCAAAGAGAATCTCTGCATATCCAGAACCACGCATCTTGTGTCCAGTGAGCATCCCGATGTAGTTCATGGATGTGTGGAAGGGTCCAATCGTTACTACATGACTAGCAAATTCATTTGGCCAGCGCCAGATGATGGGAAGGGCTTTCATGCAGACACCCAGATCAAATGTATTCAGGACCCATCTCTGACCCACCTCAGCAGTTGCTGCCTCGGAACGCTTCAGTAGCTCACGAACAACTGCGTTGTCTGTGATCGGTCTGTGCCTGGTGCCTGCATGGCATGGCAATGGCCTGCAGCCTGTGCCTGGGCTAGGGGGTTTCACCTCTGCAACTGGTTCTCCCCCACCCAGCAAATCAACAGTCGACTACTGCACGCCTATCCACCAACCGATCACAGACAACGCAGTTGTTCGTGAGCTACTGAAGCGTTCCGAGGCAGCAACTGCTGAGGTGGGTCAGAGATGGGTCCTGAATACATTTGATCTGGGTGTCTGCATGAAAGCCCTTCCCATCATCTGGCGCTGGCCAAATGAATTTGCTAGTCATGTAGTAACGATTGGACCCTTCCACACATCCATGAACTACATCGGGATGCTCACTGGACACAAGATGCGTGGTTCTGGATATGCAGAGATTCTCTTTGAGGCACAACTAGTAACAAGTGGATCTCTCAAAGGTGTTCTCAGTGGAAAGGCCTACGCAAAGTCCCTCTTTTGCCTCAAAACAGTGTGTGAGGCAATGGAGAGGCTGTTGATGGAGAGATTCACTGAGGAGGAGAACATCATGATCTCTGACCCTGCTGTGCTTCTCAGAATGACCCAGTCTTGCAACCGAGAGCACCTCGATGAAGCCCTCAAAGACCCCTCAACTCTACTCCTCATCAAAAATTTGCATAAAATTTGCATAATTTTGCATAAAATTTGCAGCAGTAATTTGCATAAAAATGGTATGTGGGACATTTTTTCAGCTTGGGGCCATAGCTAGTCATTTTCTACACATTTTTTCCAATCTAGAAACACTGATTAGAAGTATATCTCCGGGGGGTGCAGGGGGACCTAGTCTTCCTACTAGACTATATAGATGCCTACGAGTCTGGGAAGGGATTTAAAAAGATCTCCAAACAATTTGAAATCAATCATTCGACTGTTCGGAAGATCATCTACAAGTGGAGAAGATTCCAAACAACTGCCAACTTTTTCAGGCCAGGCCGCCCCAGCAAGTTCAGCCCGAGAGCAGACCGCAAGATGTTGAAAGAAGACTCCAAGAACCCCAGAATGTCATCACGGGACCTACAGGTAGCTTTTGCCACTGTTGATGTCAAAGTGCACGAGTCTACCATTAGAAAGAGGCTGCACAAATTTGATCTACATGGGAGGTGTGCCAGGAGGAAACCTTTGCTGTCCAGAAAGAACATCAGGGCAAGAATAAAGTTTGCCAATGAACACCACGGCAAAGACCAGCACTTCTGGAACAATGTGCTCTGGACAGATGAGTCAAAGGTAGAGCTATTTGGCCACAGTACCAGAAGACATGTTTGGCGAAAACCAAAGACAGCATTTGACCACAAGAACCTGATACCAACTGTAAAGCATTGTGGTGGAAATATTATGGTTTGGGGCAGCTTTGCTGCATCCTGGGCAGCTCACCATCATAGAATCCACTGAATTCTTCATTGCACCAGAGGGTGCTTGAGGATAATGTGAGGTCATCTGTCGGAAAGTTGAAGCTCAACCGAAGGTGGACCTTGCAACATGACAATGACCCTAAACATACCAGGAAATCCACCAAGAAATGGCTGAAAAGAAAGAAATGGAGGGTTCTGGAATGGCCAAGTCAAAGCCCAGATCTAAATCCCATCGAGATGTTGTGGGGGGATTTGAAACGAGCTGTGCATGCAAGAAACCCCTCAAACATCGCACAGCTGAAAGAATTCTGCATGGAGGAGTGGGCAAAAATTTCTCCCAGTCGATGTCAGAGACTGGTAGACAGTTATAAGAAACGCCTACTTGATGTTGTTTCTGCCAAAGGGGGCAATACCACCCATTAGAGCCAAGGGTGTACTTTCTTTTTCCACATGTGAAATTTGCATTTATGTTTATTTAAATTATACAATGGACTACAAAATGTAAATGTTTCATGATATTTGTTATATTATATCACCTTTGTCTATCAATATTGTTGAAATGAAGATCAAATAGCTGTATGTTGAAATATGTGAAATATGTTGAAAAAGTCCACTTTACATGGGGTGTACTTACTTTTTCACGTGACTGTATGAGCTGAAACCTGTGAAAACCTCAACTTTGAAGGCCCTTCTGCTGAAGACTTTAATGGTGAATCTTCTTCACCATGCACGTCACTTCCGGTTCGTTATGCATTAGTATTCACGTAAATTGAAAGGTTATGTCACCTTGCCTCACGGACATGGCTTATTTGTACATTACATAAATCACGATAAGAATGTGTGAAGGTAGCGTCTCCCCCTCTCATCAACACACTTTGGCCTTTTCCTTCTTGCCCTTCCTCCCCCAAGCAAGTTTATTTGTGCATAAAGTAATTAAAGGTAGATGGTATTCATAGAATATGTGCCGTGCACAATCTCAAGAAGGACTTGGTGCGAGCCAACTATTTTTTTTTTTTTGTTGTTGGCTGAAAATTTGTAATTGCATCTGCCAACACTTCTGAGGTAAATGTGTTCAAATTATACTATCAAAAGTCTGCTACAGCGTACATTCACAAGCCTTTACAAAGTAGCTTTTATTGTGGTTGGAGTGTTTTCATAACTACCAAGGCTGATAAAGATGCCAGAATAGATCGCTAAACATAAAGTATAAATTGGGAGATCGGTAAAACGGCAAATTGTACTTCTTCACTTTTTATCATCAGCCGAGCACAATAAAGGCTGAAGCGATTACAATGACTAATTTTGTATGCTTTTCGATTTATGCTCTTAACAAAATGCAGATGCGTACCCAACTGAGTGCTTAACCGCGCATTTTGCTTCGCGGCAGTGACGTGAATATGGATACCAGCTTTCCGGTTGTACGTCACAATGAGGACAAAGCTGGAACTATGACACTCGGTCGAGCGCATACCTCCCTCCGCCAGGCTGAAGTTACATTTTGCATCCCGTTGATGCTTTGGATCTGTCATGCTGCAAGTTGATGCCAATAACGCATCCATCGCACCTGTCTTACTTTTTCCTGCAAAAAATTGCTGTAAACCATGTCCTCAAGAAGAAGAAGAAGAACAACAAAATTAACATTACTAAAAAAAAAGTGTATTTTTGAAAATGTTACATGAATTAGCAGGAAAATGTTACATGAGTCATGATTGTTGTTCCTGTACAAACATTACACATTTTTTGAGTGAACTATGGCAAACTGATTGCATCGACCATTTGCATTACAGAAAACAATGGAGATTTAACCAGAAAAATGGCTCCAATCAAATACTTCCCCAAAACAAATAGCAAAGCATTGTTACCCAAAGCTCCGCAGTCCTTCCAATCGTGCTCAGCATCCCATCACCATTTCTTGGTAACATTAAGGTGATCGAGGTGATGAGCCATAAACTCATGCGGAGGGAACTTGCTTTTCCGAAAGGCTCTAAATTGCTCAATAAAATTCACTTTTTTAGAGTCTTTGGCACTTCCGTGTTCCTGGTCGGATGTAAGCCATGGACGACTCAACCAATATTGCGTTTCGGCCTCGATTTCAAGTCGGGCGATGAGCCGCTGCTTCGTGGCATCGGTGATTTTGGTCGGTCGCCGGTTCTTGCCGATCCACTGCTTCCCTGGAATTCTGCTGCGTAGGAGGATTTTTGCCAAGAACATTGTCCCAATTGGTGCCAAACCCTAAAACAGGAAGCATGAAACACGTTATTCCAGGGAGAGCAGCATGATCTGAACAATTGCTTCAGATTATTGAGTGTGTGCTCAATTAGATCATCAACTGAGATTAACGGACTTTTAACACCTTCATTGGACATTCAAGATAGGAGTCAAACCAGGTAAGTGAATCAAGGTCGTGACATTTCAGCTTTTCATGTTTAATTATTTTGTGTTCGGGTTGGTATTTCTTCACTTAACACTTATTCGTTGTTCTTATTTTGAATAAATATCATGGAAGTAAGATATTCATGTTTTTGGGTGTCTTTACACTTGATTGCCAAAAAAAAATGGCAATTTTATTACCCACGTGACCCGCTACGTCATCTCAGGAATTCTTTGCTCCGAATATTAAAAAAAAAAAATGATTTTGACCATCAGAGGATTCTTGATCAGAAAACCTTCGTCAAATTCACTTTCTGAGGAGTCTGACGCAAGTCGTGCGGCCATTATCCGTTCCGTGGAAGAAAAACCCGACCCTTGATTACGTCACGCAGATGATGTCATGACCATCACGATTTTTAGGGGTGGTGCCCGATGGGTTTGCTTTTTTTAAACTGCAACATCTCAAAAAAATTATTAGAATAAGTAAAGCTACATTCAAAATACACCACCCCATGCCAAATAAATAAATAACGTCCTCCAATGCGCGGCATCGCTGGGGCGCCTTCACATGTTCAACCAGAAGATGACACTTGTTCATGTGGTACCTGGTTTGTATGCACCAAACAGTTTTACAGGTATCCAAGACAAAACTGTACAAAGCCAAAATCAGCCGAAATACAACGTGACTTAAAATGACGATATTGAAGTTAGAAGGGACCGGTACCCCCACTTAATGCGCAAATTGTGGAAAAACGGCCAAGTAGATTTGGTCAGAGATGGATTTTTGAATTCAACAGATATTTCTACCCGAGAAATAACCCTCAGACATTTTGTTAAATAAAAGTCAAATAAAATCCTCTGAGCTCTGGGACTATCAGTATCTTGGTCTTTTGTCCTTTGACACCTCTTAACTGAATTCATAGCGCTTTGAGATATGCATGTTTTCAGCACATGTGAAGGATTACATGCACACGCATGTTTTCAGCACATGTGAAGGATTACATGCACACACGTTTTCAGCACATGTGAAGGATTACATGCACACACATGTTTTCAGCATACGTAAAGGATTACATGCACATGCATGTTTTCAGCATACATAAAGGATTACATGCACACGCATGTTTTCAGCACATGTGAAGGATTACATGCACAAGCATGTTTTCAGCATGGATGCACTTGTTTGTCATGGTTGACGTCTTGCGCTATTGTAAGTCGGGACGTGTGTAATTGAGTGCTGCTGGTATTCCTGGACAACTTTGATCCTTTATGCTTGGCTTCTCAAGAATCATCCTGATCGAAGAAAGTACCGGTACCTGATTTGGCACATAGCCATCAAAACAGTCTGCAGAAAATAATCCATTGGATTGTTGCTTGGTGTTGAACATGTTTGACACCAAGCAACGTGGAGGAAGGTTGGGGATGTAGGGTGGGTAGAGAGCCGGGGGGGGGGGGGGGGGAGGTATGGTGGGGAGATAGGGAGGAAGGGCAGGTGGGGTTGGTACTGGTTGGGAGGACAGGATGGAGGGAGGTAGGGCGAAAGGAGGGTGGATGGATGGATGGGTATTCCCTTATTTCCGACCGGAGGGTGGGTTGTGGGTACTCCCGCTCGTATTCATAATTTCCCCTTTCATAAAGGAGACACTCGTGACCAACTGGTGTTGGACTGATGTACAGTACACCTGTCGAGACGCTAGTGTACAGTGCACCATCAAATACGAATGTATAGCACGGTCGTGTACAGTACACCACAGAAACCAAGTGTACTGTACACCACAGAAAACAAGTGTACAGTACACAGCATAAAACAAGCGTACAGTACACAGCACAAAACAAGCGTACAGTACACAGCATAAAACAAGCGTACAGTACACAGCATAAAACAAGCGTACGCTGTTGACAGGATAAAACAGCGTACAGTACACAGCGTGAAACGGGTGTACAGTACACAGCATAAATCACAACACAGAGAGACATCTTTAACCAGCAAACGGTGCTGCCAACCAGGTCGTGCGCGGCCGGATCGGGTTTGCATTCACGGACAGTGTAATAACCACAGTCAGACGGGACATCATAATCATTATTATTGTTATTGTTGTTCGATCAACCTAAACGAGTGCGAAAATGGAGGACATTCCGCGAAGTATTTGCAGACAAAACAAAGCAGACGAAAAGCATAATATCGTACCTCGATGTTCGTCCGCCTGTTGTGCAACGAGCGGATGCACGGATTCAAGAATGCAGATTCGACCTTGCTGGCCTTTGGCGCTATTTGTCATGTGATCTATTTATTACGTAAGCACAAGCGGGGGAACATTTTGGCCCCGCCTCCCCTACCTAGCTCCTCCTCCTCCACCACGACTCCCAACCCATGCGTGTAAAATACAAACTTCCACAGATTTCCACCAATCCAAAGCCCATCCCTCCCCAATCCCCACAAAATTCATCCAGGGCAATATTCATGATCAAATTGTCACTTATTATAATAACAGACACCATGGTGTTGCGTAATAAATAGCCCGGAGTGGGCAACGCCATGACGGTCATCTCTTGAGGTTGCAGCTCAGACCATTGCTGATTCCTGGGGAACCTCTCTTGATCCCTTGGCAACCCCCCTGATTCTTTGGGAACCCCCCTGGTCCCTTGGGAACCCCTGATTCCTTGGGAACCCCCCTGGTCCCTTGGGAACCCTTGATTCCTTGGGAACCCCCCTGGTCCCTTGGGAACCCTTGATTCCTTGGGAACCCCCCTGATTCTTTGGGAACCCCTGATTCCTTGGGAACCCCCCTGATCCGAAATCGGAAAATCGAAGCATGAGCGATCCTACAGACCATCGATTAGAAGGATTGCATCGGGTTTCAGGGCAATCGGTTGAAAAATAAGGGATGAGTACAGATCCGAAGTTTGGGAGTTAACTAGAGTTTACCAAATGGCATCCAGTACGAGGAAAACTAGATGGTAATCATAGAATACTTACCCTGCGCAGTCAACTTAGTGTAAACCAACTGTTCTGTTTTGGAAGGTTTTTTTTACTTTGATCCAATATGACTGCCAGACCACGTGAGCGATGACATCATAATTTTATATTCTCTAAAATAATTGTTGTGTAGCGGCTGCCGCTGGGTGTTCACAATCGCCTTGCACCTATCAAGGACGCGGAGCGATCACCATGCCGGGCTCGTCCAGGACGCCCGGGCAGGCTCGCCCTCAACTTGCCAGGCCGCAGCCAGGACGCTGGGCCACGCCCCCTGGCGCCGGGCCTGGGCAAACCCCCTGGGTTAATAGATATATATTGCTGACCGATAAACGGGTTTTCAGAGTGCCTGAGTGTTTGATTTCAATAAAGCAACTCAGATGAATTCCAGCTTTTTGTCGCGTCCATTCTTCTGATCGACGTGGGAGCCCCAGCTCCTTCATTGGTGACCTATCGACATGGACACGGCAGTCGCCCTTAAACTGCCTACCTTCTGGGAGGCTCACGCGGCGGTTTGGTTCGCACAGGCGGAGTCCCTGTTCGCCCTGCGAGGCATCACGGCCGACGACACCCGCTTCCACCATGTGGTAGCTGCGCTCGGGTCGGCTACCGCGGCCCGCGCCCTGAGCCTCCTCGAAAGCCCGCCAGCCGCTGACAAATACGGCGCGATTAAGACACGCGCGGACACTGCGCGGACACTGTCCTGCTCTGCGACGTCTCCCAAGGCCAGCCTCGCCCCATCGTGCCCGTCACCTGGCAACGCCGCATCTTCGCCTCCCTCCACGGCCTTTCCCACCCGGGCCGGAAAGCTTCCCAGAAGCTGGTGTCGGCGCGTTTCGTCTGGCACGGCCTTCGTCGGGACGTCCGCGATTGGACCAGCACCTGCACGGCCTGCCAACGGGCCAAGGTCCACCGACACACCCAGGCCCCGCTGGCACCTTTCACCGTGCCCGAACGACGTTTCGACCACGTCAACGTGGATCTGGTGGGCCCCCTCCCCCCATCACGGGGGTTCACACACCTGCTCACCATGGTGGACAGGACCACCAGGTGGCCGGAGGCCGTTCCCCTCGTCTCCACCACCACCGCCGACGTGGCGCAGGCTTTCATCGCCACCTGGGTCGCCCGCTTCGGCGCACCGGAGGAACATCTCGTCAGACCGCGGACCACAGTTCACCTCCGAGCTGTGGGGCGCGGTCGCCCGCAACCTGGGGGTCAAGCTCCACCGTACTACGGCCTACCACCCCCAAGCAAACGGGTTGTGCGAGCGATTCCACCGCTCCATGAAGGCCGCGCTCATGGCCGGCCTTCAAGACGGCGGTTGGGCCGACCGGCTGCCGTGGGTCCTTTTGGGCCTTCGCACGGCCCCCAAGGAGGACCTCCAGGCATCCACCGCCGAGCTTGTCTATGGCCAGGTGCTACGCGTCCCGGGCGAATTCGTGCCCGACGCTACCAGTCCCTGGTCCGCAGCTCACCAGCGCTCGGACCTCCAGGAGGCCGCCCGACGGTTTGACCCCGTGCCAACATCCCACCACGGTGACCCCCAGTCCTACGTCCCCCCAGCACTCCGCACAGCGGAGTATGTTTTTGTGCGTCACGACGCACATCGGTGGCCACTCCAGCCGCCGTACGACGGGCCCTTCCGGGTGCTGCGACGGGACGACAAGTCGTTCGTCATCGACATCGGCGGCAGGTCGGACCGGATTGCAGTGGACCGCCTCAAGCCGGCGCACGTGGACGTCGACCACCCACCACGGGTGGCCCTTCCGCCGCGGCGAGGCCGCCCCCCGTCCACGGTGCCCCCCACTCGACCACCCACCATCTCACCGGACCCCCTCCCACGACCCGCCAGGGGTCGCTTCGGCCGGGTCATCAGGACCCCCCTCAAATTGACCCTGCCGGTGCAAGTCGATTCTGGGGGGACGTGTGTAGCGGCTGCCGCTGGGTGTTCACAATCGCCTTGCACCTATCAAGGACGCGGAGCGATCACCATGCCGGGCTCGTCCAGGACGCCCGGGCAGGCCCGCGCTCAACTTGCCAGGCCTCGGTCGGGACACCCGGGCATGCCCGGGCAGGCTCGCCCTCAACTTGCCAGGCCGCAGCCAGGACGCTGGGCCACGCCCCCTGGCGCCGGGCCTGGGCAAACCCCCTGGGTTAATAGATATATATTGCTGACCGATAAACGGGTTTTCAGAGTGCCTGAGTGTTTGATTTCAATAAAGCAACTCAGATGAATTCCAGCTTTTTGTCGCGTCCATTCTTCTGATCGACGTGGGAGCCCCAGCTCCTTCAGTTGCATAGATCACGCTCAATACATTTCAAACTGATCAGACTAAGCGTTGTCCCTGTCGAATTATGACGTCATAACGGAGGTACCGATGACATCACCATTAACATATCATTCCCCATGGAGAGTAGTTGACAATGAGCCAGGTCTCAATTTTTTCCATGGAGTGGTTTCAGATACTAACAACGGTACCCACCCTATGGGCGGGGCTTCAATTTGGAGGCCCAAATGAAAAGGCAAAATATCAGAAATTGAAGGCTTTTTAACGATTTATATAAACATCCGTTAAATCATATCACACGCAAATCATCAAAATCTAAACAGTATTTGTAGAATTTCAATAAAAGCCACATCACTGTTCATATCGGCAAATATTATTCCATCGTGTTTCAAATTTGGACAATGGGCTCTCCAATATTCGATGTGTTCACGGTTTGAATTACATAACGTAACGTTTGTGACGATGCTTTCATTGTGACGATGTTTGTGTTCACGGTAGTGTTTGATGTGACGGTGTGAACGTAATTTCGTAATGTTTTTCGTTTTTATTTTCGTAATCGTTTAATGAACATTTAATGAGCGTAATGATCATTAAAGGAATGAATAAATGTAATGAATAATTCGATGCGAAGCGAAATACGCCTCAGAGCTGTCACATTCACAATCGCTATGTCGTATGTACTCCCCATACGTGTTTCCTTCATTGTAAAAACTACCAAGTCAACAGGTAAAAGGATTTTGAGCCGATAGGTGTTATGGCCTTGGCAAGATCGATGAAGGCAGCGATCTGTTAGCTTATACACCGCCCAAATACAACAACAACAACAACATGCATTTTAAGGCCATTTTCCCTGCTAGAGCGGGGGTTAGCCTTGCGGTCCCCATGACAATCTTCTCCATTTTGCCCTATTTTCTGCATCTCTCCTTGTTAACCCCCTTGCCCGCATTTCTTCTACCACCATCTTTAGCCAAGTCTTTCTCGGTCTTCCCCATCCTCTACTTTCTTCTACATTCATTTCCATCACTCTTCTCAACCAGTCACTTTCATCCTTCCTCAACACATGACTAAACCATCTCAACCTGTTCCTCTTCACAGCATCACTCACAGGCAATATTCCCATCATCTTTCGCAATTCATCATGTCTTCCTCTCTCTCAACGATACTCCGCACATCCATCGAACCATTCGCATTTCCACCCTTTCAAGCCTTCGTTGCTGCTCTACGTTCATTACCCATGTCTCGCTCCCATAAATCATAACACTTCTCACACATGCAGCATACACCTTTCCCTTCAGCTTCAGCGACATTCTCCTCTTCATCAGCACGCCACTCAGTTCCCGAAACTGAGTCGTTTGTTCATATTCATGTCGCAAAATAAGGCTTTTGGATTGCTTGTTGTTTGGCTTGTTGGCGTGTTGTTGGTTTGGTGAAATAAGGTTCAAAAGTGGAAACATAACGTTTTTGGCTTGCTTGTTGTTTGGCTTGTTGGCTTGTTTTTGGTTTGGTTAAATGAGGTTCATAAGTTGCAAAATGAGGTTTTTGGCTTGCTTGTTGTTTGGATTGTTGGCTTGTTTTTGGTTTGGTTAAATAAGGTTAATAAGTCACAAAATAATATACCGCCCAAATAGCTATGTGGAATTCTCTCATGTAGAGATTAAACTCATGTCGTTTGAACTTTGGCCGAGTTCATTATTTAATTTTAATGATGTTTATATACGAATCAAAAAGAAGATAATTGGTTTTGGGTCGTCCTTTCAGCATATCTCGTGGGATTGTGAGTTGGAGAGACGACCGTGATGCCGGGGAGGGGGTTGGCATTCTCTCAAGCAGGGATTCAACCCTTGTCCTTATAAAAGGTCTTTGTCTGAGGTCACCGAGTCCGATCGGTGGAGCTGTTTGTGCGGCACCCGGGAAAATAATGTTATGTGCGAGTCCAAACCTGAAATGCTGGAGGCCAAAGCTAAAATTGGAAAAACAATATAGTGTTACGTGTTCCTCCCCGACCTCCTGGTCTCGGTATACCTCCGAACCCCGGGAGGGGCCACGGCAGAAAAATATATTATTCCGTGTCGAAATCAATAAGGAAACCACACCAATGGTTATGAACAAACCAATAATATATTATAAATCACACAGGAATAACATTACCACAAATGACAATTGAGAGTGCACTCTCTATTCCATCAGCTAGCATGCATAAGGTCACTCACAGTGTTCCAAGTGAGTGGAAAGAACCTTCCCCAATGTCTCTATATTCCCGTCTTCGAGCTCAGAGTTGGCCCCCTCCAGGTACGAACTTTCACTGTTCACGGTCGGCGAGCCGCCAAGTAATCGTCAGAAGCCTCGGTGCACACACCCACCACAGATACGTCTGAACGTGGTGGAAACGGTTGACGAAGCAAGGAAGGTTTGCTCGACGCGCGAAGCGCACGAGTCAAAATGGCAGACGGCTCGTACTTGAGACGTAATCACACGACGATGGTTCCTCCGAATCCAACGCCAACCTGACACGCAGGTTTGATCAGTCACAGCGATAACAACTCTATCGCGGAATCCCTTTCCAGGAAATCCAAAGTTCACTCGTGTCTCTTGCTCGACAACGTTCGATCCAGAACGCAAAGCAACCAGCTTCTTCTCCCACCTTTCTCACCGCCTCCTCCTCTTCCCTCATCGTTTTCCGGTGCACGATTTCCTGTATCATTTTAAGTTAACCTTTTAAACTTTAGATAGCTGTTCCTGAATAATAAACCTTTTGAGAATAATAATAATACATAATCTCAGAAACATGTCAAGTGGGTGAAAACCCCAATAACGGAAGTTATGAATCCGTAACATAGCCTATTTTACTCCAGGGGGTCCTTGGATTACCCATCCAAAATATTGTTGCGATCGGTTCAGCCGTTTTTGCGGTACCTTCGAACGGACGGATAGACAGACGGACGGACATTTGGTGAATCATAGTAAGATGAAGACACGTACGCCACACACAACTGAATGCCGAGCCCTACTTTTCACTTTGTAAGCGCAGGGTAAAAATTGGGATGTGGGATACGATTGGGAATTCAGTCTACCCTACACACACTACATCCTGCACTCCACCACACAATCTACACCCAACAAGTCTACCTTCCACCCTACACAGTCCACCCTCCACTCTACCCCCACCCCCCGACACAGTCTACCCCCCCACAGTCTACCCTACACACACAATGGACACCCGACAGTCTACCCTCCACTCTCCACCACACACAGTCTAACCTGCACTCTCCACCACACAGTCTAACCTGCACTCTCCACCACACACAGTCGAACCTGCACCCTCCACCAGCCAAAGTCTAACCTGCACTCTCCACCACACCATCCACACTACACAATCTACATCCTACACACTATACAGTCTACACTCTATCGGCCCCATCGGATCGATTAACCCGAGGATTCTTGCCCTCAGGCTGTCTGTCCCCTTTAAACATGTTTCATCTTGATTGATCGTAGTGCCATTCGTCCCTTGGTGCAGGCACCCTCATGAAGCCACCACGCACTGTGTGTTCCGATGAACCCATCAGAGAACAGCCCTGCCTCACACATTCCTGAAAAATAAATAGTGAATTTCTGGACTGAATGTGAGGATGATCCGATTCAGCTCTGGTATTAAAAACCAGCTTTGTACGACATCACTCACGTCCGAAGCTTGCTAACCGGGTTTCGAAATCGAAGGTCTTCATACTGCAGAGGCCTCTTCAAATTACTCCGACATTGTCGCCTCCACCTTACAAGGGAAATGGCCGAAATTGCGAGAAACTACTTCCGGAAAGATTTCCCCAGGGCCATTTCGTTCTTCTACTGTTACTGTACCATTTGACAACCAATTATTGCCTTCTTGCTCTTCACGGGGGAACCCACGACAGCCAGTCCTTTGGAATCGGCTGGTGTGTCCTCGCCATGGAAACCGTCCACGATGGAAGAAATCGGCTGGTGTGTCGTTGCCATGGAAACCGTCCACGATGGAAGAAATCGGCTGGTGTGTCGTTGCCATGGAAACCGTCCACGATGGAAGAAATCTGCTGGTGTGTCGTTGCCATGGAAACCGTCACGATGGAAGAAATCTGCTGGTGTGTCCTCGCCATGGAAACCGTCCACGATGGAAGAAATCGGCTGGTGTGTCGTTGCCATGGAAACCGTCCACGATGGAAGAAATCGGCTGGTGTGTCGTTGCCATGGAAACCGTCCACGATGGAAGAAATCGGCTGGTGTGTCGTTGCCATGGAAACCGTCCACGATGGAAGAAATCGGCTAGTGTGTCGTTGCCATGGAAACCGTCCACGATGGAAGAAATCGGCTGGTGTGTCGTTGCCATGGAAACCGTCCACGATGGAAGAAATCTGCTGGTGTGTCGTTGCCATGGAAACCATCCACGATGGAAGAAATCGGCTGGTGTGTCGTCACCATGGAAACCGTCCACGATGGAATAAATCGGCTGTTGTGTCGTCGCCATGGGAACCGTCCACGATGGAAGAAATCGGCTCGTGTCGTCGCCATGGAAACCGTCCACGATGGAAGAAATCGGCTCGTGTGTCGTCGCCATGGAAACCGTCCACGATGGAAGAAATCGGCTCGTGTCGTCGCCATGGAAACCGTCCACGATGGAATAAATCGGCTGGTGTGTCATCATGGAAACCGTCCACGATGGAAGAAATCGGCTTGTGTGTCGTCGCCATGGAAACCGTCCACGATGGAAGAAATCGGCTGGTGTGTCGTCGCTATGGAAACCATCCACGATGGAATAAATCGGCTGGTGTGTCGTCATCATGGAAACCGTCCACGATGGAAGAAATCGGCTTGTGTGTCGTCGCCATGGAAACCGTCCACGATGGAAGAAATCGGCTGGTGTGTCGTCGCTATGGAAACTGTCCACGATGGAAGAAATCGACTGGTGTGTCGTCGCTATGGAAACCGTCCACGATGGAAGAAATCGACTGGTGTCGTCGCTATGGAAACCGTCCACGATGGAAGAAATCGACTGGTGTCGTCGCCATGGAAACCGTCCACGATGGAAGAAATCGGCTGGTGTGTCGTCGCTATGGAAACCGTCCACGATGGCAGAAATCGGCTGGTGTGTCATCGCTATGGAAACCGTCCACGATGGAAGAAATCGGCTGGTGTGTCGTCGCTATGGAAACCGTCCACGATGGAAGAAATCGGCTGGTGTGTCGTCGCCATGGAAACCGTCCACGATGGCAGAAATCGGCTGGTGTGTCGTCGCCATGGAAACCGTCCACGATGGAAGAAATCGGCTGGTGTGTCGTCGCCATGGAAACCGTCCACGATGGAAGAAATCGGCTGGTGTGTCGTCGCCATGGAAACCGTCCACGATGGAAGAAATCGGCTGGTGTCGTCGCCATGGAAACCGTCCACGATGGAAGAAATCGGCTGGTGTGTCGTCGCTATGGAAACCGTCCACGATGGAAGAAATCGGCTGGTGTGTCGTCGCTATGGAAACCGTCCACGATGGAAGAAATCGGCTGGTGTGTCGTCGCTATGGAAACCGTCCACGATTATCCTCCGACCATCGAGTTACATTACGTTAGAATAAATCGGATGGTGTGGCATGGGCTTCATTTATCGGAGTCCAGTTAAAGGGTTGAATGACGTCATTCAAAGTTCAGCTTTTGAAATCTGTTAGTTGCTGGGATAACGAGTGCAAGCTTTATAACTTTAATAACTTTATTGCCAAATTGCATCACTAAATATACCTCACACCGATTGATGTTCTAAATTAAAACGAATGTACAAAACGTCGCATGAATCTTTATGGGATTTGAAAAGTATTATTATTACCTCCGCCACCAAAGGTGGATGGAGGTTACGTTTTGACCCCTGTGTGCGTTTGTCTGTGAACAGGATATCTCAAAAAGTTGTGTTCAGGTTGGGTGTGTGACAACGATGAAACGATTCGAATTTGGTGAAGATATGGATCCAGATAAGAGAATGTTTTAATTTTAACAGTGAATTTTCACCATTGAGAGTACAGGGCCAAAAACGACAGGTGGCATGATGTTTCGCTTCCACGATGATAATGCCGAAACCACACCGAGCTGCTCAAGTGCAGGAATTATTCAAAGAGCAGCTCGTTGAACTGATGCCACATCCGAACACCTCATAATGCTTGTCGAGGCAAAGATGCTGTAAATGTAGAATAGAGTAAAACGGTGATAAGTATTAATGTTCAATTTTAGAGGTGGAACCCTGGTGTTGGGCTAGCGGCTAGGGTGCCGGCTTGGGATCCTTGGACCCTGGGTTCGAATCCCGATCGATCGCTGAATTAACGCCACGGGGGTTGACTCAGCCTGCCATCCCTCCAAGGTCGTCAAATTGAGTACAAGGTCACTGGTAATTCCCTGGTTCGCAAGAGGCGACTAACAGGGTTGGCGGCAGGAAGGGCATCCAGCCATAAAACATTGCTTCAAAAAGGGGACCACGGTGCCCTAAAAAGGCCAACCCCTGCTATGCAGGGAAAAATGGCCTCCAAAGGTGGTTCTTTCAATAATTTCACGACGAAAGTTTGGACAACAATTCATCAAAGAAAATTACATTTTTTAGACAGTGGCCTAGTTGATGCCAATAAAGAACCACCTTTAGAGGCCATTTTTCCCTGCACAGCAGGGGTTGGCCTTTTTCGGGCACCGTTGTCCCCTTTTTGAAGAAATGTTTTACGGCCGGACGCCCTTCCTGCCACCAACCCTGTTAGTCGACTCTTGCGACACACAGGGAATTACCAGTGAACTGGTACTCAATTTGCCGACCTCAGAAGGATGACAGGCTGAGTCAACCCCCCTGGCGTTAATTCAGTGATCGACCAGGATTCGAACCCAGGATCCTAGGATCCCAAGCCGGCATCCTAACCACTAAGCCAACACCAGGCTTTGATGCCAATAAAGAATAAAAATAAATGCAGAATAAGATAATAAAACAAAATACTCGTAAAATGAAACAGCAGTACACACTTAGCATAGCAGCTGATACTCCAGCACAATACTCAGAGGGGCAAAGTAAAATATTTTAATGCACAGTCAAAATATGCACTAAGCAAAAACCAAGACCAGGAATGACATCGGATGTGGTCAATGAAAAATTTATTGCTACATGGGATTGTACTATCTCGAGTGCTCGTTTCAATGAGATAATTCTTGGTATTACAAACGCAACCTTGTTTGCACGTTCCATGGTCCTTACCCGGTGACCTGATTCCGCCAAGGAGGGGTATTTTTTAAGATGACGCGTTCTTTGGGAGTTTTGGGTAGATAAGTATAAAAAACAGACAAACGTGTAGGAGGCATCGTTTCACCGGAAGGAAAAGTATCCACTTGTTTGTGCACTTGCATGAATGTTTTTTTTTTAATTTTGTTTATTAAAAAGTCAATCTGTTGCAGCTGCTTCTAACTGCTCCTGCAGTTCACTAAATAATCGTTGTAGCTTCAGGTTTGTACCAAACAAAGGCAGCACCTCGCGTAGCAAACCCCGTCGAGAGAGACCCTGGACACAGCAGACAAAAAGAAAAATAAACAAGTACTGATACATTTAAAGTACACCGCCCCCATGCCAAATAATTAAATATCCTACAGTGCGGCATTGCCGGGACGCCTCCGGTGCCCGGCAATACCGCCGTGCAGCTCATAGACTGTATTTGGAGGGAGAGCTGCACAATAATTGATTAATTGCATAATTAAAATAAATAAAAGATTGTCATAAAATATTTTCTTAATCAATTGGCTAATAGCATAACTAAACCACTAGTGCTTCATCCGAAGGTGTAGCTTTTAGAAATTTAATTCAATAAGTCAGTAATAAAAAATTAAATAACTCATTTATTAATTAATAAATAATTATCGATTAATTGATTCATCAATAAATCAAAAATATGCTTGACAGCCAAATCAATTGGTCATTGTCATGTCCAAATATCAGCTTCCTAGCTCAAAAGGTGCCTGAGATATTGCCCAGATGAGAAAGAAAATAAATGAATGATTAATAATGAAAATAAATAAATAATAATCATAATTTTTTTTTCATAATTAATCAATTGGCTCAGAGAACATATAAAACACCACCATTTCATCCGAATCTGTAACTAAAAAAAATAAAAAACATTAGTCATTAATCGAATAATTAAAGAATTAATCGATTAATTGATTCATCAATAAATCAAAAATAGCCTTTGCAGCCAAATCACCTGGTCATTGGCATGTCGAAATATCAGCTTCCTAACTCAAAAGGTGCCTGAGATAATGGCCAGAAGAGAAAGGAAATGGAAAAGTACTTAATTAATCGCTAATAATTAAATAACTCATCAATTAATTGATCAACCAAAAAACAAAAAATAACGTTTTTGACAAATGACTTGCTCACTGTTGTGCCGAAATTTCAGCTTCTGAGCTCAAAGGATGGCTGAGATATCGCCCGGACAAACAACCAAGAAAACAAACAAGAAAACAACCAGCGTGAAAACTGAGTACTCCCTTTCAGCGTGCGTCATTGCCGAGCCCCATTCATTGCCCGGCAATGACGTCATGCAGCGCCTGGAGATGGCATAGGAAAGGAGCGGTGTCCAAAAGGGATATTTCCTGATTATGTGGCAATGGGAGCTCGGATACGTGAGAGGAAGAAGGGGGGTTAGCAGAAAATAATCATTCCACCTGCACATACAAAATAAATTAATACCTTAAAAGTTTTCAAGTTCAATATTTATAAAACAAATTACCCTCAAATATCTCGAGATGTTATTCTCATGATGCAAGTCAGGTAGGCAACTTTCAAAAAATCCTAAACTCCATAATTTAGTTTTTTACAAATCGGCAAACTTTCAGGTGTGTTTGTAAATAAATAGGATTTTGCCATAGACATGGAATTCTTGTGTTGAGCTTGGCTTCCAACAAATAACAAACTAGAACGACACTCAGTAGAGAGCATACCTGCACCAGGTGAACAGTTTATGTTTTGTATCCCAGAGCAGACCAGAACATCACAATACAGAATCACATTTAATCAAAATCATCCGTCCATAACTTTTTGAGATATCCTGCTATGTATCATTTTTAGCCCCGCCTCCCAATGGTGAAGAATCACTTTAAAAATTAAATAATACTCATGTCCGAATTCCATAATATTCAGATCTTCACCAAAATCGAATCTATTTGTCCTTGTCAGACACCCAACCGGTCCACCAAGTTTCGTCCAAATCCGTCTATAACTTTTTGAGATATCCTGCTATGTATCGTTTTTGGCCCTATCTCCCAACAGTGAAGAATCACTGAAAAAATTATACTAGCCGGATCCGGATCTGGATCTTCAACAAAATCTAATCATTTCGTCCTCGT
This sequence comes from Myxine glutinosa, assembly GCF_964187855.1. Classification (NCBI taxonomy): domain Eukaryota; kingdom Metazoa; phylum Chordata; class Myxini; order Myxiniformes; family Myxinidae; genus Myxine; species Myxine glutinosa. The sequence continues at coordinate 200,916,476 of NC_136264.1, read as the reverse complement.
CACATATGCTACCTCTCTGCCAAATTTCGTCTGAATCCGTCCAAAACTTTTTGAGATATCTTATTCACAAACAAACAGACAGACAGGCAGGTGTGAAAACATAACCTCCATCCACCTTTGGTGGTGGAGGTAATACACCATCATTCTGCTTCCAAAATATGTGAAAGCTTTGTTTTCATCTTCAACTGGCCTTGCTCTTCCATGAGCCTCGCTCTTGGAGTGAAAAACCAAGCGGGTCACCACTGGGTCATTATGAGAGACCACACGACATGTCGGTGGGTTAACAACTTTGGAGATGTAATCAAGCCCTAAAAGGGATGAGGCATATCTTCATGCTGAGGATCTCCAAAGACTGTACCTCCAGCACAACCACCGAAGTGAATTGAAAGATTGTTTACCAAAACATTCGTGTGCAGTCGGAATTTGAGATTTTCCAGGAATTAATTTCATATTCCAGGTGGTGAACCTAAGGCTTATGTTCTCGAGAGGTTAGTCGCCAAAGAAGAAGCTTTCATTCGGGCAAAGATGGAATCATCTGCAATATGATATAAAGCTTTGTCCAAGGAGAAGGTAAGGTAAATGATGTACATGAGAAATGAAACGACTCAGGATAGTGCTTTAAGGCAGGGCCGCCGAGAGCCAGAATGGGGTCAGGACAATATACTAAGTGCAAGGCCCCCTCCAAAAAAAATTCCCCGTATGATCCAAAATCGAAAAATCGAAGCGAGTGATTGTGTGGGCTGCAGTCTTGTATTAATGTATCAAGTTTCAGAACAATTATCCGAGCAATAAGGGAGGAGTAGCAAAAAATAGCAAAATGTTAACAGACAGACGGGTGGGGCGGGGGGGCTTGAGATGGGAGAGGAGGGAAGAAACATCTCTCGATTTCCAAGCTGATCTTGCACCTTCTGCTCTTTCTGTATTCTGTCCCCTCTACCCCATGCCCAAGCCCACCTTCTTCCAAATTCCCAGTTTTTCCCTCCAAAGAGTTTACTTCCGTATCCATCTTGTCTGCCCTGGACATCTTTCCCCATCCCTCATTCCTCCCCACATACCTGGTTTGTCTGTCTCTCTCTATTTTGTCCCTCAACCCTGCTGTCGGTGTCCACCCCATGCCCTCACGAGCACAATTTAACACACACCTTCGAGATGGGCATCCTAGACACCCAATAATCATCAAACTGTGCATCCAATAGTCTAAATCTCAACAGGATTGCATTTTCACCGATCAGAAGTTTCATAATTATTCGCTGGTTAATTCTGCTTGTTATCTCATTTGCAACCATCTTGGTTTTCAGCATGTGCATTACAGCAGGAAACTGGATTATAGGAATTGGGTAACAAGATTGTGAAGACAAATTCCCTCAAAACTTATTCAGTGAACAATACTCTTTTAGAAACTAAAGTTTCCGTCAAATTCAAGCAACTCTTACACTTAAACGACATAAATTATTAATAATATTGTTGCGGTTTTGAGAACCCACACAAGTAACATCATTAAAGGTTAAAGGTTGCACCCCATAGATAGGCCACAAGCAACACATAGGTCACCTTAGGACGGTAGTTATTTCTTAGTATGTGTTTAGGATAAGGCCATTCCCAATAGCTGCATCTGCGTTGCGTAAAACAAATAAGAGTAGGCCCCTTTCGTTCATTTTGGCAGCCTCCCTCCAAGCAACGCCATTAAGCGCTGTTCAGTCTGTACCCCATCACCCCTCCCAGTTTGTTACGCTCCTTGGCCAGCAGCCTTCGCTGCCCTAGGGCTCGCTCAACCCAGCCCAAAAGCCACGAGGTGAGGCCCGAAAAGGGGGCGGAGCGCAAGGATGAAGGTGCGGCCACGTCAAACAGCGATCAAGGCGGAGCCGGTAAGACCACACCAGCCAATCAGGGCTAAGGTGAGATCGCCTGATAGGGCGTGGTTGGGTTTTCCAGAGCGTTCGCTGGCTTGTCTTATAATAGCGCGCACGCAAAGCCCTTACACAGGACTGACGCAACTGCACTCGTTATATCAGGTTGACCTTCAGTTCTGAGCGAGGAGAGAGAGGCGCTCGAGAGTTGAGTTGAGTACTGAAGAACCTACGTGGTATTGACGGACTATCCAAGGATAAGCGTGCATACGGCGGTGGCAAGGAACTGGGGCTTGGCTTGGCTGTGGTAACATCAGTGGGGAAGTGGCGTATTACCCAGCGATACCGGGAGCGCGCGTAAAGGCGCCGGTACACTTATTACGTACGTGGCTAAGCGTGCAATAACCGCCAGCTTACCGGCCTTTCCCCAGTCACAATAATTGTCCGCTCGCGCCTACGCTACGCGGACAGCTGCCTGCCGGGTTTCGATCTGCTGCACAGAACGAGTCAAGGACCGGGACGAGCTGTGGACGCCATCGCCGGACCTTCCACCCTACCATCTGCATCCCGCGTGAGTCTGAGTCTGAGACCGAGTCTGAGAGCAAACAGGCCCGAGTCCAAGGGATAAGTAAGACTGATTAAGGCTGCCCTGTGTCCTTTTTCTTCCTCTTCCTTGTACATTCTTTCTTTTCCTCTTCTTTGTACATTGTGAATAAATTACCTTGTTCTTCCTGGTTGCTTCCTAATTCGATCGTCCAAGTCTTTTCTCCATTGGGTAACCGTGGCACGATTCCAACCGCTATAATCAGGTCTAGTCCTTGTTAACGGCCCGAATCGCGGCTCGCTTTGCTCAGCGTGTCCACTAACGCCATGGTTCGGGCGGGAGTTATTTCCTTGCTTCACGATCGGTGTTAGTACTTAGGTAATAGGACTAAATTCGACCAACAACCCTATTTAACACCGGCCGGAAGGAACGTGATAACTTCGGGATCGCGTCGGTCAGATAACGGACAAGGGGATTAATCCCCCCTTGATAAGGGGAAGGCCGACGTCGGAGATCCGCAACAATGGTGTCAGGAGTGGGATTTGGACCCGAAGTGCGCCTAACGCACTCCAAATTATGAGCGGCCAAAATTTTATTAACACCCAAATTTAAATCGTGCCATGGATAGCCAAGGCGATCGGATGCCGGTGGGGGTAGAAGTGGAGGAAGGGTTAGAGTCCATCCAGGACACCCGGGAAGAAGTGGAACAATTGGCAATTGAGGAGGATGCAGTTAATGAGGGTGCAGCAGTAGGGGTTGCAGGCGAGCAAAATGGCGGCGCCTCGCACATGGCGACGAGGGCCGCGCCCGCTGCGCAAATGGGGGGGATGAATATGCAGGACCTCATTGCGCAGCTACAGGCAGCCATACAATTGGGGGTGGACAGAACGCAGGAGCAAATTGGGGGATTGAGTAAGGAGATGGAAAAGAACAGGGAGCAATTGGGAAACCAAATTGGGGGATTGAGAAACGATGTGGGAAACCAAATTGGGGGATTGAGAAACGATGTGGGAAGTCAAATTGGGTGATTAGAAAGCAAATTGGGGGGATTCGGAAGCAAATTGGGGGGCCAGTTGAAGGACGTGGTGGCCAAGCCAGAGAAATAAACGAGGGGTTAACAGGGTTTGGAAACAGAGTGCGTGGCCAGATAAAAAAGATGGGGAAAGACATTGACCGCAGATCGAGCGGAAAAGGTACAAGGGTATGCGACTTGAGAAGCGCGGGGAAAGCGAGGTTGAGCCAAGCACAGCTGGGTGGACCGGGGTAGAGATCGCGACTCGGGGTATAGAGAAGCCGACGGCCGCTGAATTAGAAAATTTTATTTTATTAGCGCCAGCGGTCGTCGAGGAAAAAGAAAATGGAATAATTATAGTGGAAATTGGGGTTGAAGAGACGGTGGACTTAGAAGAGCAATCGCGGGAGGAAAAGATGGAATGCATGCAAAGTCCGTGTTCGCATCATGATGCCGTACTTGCTAACCCCAATGAAAGTTTGCAGCTGCGTGAGGAGAAAAGGATCCTGAAGGTAAGCAGGATTGTATATGGCGCGAAAAGGTTTGGCGCGAAAAGGTTTTTCGCGTGCTTGGGATCCCGGCGTCACCCGGGCACTTATGGAAGGTCCGTGGTGCGGCTGGTGCGCTGTATGAAAGGAAATGGCACAAGTGGGAGGAAAAGGTGTGCGCCAAAGCACGAGTGTGAAACAGTGTGAAAGGGAGAGTGAGTGCGACAGAGTGTGAGATGGATGGAGAGAGTGTGCGAGAATGCACACCAGAGTTGGTTGTGGAGAGTGTGCGAGGATGCACACCAGAGCGCATGATTGGGTGTGCGACAGGAGATTGCACACCCGTGGGTAGGTGCGCGCTGTGGGTGTATGCAGGAGTGCATACCCATGGTTGTTACAGAGGATGTAACTGAGTGCGCGAGTGGAATGAGTGCGCCAGGATGTGCGCGAGAGAGGTGTGTAACGGAGTGTGCGAGTGCGCCTGGGTGGTATGCATGAGCGAGTGCGGTGACGAAATGTGTGGGATGTATGAGAGGCACTGGAGCGCCGGGATGTGCGAGTATGAAACGAGTCACGTGGTGTGAGAATGCGACTCGAGCATCGACGCAGACCGGGGCAGCGTTTAGAGCGACGTACAGCCGACGCGAGCTCTCGGGGCATGGTGTTCGTTGTGTGCTGCGGGGGCCGGCGGGGATCGTTGCCGCGGCGCTCTTGCAAGGAGCGCCGTGCACGATCCGGGCCGGGCCCCGCCCTGTATGGTCGGTGCCGCACTTTGACGGGCAAGGCGATCGGCACGATTCCGGGGGAGGTCGGCCAGGTTGGACCCTCGCCCCCTGGCGGGGGCGGTGCTCCGACCGGGGGAGGTTGGGTCATCGGGCCGGAGACCGAAAGGCTCTGCGCCGGGATGGCGCCTGGAACCTCGGCCCGAGTATGCCTCCTCCCCAGAATCGAAAATGCCGGACGGACCCAGCCAACAGGAAACTGACCATTCGCATACATTGCTCGGCTTTGCGAAGCCGAGCAGCGAGAATGTATTCCCGCACAAGAGGCTCATAGTTCAGAGAACGGATAGTGATAGTGATGGTAAATGGTATACGGTGTAGAGGGATGGTAGATCTACCATCCCTCACATCGTATTTTTGGGGCAGAGGAGCTATAGATTTATGGGGTTTGGCAGTGTAAGCTAGTCAGGGTGGGCTAGGATAATTGATAGGATTTAGAGATGACAGTAGATGACATGAGATTGAAGTAGAGACATTGTACAAGTAGTGGGGACATAGAGAGCTTAGGTGGATGATAATGACGAGGGATGTGCTTAGTATAAGGGATGACAGGGAAAGCACTAGTATTAGGGGAAATAGATAGTTAGATGATGCTGTGTGTGTGAGTATGAGGATGCGCTTTCGGCGCAAATGAGGCATTGTGAATGAGAGTCTTGGTGGTGATGGTGAGGAAATGAGGCAATGCTCATGAATGATGTGTGTGTGTGTGTGTGAAAGTGTATGAGTGGAGTATTGAGGATGTGTGCAATTGTGTCAAGTGCATTGACTTGCATGGGGTGCAAGGGAATAAATGGTGTGTGGAATAAATGGTGTGGAGTGAGTAGTGTGGAATGAGTGGTGTAGAGTGCATGGTGCGAAGGAGTGAATGGGGGAAGGATGGACCCCTTCACGAATACCCGGGGAGGGTAGTTTAAGGTTAGGTAGAGGGAGTAGGTAAATTTGTTGGATATTGACATCTGTGGTGTGTGTGGTAGTAAAGAAGTGCTTTGAGGGGTGCATACATGTGTGGAATGGCTGGGCGTGTGGCTTAATTGGTGCGTGTGGTTATTGGGGCACTCCGCCACTGGTAGTCTGTCGGCCAGGTGAGGCCGCAGGTAGGCTTTGGGAGCCAGGTAGTGTTCAGAGCCCGAGGATCCTACGGAGAGGAACCGGGTAGCCCAATGCCAGAGGGGGCATTAGTGGGGTTAGAGCGCCAGGAGGGCCTTCCCCAGGTTAGGGTAGTGTGAAGGAGCGAGGTAAGCTCGGGTGGCGACTTCAGTGGAGGAGGTGCGCAGGTAGGTAGACCTGCTGGTAGAGCCACACGACCCAGCCCCAAAATTGTGCGAGGGCACAGACGGAAAAATTGGGGAAGTGAGACCCCAAATTGGGAGAGCACCACAGTATGGTCAATGGGAATTGGTTTTTAGAACCACATGGAGTAAAGATGGCCAATGGATTGGCAGGGCAAGACCCCGGGTAGAGTAAAGTGAGTTAATGTCAATTAGAAGGATAGTTAGGAGGAAAATCTCTTCGCACCATCCGCATCCACTCACCGAGGTGACAGGACTCCACACCAGGGTTTTGTAAACGATTTGGAAGGTAAAGACGCATCATGACGGAGTTTGACATTGTGTGCGATTCCATCCCTTCCTTCTTGGGAGGGATTGGCAGACTAATTCGGAATTAGGGGGAGATATGGGGGACGAGACAGTAGAGACGGAATTTGTAAATTGGGTAAATACGGGGAAGGGCAAGGGTAGTGTAGATTGACATGGGGGGTGACGTACGAGTAGGGACGAGCTTTCTCAGCTCGCTCTCCTGCGCCCTTCATGTCGCATTACCTTGTATTGATGTGTACCCTTGCGCCCTTGACCCCGCTAACCTCTGCTTTGTCTTCCTCCCCACTCATGGACCATGGTCTTTTGTGCGAGGGGAGTGTGCAGGTGCCCTGAGTTGTGCGGCCGCACTCTGCACTGCACCCTGCTGCCTGCACTGGTACACCATATGGACCACACGTTCTGTGGCCTGGCACCGTTGCTGGAGCAGACCATTGCTGCCAGCAGCATCTTGCTTGCGGACCACTGTTTTAAGTGGCGCACATGCCAAGCAGTCGGACCACCTAAGTTGGCCCTGCTGGCCTAAAATAAAACGGACACGGTTTGTGCCTTTTAATTATTCATTTGGTGTGTCAGGGGCAAAGAAGACTTTAAGTTTTGTTATGGCACACCGAAGACGAAGCAAGAAGATCCGTCACAACTCAGCAGTCAGCCAAGCACAAGACGTCATCATTAATAATTATTGAAATGTTTTGTGCATTTTTGATGATGGTGCTTTTTGTGCATTTTTTTAAATTTAGGTGCATATTGGTGTATGGTGTATTGGTGCAGTGCAGTGCAATTGTGTTTCCTCTTTTCAAAATTGCTACTTCTTTTTCCCACAAAAGACGTGTCCTGGGCTATAGTTGTAAATAATTAATTAGTGTCTTGTAAATAACATGCTCCCCACCGGCTTTATGTGTAGTTTGCGAACAATTCCGTAATTTGGTTAATTGTGGGCGTGAGTCAGTTAGGTAGTACACAACGCAGCAGGTGGGACATATCTAGTGTTAAAACTGTCGCACTCAGGGTGCAGAATAAATGTAGAGGGAAACTACACCTAAGTGTCACATGTAGTTGTAAAAGTAGTCGTGACCCAGGTATCAGAGCCGGATGTCCTCACTGATATGTGGTTCGGCTCGGGACGAGCCTGCCAAAAGGAGGGGTGCAGTGTTGCGGTTTTGAGAACCCACACAAGTAACATCATTAAAGGTTAAAGGTTGCACCCCATAGATAGGCCACAAGCAACACGTAGGTCACCTTAGGACGGTAGTTATTTCTTAGTATGTGTTTAGGATAAGGCCATTCCCAATAGTTGCATCTGCGTTGCAAAAAACAAATAAGAGTAGGCCGATTTCGTTCATTTTGGCAGCTTCCCTCCAAGCGACGCCATTAAGCGCTGTTCAGTCTGTACCCCATCGCCCCTCCCAGTTTGTTACGCTCCTTGGCCAGCAGCCTTAGCTGCCCTTGGGCTCGCTCAACCCAGCCCAAAAGCCATGAGGTGAGGCCCGAAAAGGGGGCGGAGCGCAAGGATGGAGGTGCGGCCATGTCAAACAGCCATCAAGGCGGAGCCGGTAAGACCACACCAGCCAATCAGAGCTAAGGTGAGATCGCCTGACAGGGCGTGGTTGGGGCTTCCAGAGCGTTCGCTGGCTTGTCTTATAAAAGCGCGCACGCAAAGCCCTTACACAGGACTGACGCAACTGCACTCGTTATATCAGGTTGACATTCAGTTCTGAGCGGGGAGAGAGCGGCGCTCGAGAGTTGAGTTGAGTACTGAAGAGCCTACGTGGTATTGACGGACTATCCAAGGATCCGCGTGCATACGGCGGTGGCAAGGAACTGGGGCTTGGCTTGGCTTGGCTGTGGTAACATCAGTGGGGAAGTGGCGTATTACCCAGCGATACCGGGAGTGTGTGTAAATGCGCCGGTACACTTATTACGTACGCGGCTAAGTGTGCAATAACCGCCAGCTTACCGAACTTTCCCCAGTCACAATAATTGTCCGCTCGCGCCTACGCTAGGCGGAGAGCTGCCTGCCGGGTTTCGATCTGCTGCACGGAACGAGTCAAGGACCGGGACGAGCTGTGGACGACATCGCCGGACCTTCCACCCTACCATCTGCATCCCCGCGTGAGTCTGAGTCTGAGAGCAAACAGGCCCGAGTCCAAGGGA
>NC_136264.1:200678054-200903054 GCF_964187855.1 Myxine glutinosa | reverse complement strand
CCATATAGTTTTGGCCCTATCTCTCAATGGTGAAGAATCACTTAAAAATTAAAGTATCCAGATTTATACCAACATCTAATCAATTCGTCCTCAGCACAAACCCAACCTGTCCACCAAGTTTCTGCTGAACCCATCCATAACTTTTAGAGATTTCTGGTTCACAAACAAACAGGGGTGAAAACATTAGGAGCACAGGACAGCAATAAATCCCCAATATTATTCAGTCAAAACGAGAGCTTAATATCACACAGAGTGATACATAATGCTCCTTTTAATCAGACTTTGATTCTCACCTCCCACCCTGAGATTGTAAGCTTGCTAGAGGCCCCGCACAGTGTAGAGCATGCTGGGTGAGCAGGTTGCTTTGGAGATCAGACACCAATGTCAAAGGGTTCTGTGGGTCACAGACCTGCATCCTGCACACCCAGCATGGTATAACATGAAATGACACCTTTGCTTTTCAATGTAATTTATACTGTAATGCAGGAAACTGTTTGTACAACTCAGATAATTCAGCAAGGTACGGCTGAAAGATTCACCAGGCAGCTAGAGAAGTGCTGTAACTGTAGCTCCGGCCAGTGTTCAATGTCACCAGTGGCATTCCCTGATTGGTGACCACAATCCGAGTCACAGATACATCACTTCCTAATGAAACAACAAGAGATGGAAGGCAACACTGCAAAATAATATGATACTTTATTAATATATAAACATTCTCTGTAACATCCATTGTGAAAAGACTGCAGTAGTGCAGTACACTGCTGTACAATACTTTTTAGACTCGGGTCTTAATTCATGGAGAAACTAAACAAGAGAGGGGGTGGCAGGTTGGCAGACGGAAACAGGAAGCATATGGGAGCAATAAATTAACAGAAAAAACTGCAAGAGTATGATAAGGGGAGTGGCAGGAAGGAAAAGGTATTGGGTGTCAGAGAGAGTATCAGAGATGGGGCATAGTTAAGGTCAGCCTCTCGGAACAACTGGAGGGAAGAATACAAGACAGGGAGTCGATTCCATAGCCGAGGGAAAAGTGGGATGAAGATGAGCAGCCAGCCCCCAGACTTGGAAAGGGTAACCGGGTGTAAGCTTGCAAGAACAACTCAAGCTATCCGAGAGGGTGAATGAAGGAAAGAGAAGGTATGAGGAACAAGGCCAAAAGTGAAGCTATATAAAACTGAGAGCCCATCATTATGCCTACTTTGGCCAAGAAGCAGAGGCTGGAACTCACCATCCTGCTAAAAATACATAATCTTGAAAAACTTGGACTCAACAACCTCCAGTAGAGAAAGATGGGAAACAGCTGCACCATCCCAGAATGGAGAGCTACCCTCCATTGCTTTTACACTTTAGAATTATAATAATAAAAGTTTATTTCTGTTCAACTTCCATCGCAGCCAATGGCCGAAATGAGGTAAGTTTTACAATTAGGAACAATTTTATGTAAAATATAATAATACAATAAAATGGCATTAAAAGGAACATCAAGGCAAAGTAAAAATAACATCAACAAAAACAATTTTACAATAATTTAACAATTCACATAACATCAAATTTCAAAATTTAACAATCGCTGCAATTTGTTCATTGTGTGGGCAGGAAATGCCACCAGGCCACGACTGAATCCTGCGGCCCCGCATCCCAACTCAGCCAGTTGCCCCGAGCCCCGCAGCCAACAGCTGCCAAGAGATCCGGCCGCAGGCAATAAACGCTGCCCACAAACAAACTCCCGAGAAAAACCGCGTCCAGAGGGCGCCCGACGACAGTCAACACCAGACACCCGACACAGCCTTCAGCTCCGCGTCCCTGCCTTTGTTCACTGCCTCATGTTCCATATGAGTGAGTACACGATGTAAAATTCCACGACCGCAGACAGCATGAAGAAGGCGGCTGTGTAGGGATTGAATGTCAACTGGACATAGGCGTTTAATTTGCCCAGCACTGTACACAATCATACCACATGACTGCTGTATCTTGGCACAGCCAAGTTGTTCCAGCTGCAATGGCAACAGTCTTCCCTGCAGGACCAGCAAAAGCCCGAGAATACCTTGTCCAGGCCGGCTGAAAAACGAGCAGGAGAGGAAGCTCGCCACGGAACAACCCGTCGCAGAACCGTCCGCCGCAGTACCGCCCGCCACAGAACCAGGCAAAGAAACACGCAGCGGCCTTCACACCACCGACTCTCAGTATGCCTTAGCCTTCACACCAGCGACACTGGGCAAAACCGCCATGCCACTGTCGGAACCGAAACAACCCACTCTCCGAAAAGGAAACACGACAATGGCAGCACGACCGAAGGCAGTGCAAGCACCTCCACAGCCAAACACCGACAAACATTGAAGTGTGGCAAAGGGGGGCAAGCAGCTATACAGCGCCCCGTAATGACCACCTTCTATTTGGAATGAGCTGTGGATGTTGAAGAATGGACTTGACTTTACAGGCTAAAATGAATGTGTTGGCCATGCCAAGAGACCGGTTTCTAAATACGGTCTGCACAAAACAAGGCTACAATATGGCTGATTACAAAGTTTCAAGAGCTCAGAGTTTGCACCTCTTTTAGGGGCCAACAAGTGTTACGCCTAGGTCCCCCGTCGGGGAAGTGATGTGAGTTGACAAAGTGGAACATGCAGAAAACATGCTATGATATGATATTTCGCTCACAAGGGTCAGACAAACATGGAGGCGGCCATCTTGGATTTTGACGTGGCGACCCAATTTTCAATAGCGTTCTTCCTTATGCCTAGATACACCCACACACCAGAAGGTACTCCGCTTATTTTTCAAGATATTTCGCTCACAAGGTTCAGACATATATATGGTGGCGGCCGTCCTGGATTTTGACGTGGCGACCCACTTTACAATAGCGGTCTTCCTTATGCCGAGATACACCCACACACCAAATTAGAAGTGGGTACTTCGCTTATCTTTCAAGATATTCTTCTCACAAGATTCAGACATACATGGCGGCGGCCATCTTGGATTTTGACGTGGCGACCCAATTTTAAACAGCGTTCTTCCGTGTGCCTAGATACACCCACACACCAGATTAGAAGTTGGTACTTCGCTTATTTTTCGGGATATTTCGCTCACAAGGTTCAGACATATATATGGTGGTGGCCATCTTGGATTTTGACGTGGCGACCCAATTGTCAATAGCGTTCTTCCTTATGGCGAGATACACCCACACACCAAATTAGAAGTTGGTACTTCGCTTATTTTTCAAGATATTTATCTCACAAGGTTCGGACATACATGGCGGCGGCCATCTTGGATTTTGACATGGCGACCCAATGTTAAATAGCGTTCTTCCTTATGCCTAGATACACCCACACACCAGATTAGAAGTTGGTACTTCGCTTATTTTTCCAAGATATTTCGCTCAGAAGGGTCAGACATATATATGGTGGCGGACATCTTGGATTTTGACGTGGCGACCCAATTTTCAATACCGTTCTTCCTGATGCCGAGATACACCCACGCACCGAATTAGAAGTTGGTACTTCGCTTATTTTTCAAGATATTCATCTCACAAGTGTCGGACATACATCGTGGCAGCCATCTTGGATTTTGACGTGGCGACCCAATTTTCAATAGCATTCGTCCTTATGCCGAGATACACCCAAACACCAGATTAGAAGCTGGTACGTCGCTTATTTTTCAAGATATTCATCTCACAATGTTCAGACATACATGGCGGTGGCCATCTTGGATTTTGACGTGGCGACCCAATTTTCAATAGCGTTCTTCCTTATGCCTAGATACACCCACACACCAGATTAGAAGTTGGTACTTCGCTAATTTTTCAAGATATGCAGGTCACAAGGTTCAGACATACATGGCATCAGACATACATGGCGGCGGCCATCTTGGATTTTGACGTGGCGACCCAATTTTAAACAGCGTTCTTGCTTGTGCCTAGATACACCCACACACCAGATTAGAAGTTGGTACTTCGCTTATTTTTCAAGATATTTCGCTCACAAGGTTCAGACATATATATGGTGGCGGCCATCTTGAATTTTGACGTGGCGACCCAAGTTTCAATAGCGTTCTTCCTTATGCCGAGATACACCCACACACCAAATTAGAAGTTGGTACTTTGCTTATTGTTCAAGATATTCAATATTCATCTCACGTTTCAGACATACATGGCGGCGGCCATCTTGGCTTTTGACGTGTCGACCCGATTTTAAAGAGCGTTCTTCCTTGTGCCTAGATACACCCAGACACCAGATTAGACGTTGGTACTTCGCTTATTTTTCGAGATATTTCGCTCACAAGGTTCAGACATATATATGGTGGCGGCCATCTTGGATTTTGACGTGGCGACCCAATTTTCAATAGCGTTTGTCCTTATGCCGAGATACACCCACACACCAGATTAGAAGTTGGTACTTCACTTATTTTTAAAGATATGCAGGTTACAAGGTTCAGACATACATGGCATCAGACATACATGGCGGCGGCCATCTTGGATTTTGACGTGGGTTGCACCCACACACCAAATTCGAATGCGGTTCTTCGCTTACGCACGCACGCACGCTGCACGCACACACGCACGGACGGATGGACGGACACACGGACGGAGGGGAAAGCCATAGTCCCCCTTTCGCTCCGCTGAGCGACGGGGGACAACTACAGAAGGAAGGTTTTGGAGGTAAGGGGGTGTGGAGGACAGGGGAGAGGGCTTCTGCAAACAATAAGGAGAGGGTATTGCATTTGGTTATGTTTGTTTGTTTGTCTGTCTGTCCAAAAAGAACGTGAGTATGTTTATTAATTACCTAAGACCCTTTAAAAGTTTAGACCCTTCACAACCCCAAGACCCATCAAGACCATGAAGACCCTTAAGATCCATAAAACCATTTCGAGCCTTTAGAATGCTTAGACCCTTCATAACCCAAAGACCATTTAAGACCCATAAGACCCATTTGAATCCTAAGACCCTTTAAAACCCTAACATCCCATCACGTCCCCAGGGTTAAGATCCCTGGGTGACGGATGGCCAACCGACCTTCAACTCCGAGGCGTCTGAGCCGAATCGCTGGCGGTGTTATCTCTTTAGCACACGTGGGAAACTGAGTTCCCTGGTCTTATTTGCATGGACGGAGGCAACGAGGGTTTTCCGAAACCAAACAAATAAATAAACTAGAACGGGCACTCGGTAGAGCGCATACCTTCGCCGCAGCTACTGTTCTGTACTTGGCATGGGAGTGTAGGGAACAGAACAGTGAACAGTTTGGTGCTGATTTCATGCAAATCGGATAAGAATTGACCGAGTTATGACAAAAAACGCACATTTTGCAAGGTCGTGACCCCCCTGACCTTTGACCCCCAACCGCTAACAAGGGTAATGTCTTCACTGGGTCATGTCGTATATCACAAAATCGGGCATTGAATTCTGAACATTTTGGCATTAGTTGCATGCCAATTGGATAAAAATTGACCGCGCTATGGTAAAAATACGATTTTGACCTTTTCGTGACCTTGACCTTGACCTTTGACCCGATTGCTCCCAAAATCTAATCAAATGTGTCCCGTATAATAACCAATCATCCCACCAAATTTCATGCAATTCGGTTGAATACTTTTTGAGTTATGCGAATAACATACACACACACACACACACAGACATACAAACAAGGGTTATGACGTCAGAGTGTCATGTCGCATATCACAAGATTGGGCATTGAATTCTGAACATTTTGGCATTAGTTTCATACAAATTGGACACAAATTGACCGCGCTATGGTAAAATTATCTGAGAAGCTAAACGAATCTTCTTCTTCTTTAGTACGTACCTCAAACTTTATGTGAAATGCGATCGATTTTTAAAAATCAGAATTTGAGCAAATCTGTTTCATTCGTCTGTTAATATGCCTCCCCGATTGACAAATCTGCAATTTGAATTTCATTTGAGGTTGAAATGATTGCGGGAGATCGCGTTATAGTGATGACGTCTTGGATGGACATCCTCTTCTTCAGTCGCTCATAACTTTGAGTGAAATACGATCGAGTTTAAAATAGTCAGAATTTGAGCAAATCTGTTTCATTCGTTTGTTAATATGCCTCATCTCTTGACAAATCTGCAATTATAATTTTTTTTGAGGTTGAAATGATCGCGGGAGATTGCGTTATAGTGATGACGTCCTGGATGGACATCTTCTTCTTCAGTCGCGCATAACTTTGAGTGAAATACGATCGAGTTAAAAATAGTCAGAATTTGAGCAAATCTGTTTCATTCGTTTGTTAATATGCCTCATCTATTGTCAAATCTGCAATTATAATTTTTTTTGAGGTTGAAATGATCGCGGGAGATCGCGTTATAGTGATGACGTCCTGGATGGACATCTTCTTCTTCAGTCGCTCATAACTTTGAGTGAAATACGATCGAGTTAAAAATAGTCAGAATTTGAGCAAATCTGTTTCCCAAAATCTAATCAAATGTGTCCCGTATAATAACCAATCATCCCACCAAATTTCATGCAATTCGGTTGAATACTTTTTGAGTTATGCGATTAACATACACACACACAGACATACAAATAAATACACAGCGATCAAAACATAACCTTCCGCTTTTGCGAAGGTAACGAGACAGACAATCAACAATACAAGAAATTAAATGCAACAAAAAATGGTTTAATGAAAATAAATGCAATTCGATAAAAAGAATGCAATTCGATAAAATCTATAATTCCGAATTGGGGTGCCCCCCCCTGACACAATTACACGACAGGGAGAAAGAAACAAAATAAAATGTGGTGTGGTGCATTGGCCGGTATTCAGCTCTGGTCTCACATGACCCTCGAACCCTGGCGGTCATCGAATGGGTCCCCGAGGCCTTGCGCGGGAACCCTCAGGATGGCACGCAGTCACGCCCGTATCAGCCACCGAACCGAGGAGCGGCGGCCAAACTCCTTCCTCCTCCAATCGACCCACGCTACACAAAGTTCCTATGTTTCTCAAGCGCACACACAGCACGAAGCACAACAGTCAAGAGCCAGCACCAAGAGAGAGAGAGAGTTGCGTCCGCCTTTCACGTAGCTCGGAACAGAGAGCGAAAATGCGACCGCTCGCGACGAAGCCCAGCACACAGAGAGAGAGAATGTGACTGCTCACGACGTAGCCCAGCACAGAGAGAACAAGAAAAAGAGGAGAATTTCAAACCCTCGCCAGGATGTATTTTCAGTGGTTTTTAAGGCTTTTGTGGTAAATCAAATATGGCGGCCGAACCACGTGACTGATGACGTCATCATTTTTTTTTTCTAAACTAATTTATTCCTACATTATTCTCAAGAAATTTCATCTTGATACATGAAGTTTTGAACTTTTCGAATTATGACGTCATAATGGAGGCACCTATGACATCATCATTAACATATTTTATTCCCCATGGAGAGTTCTTTACAATGAGCCATGTCTCAATTTTTTCTGTTCAGCATTTTCGGAGATATAGAGGTGCAAAGTTTTTTGGTTTTTCCAAGATGGCGGCCGAACTACGTGACCCATGACGTCATCATTATTATTTTTTTCTCCACCAGTTAATGCCGACATGGCGCTCAAGAAATTTCATCTCGATCGGATGAAGTTTTGTACTTGTCGAATTATGACGTCATAATGGAGGCACCTATGACATCATCATTAACATATTTTATTCCCCATGGAGAGTTCTTTACAATGAGCCATGTCTCAATTTTTTCGATTCAGTGCTTTCAGAGATATAGAGGTGCAAAGTTTTTCGGTTTTTCCAAGATGGCGGCCGAACCACGTGACCTATGACGTCATAATTATCATTAAAACAATTCTACAGGTGGAGTTGCACCTATGGTGCAAATTTCCTGTCAATCGGACCAACGGTTGTAGAGAAAATCATATTTATTCTGTGTGGACAAACAGACAGACTGACAGACAAACAGACAAACAAACAAACAAACGGACGGACTCAAATGCAGTACCCTCTCCTCTGGCGAGGGTAAAAATGGCGGTCGCTTCGGCAGTTAAACGGTTAAACGTAATACGGCAGTTAAACGTGGATCCGACAAGGGGTGGGGAAAGGGTGGATGGGATCAACCATTGTAGTCTTGAAAACAGTCGTTTTGATGCGAACCACTTGACAGGTCTGACGGCTGTAGCAATAAAAGGAAAACAAATTCCACTTTGACATTATGGTGTATTATGTGTAGATCGGTCAAAAAAAATAATCTAAATTTAGTCCATTTAAAATTCAGGCTGTAACACAACAGAGGTGAAAAAGTCAAGAGGTGTGAATACTTTCTGAAGACACTGTACATACACGTGCATGCACACATATGGCCATGTGATTGATTGGCAGTTTCTTTTCAATCAACTCATAAAATTCCATTTTATTTGTGAAGAAAATATACATGGCCTGCTAACACTTTCCTTTTGTGGCATAATGGCAACTGCTGAGGCATGTACACAGAGGCCTAAAGCACACGGATGACGGTCAATCAATATACACACAGTGTGTCGCACTATGACACTCTGCGGTGTATTTTGAAAACTTGCCACAACATTTATGTTCTGTGTTGATCTAAGTGCACTGCACCTGAACACTAACAAGATAATATGAGATCGGTATTCAAGGACGAGTGCTGTACATTTGATTTCTTGTCTTATGTAAGGTGTTGAAGCATTCTGGATATATTTAGTTGATAGACTTATTGTTCCCCACCCCTCCGACAAGGACGGAAATGGAGGACATTAAAATGATCTACGTCCGGCAGACCGACCGACTGATCATCCGTCCATGTAATTTGTGTACGAGATATTTAAAAAAACAAAAAACGTTAAATATTTATCTTTCATAGTGCAGATATCTATCTATTTGTCATGACATTATCTCAAACTAATTGGATCATGGCAGTGATTGCCTGAATTATGTTGCCATGGCAACCATCTTGGTGATGTTTCAAAACTGTTCAAGATTTAGCTTTCATATTACACAGATCTATTCCTCATACAAAGCAAAAGACGATGGACCTCGGGTGTCAGCTCCTTGTTATTATTATAATTACTAGGGCATGCCCGTACGTGGGTGCCCGTTCCTTGCCAAAAAAAAAAAAAACGCTACCCGTACGCTCTACCCCGCCCGTACGCCCGTAAACAAAAAAAACAACGCTCTTCGCTTCCGCCCTTCGCTCTGACTGAATTGGGAGAAATAATGCGCATAAGAAATCGAGAAATTATTATTTTCTCCGGAAGAAATCGAATTACGAACCGTAATGGCGCACACGCTCGGCTCGGCTCGCCCTCACATCGGCCACGCCTACGCAACAACGCGTTCTGTGATTGGCTGCCGGAAGTGCAGTCTTCACTGTCCGGAAGGTCGCAAATCGCAGTTACGATGAATCGCAAATTAGTTTTAATTAGTTTTAAAACATAGTTGAACGCCAACATAGTTTGCCAACGTGAAATAAATGAATACGCTCTCAAATATGCCGTCCGAGGCAGAGTCTGTTCGCCACGTTCGGCACACGTGATAGCTCGCTGCTCTCTGATTGGTTGAATCGTTTTTTGGACATAGCTCGGTAACTACTTCTCCGATTAATATGAAACCTTGAAAAGGCACATCCTCGGGTCCCCAGCAATATACCTGGCAAGTTTCAAGTATATCGGACCCGTGGTTGTCGAGAAACAGCTGTCACAGACATACAGACATACAAACATACAAACATACAAACATACAAACATACACACAGAGATTACTGGAATTATAGATAGATAAGAGTGTTTTATAAACGTTCATGATAATGATCAGCCCCATGGAAGGCATATATATATATAGATATATATATATATATTTGCTATCGAGAGACGCTATTGCAGTATAATTTATGCCACCGTTTTACCGAGCCAAAAGCACATTTTACCTTTGTGGAGGGAGGTTATGTTTTCACTCCTCTTTGTGTGTCTGTCTGTCTCTCTGTGAGCAGGATATCTCAAAATGTTATGGATGGATTCCTTGGCCAGATTGGGAGTGTGACAAGGAAGAAATGATTAAATTTTGATGAAGATCCAGGTCCGGATACTATAATTTTAAAGTGATTCTTCACTATTAAGAGATTGGGCCAAAATGATATGCAGCACTATATTTTAAAAAGCTACGGATTGATTCAGACGAAACTTGGTGGATGAGTTGGGTAGGTGACAAGAACAAGCCAATTAGATTTTGGTTAAGGTCCAGATACATAATGTAAAATGTATGGCTTGGCGGAGGTATATCTGCTCTACCAAGTGCCGCTTTAGTGTGTCATTGTATTTTCTCTGTAAAATTAGGTTCAAAGTCAAAATACTGACATAATGATGAAATGGTGCACTTATCCTCAGCTGGATACACAACACCACAGTGAGGAATATGTTGGATGGGAATGCAGTGCGATGAAGTAATATTTACCTGTTAGTATTGGGGAAAGAGATTGACCATCAATAACTGCACGGTTGGACCTGAGATCCCTGGTGGGGGAGGGAATTCCAGGCAGTAAAAACGGCATCGTGAACATGATGCTGAACATCACTCAAGGGATGCAGGGAAAATTAGTGAATGCTTTGTGTTTTTGCATATACTTTTCGAGACAAGCAAACATAAAAAAGTAGACAACTCCAGTTAAGACCGATTATTTAGTTACCAAATTCAGGCTGCAAAGTGCAGATGGAAATTCTAAGTAATGCTGGAAATAAGCTCATCATTTTCGTCTCAAAAAAGGATAAATAGATAGGTGAGTTGAGTCCCCAAGCTAGCGGAGTGAAATCCTCAGATGCCATATAAAGCTTAAACATAGTTCTGGTTACAGGATGCTACATTAACAGACATCAGAAGATTGAATGAAAAGACAAAAGAAGGAATGCGTCACCAAAATTAATAAGTAATTTAAAGTGAATGAATGGAATCATCATAGCAGTAGTGTAAATTACCTGGCTTGATAGCGTTGGTGAAAAACACGACAAACACAGTCAATCAGCATGCATAAACAAAAGAATTAGGCACAACACAACACACGACAAACAACTAGGTATAAAATGTAAATAACACGGAATAGGTGTAAAAATAAAATGAATGATCGTTTTAAGGCCATTTTTTTTCCCCCACTAGAGTGGGGGTTGGTGTTGAGCCCTGGTGTTGGGCTAGCGACTAGGGTACCGGCTTAGGATCCTAGGATCCTGGGTTCGAATCCCGGCCGATCGCTGAATTAACGCCAGGGGGGTTGACTCAGCCTGTCATCCTTCCGAGGTTGGCTAATTGAGTACCAGTTCACTGGTAATTCCCTGTTTGTCGTAAAAGGCGACAAACAGGGTTGGCGGCAGGAAGGGCATCCGGCCGTAAAACATTGCTTCAAAAAGGGGACCAAAAAAACAACAACAACCACGATGCCCGAAAAAGGCCAACCCCCGCTTTGTGGGGAAAAATGGCCTCTGAAGGTGGTTATTTTATATATATTTTAGAGTGGGGGTTGGCCTTGCGGGCCCCATGACCTCATGGGGCCCTTTTTGAGGCAATGTTTTTATGGCCGGATGCCCTTCCTGACGCCAACCCTTAGTCGCCTCTTACAATGCGCAGGGATACGGTGTACCTATTCTAAATCGGGGTACACACTGGTGTAAAAAAAAAAAAAAATGCTGCAAATGGTGTAAAAAATGCAAAGGTGTAAAAATAAAATGCTGTATCATAAACTGTGAATGGTTGCCTTGCAAGCAATCACAATCGGACCAAGAAGCGTTGTACTTGGCGAATTATGATGTCATAATGAAGGCACCAATGACCTCATCGTTCACAACACTTATTCCCCATGCGGAGTTCCTTACAATGAGCCATGTTTCAATGCTTTCCATGGAGCAGTTTCAGAGATATGGAGGTCCAAAGTTTTTTGGTTTTCCCAAGATGGTGCCCGTACCACATGACATACGACGTCATAATTATGACTAAAAAATTGTACACGAGTAGTCGCATACTGTGAAACAGCATTCCATCAGGACAATTTGAACAGGAAGTAATGCAAGTGTGATAGCAATCAAACACCCTGATATTCTCCAACAACAACATTTAAATTAGAAATACACAGGCTGAACAAAATTCAATAAAAAAAAAAAATACTCGAGTAATCTTGAGGTTTTGTTGATCTTTACCATAAACTGAATGTGGTGCGTG
Organism: Myxine glutinosa; assembly: GCF_964187855.1. Taxonomy (NCBI): domain Eukaryota; kingdom Metazoa; phylum Chordata; class Myxini; order Myxiniformes; family Myxinidae; genus Myxine; species Myxine glutinosa. Next base: position 200,890,891 of record NC_136264.1, on the reverse strand, counting down.
TTCCATGTGGTATGTTTCGATAAAACACTTAAAGGAAAAAAATAAAAAATAAAAGCAGCGGGCGAGGGGGGAAAAACAATAAGGAGCAGGAGGTAGAATGAGAACATACTTACCAGACATGTAGAGTTCCTAAGACAGTTAACAATAAAATGAAGTGCTGGTTGAGTTGAAGGGAAGATGGAAGGGCAGGAAGAATGAGTGGGGGTAGTAGTCGCCGGCCGCAAGACGAGAATGCAATGAGTGTGCGGTCTTCACAAGCCACAGCCACCGCTTCACTAAGGGTTCGGAGGAAACGGGCACACCAATGTGGTTTGAGGAAAAAGGTTAAAACTAAATGCAGAGACGCACACGGTAGTGCGGAGGAATAGACATCATTGTACTTTTGCATCATCGACAAGGCGATCAGTATTTAAAGACAAATACAAGGTGTATATGGGATTGGTTGCTCCTACAACCTACTACCTAAAGAACGAGCCAGCAGCATTCCTTCACTGATAATGCCCTCAATCGGCACTTCAGAGGGTGAAAACCACAGGAAAAGGGAGTGCGCCCCTGACCCGTGGAAAACCCGATCCATACTTGATACAGGGCTGCTCCAGCTCTTGCGACGTGGACACGGGGATCTCAGGCATATTGAACCAAAGCACGAAGACTTCACAAAAGAGGAACGTCGTACAGTGTACACTTGCACCAGTGAAAACCAGCTAAGTATACACTCCACAGGATCGCTGGAATGTTTAAACTCTGCACTCCAACCAGCGAGAGCCCTGGGGATTCCCGCCGTTTACCAGAGATTGTGAATTTCTTCCGTCACATTCAGAGCACTGGGCAGAAATCACATTACGTCCACACTCACTCACTGGCCATCGCGATGCTCTGTTTTAATTAAACAGTCGGAATCCTATTGTCCACACCGGTTCTCAGCACCTATTCTCAGCCTCGCACCATCACACCTTTGCCCGTCGACCGCACACAGAAGCGGGGATTGTATTTGTAATTATTCTGACTCCCTGTAACAGATTTTTTTTTCTTTGTATTTCCTCTTTCCACATATATTCCCCTCTGGTTGTTGTACTATCTGTTGCAGTAGCGGTGACTTGGTCATTCGGTGTACGTGTTTTATGTCAGTCCTTTACCAATGGTCTGACGTTTTATTTGTACCTCTTGTGACATTATAAAAATATATTATATTATGATTATTATTGTCATTAAATTGTTTGGGCCAGTTTATGAGCCATTCTTCCTGCTCTGTCATCTTCGCATAAAAAGACAGCCGAGGAAGCAATCGTTAGTTTGCGCACAAACGAGATGACGTGAGTGTTCGTGCGCTTGATTCAAAGCCAAACATGTTGCTCTGTTTTACTGGGGGTGATAGTGTCCGACGTGATCAAGACCCAGACACATTAACACACACACGCACGCACGTACAAACGGGATTGCAGGACTTTACAAGACCTGCAAGTTTTTCCAGGACCTAAGTGTATCTATGTTTAAAGGAAAGTAGCAACGTTATAATACCTAGAGAGAACCCACAGAGACAGGACAACCTTCACCCAAGTTAGAAAGATAAAAACTCTTAAAACACAATCTGCACGAGCTTGTTCAATCCACTTTAAATACTGTTCATGGCTACCCCGAGTTTGGAATCTACACTTCCCGTGCATGGTTTCCTCAATAAATAATGTTTGCGTTCATATGCAGTCTTCAAGGCAAGCACAAGCAATATTGCAGCATAACTGCATTGATTGGACTATGCCCGTTATCATCAAGGGAAAAATGACTGATCAATGTTAATGAAGATTGACTGTAAATGGGCACTACATATTTATCGATAACCAAGAAAATACATAAGAGTAAATACAGCATTATGTAATCAACAAAATAATACACCAAAGCGTCGAGGGGTCCATCCTTAAGAAGCTAAAGGCTTTTTCCCCGACAGCCCCCACCCTCTGCTGACACCCCAGTCGGACGCAAAATGTCATCCCATGGTGAAGACCACTCTTTTCGATTTTCCTGTCGCCGTCGTCCTTGGCGTCCTCATCATAAGAATGCCAACTTTGCTTCTCCAGGGGGTGAGTGCAACTGCACTCACATGACCCACACTCGGCCGGATATTCGCTTCATGAAGTCTTCACGCCCTGTTAGTGTGCGGAGCAACAGTGTACAATGTCATAGTGAACGTTGCTTTTCCGGGGGGAGGGTGTCCGATCTTCTCTTCTCCTTCGATATAATACACTGAGGCTTTTCTGGCATGGTATTTTTTTTACCACGGGCCTCTGCTTGTGTTTTAATATCCAATGAGCAGGACCCACGGAAATTCCACGTAATATAAAATGTGACCAAGTACTCAACTCCCTTTCCCAAACACCAAGTCCTCAATTCCCCTCCCACACACCAACCCTCTATCCTCCCCTCCCCCCTTTCTTCTTCAAATTCTCAACTCACCACAGACCCTCCAAAGTATCCAACCTGAAGTCCAGAACCCTTCCCTCCCCCCCCCCCCCCCCAAAACTTTCACAACTTCAAGTCCTCAACCCTTCTCCAAACCCCAGGATCTGCTTGCTTATCTCTTCCGATACTATTATTCCCACGCTATTACTCCTTCAATCCCCACTCACGTGCAACAGCTTGTATCCTCCTACCAACATCCTCGCCCTGTCTCCTTTCCAGCTGGTCTTCTGCACACACATAACACTTCCAACCTCCTTCATTAAATCATCTCCACCACCTCAATCCCTCTCCCCTCCATTGATCCCACATTCCAACTACCTAGCCAGACCTCACTTCTGAATTGCTGCCTGCCTGACAAAGTCAGTACCATCTTACGTTCGGGACGCTCTGGTCATCAGTCAACAGCGCTGCCTGGGCTGACCTGCTGGATCGACTACTCTAGCTTATCATAATACTGAAATTTTTTATAACTCATATAACTCATATATCATAATACTATATCATTATAACTGAAATTTTAGGCTATTTTTTGCCAGCTGAGTTAACATGCGAGTGTGTGGTCCAAAACCTCTCCTTTCTACGTGCATTCAAGTTATTAACCTTGCCCAACTATTTCAACATTCCTTTGATGCCATCGTGCATAGATTTTGACCAAGTGTTGAGATCTTCACTCTTCCTGCACATAATCGTGGCATTTTCTGCATCTAATCCCCCAAAATATTTATACATATCAATAGAATGACCATATGTGCTCACACCCTACTCAATTACCATCCCTCTTAATGGCAAACAGGTCCATTTTCATGATAATAATAATTCAAACAGTCAATTAAAAAACAAATTCCCCCTCTGAATGAATGAATGAATGACTGAATGATCGTTTTAAGGCCATTTTTCCCCACTAGAGTGGGGGTTAGCCTTGTGGGCCCCATGGCAATCATGGTTCCCTGCTTGAGGCAATGTTGTTTTTTTTATGGCCGGATGCCCTTCCTGATGCCAACCCTTAGTCGCCTCTTACGATGCACAGGGATACGGTGTACCTATTGTAAATCGGGGTACACACCGGGATCATTCACCCCAGCAAGCTGGTACTCAATCTGTAAAATCTTCTGTAAAACAATTTTGCACTAAGTCACTTAGACAACATTATAGAATAACGGCCGTCTGGGTCAATCCACAACGGATCACAAGAAGTGTGATAAAAACTTCTGAATGGCATCAAAACAATCTTATCCTCTGAGCATACCTGCTTGCCGCAGCTGCTAACACACGAGAAGTGAGGTGAGTATCCCAGATTCCAGCACCTTCTCTCCTGCACACCAGTCGATGGAGCTTCAAGTTTCCAACACCGCCAGTTTCATTCTCTACTTCCAAACTTAGTCCTGGCTCACTGGATACCTGCATTAGAAGTTAGGTTGTGGTAAAGTATGAGGATTAAAACAAAAAGAAAAAGAAACGATATAATTTGACGTTGCGACGATATGCCTTTGCCCATATTAAGTCTTTGCTTACTCTATCTTTGACCTAAAAGCTCAAGAACATTTGACCTCAATATCGAATATGTACACATGTATCATAGTACATGTACTTAGTTTAATTAAAATCCGAACTTCAACAACATTTTTACCAGACATGCATTCTGACCGTATCCGCATCTTCCATCTGTTTAACCTACAAGAATCCTTTCCCAACCAAACCCTGTTACTTGCAGTATTTCCTTCCCTTTTTCCAGTTAATTTCCATACTTATTGTATCCAACTGTCAATTCATAACCTACGTCACATCACTCTTCCATGAGGGAGCTTTCACTTTGTTCAGAAAAAAACAGGTCATAGTGCTATTTCATCAGGAAGTCTCAAGTTGTCTCAGGAATGTCAAAACACTCCAATAAACCCTGGATTAATTAATATAGCACAGATCTACAGTCTTGGCCAAAAAATATAGGCACCCTTGCACTTTTTTCAAATAACTCATAATTTTCTCAAAAAATAAGTTGAAATTGACTGAAGTATTTGGTCTCCACAATTCATTATTTCGCTGGTAATATTACAGAATCTTTGTTTTTGATTCAGAACTTAATATATCCTTTTAAATCAGAAAATAAAAAGAAATGGCATTGACAAAATTATTGACACCCAAGATTTAATATTTGGTAGCACAGCCTTTGGTCAAAATAACTGCAGTCAAGCGCTTCCTATAGCCATGAATGAGCTTCCTCCACCTCTCTCCTGGCAGTTTGGCCCACTCTTCTTGTGCAAACTGCTCCAGTTCTCCCAAATTTGAAGGTGCCTTCTCCCAACTGCTGTTTTCAGATCTCCCCACAGGTGTTCAATGGAATTTAGATCCGGACTCATTGCTGGCTACTTCAGAACAGTCCAGCGTTTTGTCTTGAACCATCCCTGGGTGCTTTTTGAAGTGTTTGGGGCCATTGTCCTACTGCAAGACAAATGGCCTTCGACGGAGACCCACCTTTCTAACATTGGGTTCAACACTGCGCTCCAAAATTCCTTGGTAATCTCCTGATTTCATGATGACATGCACACATTCAAGGCACCCAGTGCCAGAGGCAGCACAGCAACCCCAAAACATCACTGAACCTCTTACATGTTTGACTGTAGGGAAGGTGTTCTTTTCTTTGAAGGCTTCATTTTGTTTTCTGTAAACATAGAGATGATGTGCTTTACCAAAAAGCTCGAATTTGGTCAACCAAAAAAAAGGTCAACTTGAATCTGTTTGGCAGTTGATCGAGGTGCTTTCTCCACCATTCAAACAATCCTTCGCTGCAATCTTTGATCGAGTTTTCTCTTGCGGCATGTCCAGGGAGGTTGGCTACAGTGCCATGGACCTTAAACCTCCTGAGAACATTGCGTACGGTGGACACAGGAACATCAAGGTCTCTGGAGATGGACTTGTAGCCTTCAGATTGTTCATGCTTGGCTACAATCTTGCATCTGACCTCCTCAGACAATTATCTGGTTGTCTTTCTTTTCTCCATGCTCATTGTGGTACACACAGTGACACAAAACAGCAGAATGACTCCTATTCTCTATTCAAACTGGTTGAATGAGTGATTTTTATATTGCAGGCACAGGAAACTCACCACAGGTGAGTTCAATTCCAAAGTAAAGGAGAATCACCTGCTTGAAATCCAATTATTTCTAGCAACTTCTAAAAGGTGCCAATAATATGGTCTGGTCAATTTTAGGATTTCTGTGTGGAATAAGCTAAGATTTAGTCATTTCTTCAGCTTTTTTTGATTTTCTCCACTGCAAACTAAAGAAATACATACCGTATGTGGATACCAAAATATTTTTTTTTTCAACAATTTTCTGGAAGAAATGGTGCTTTATTTGAAGTGCCAATATTTTTTGGCCATGACTACATATGCATCTGCCAAGTGTAACGATGCCACTGTCAACTACCCCACACACCATACCCATAAACAGTATTCTTCAATTCATGGCTCGTATGCTAAACCAAAGTGGATTACACCTCAGATTCTGGTCTACAATTTGGATTCGAAAGAAACTTTGGATTCGAAAGACCGTTAACCTTAAACTACATCAATGGAGGTGGGTGATAGCTTAATGGTTAGGGTGCCGGCTTGGGATCCAAGGATCCTGAGTTCGAATCCCGGTCGACTGTTGAATTAACACCAGGAGGGTTGACTCAGCCTGTCATCCTTTTGAGTTCAGCAAATTGAGTACCAGCTGACTGGTAGTTGGGGCACTGCATCAGTGGCACAAACGCGCTTCCAGAGAAATTATGCTACCAGTAGCCACAGGCTGCATATGAAAACAACAACAACCATTGACACTTCTTCCTTTTGTATGAGGACCCTCGTATATGTTGACTTCAGCAGTCCGTCAAATCTTTCACAACTTCGACCTCATTCATAACTTCAATAGTTGTTCATCTGAATAGATGTTGCTCTCCATCTTGTCTCTTGGGAGGAGCACAGCTTATCTGTCCTCATTTACTCAAGTAAAACATGTTAAGCTCAAGGGATTTTCAGGAAGTAAGAATGAAATGAATGAATGATCGTTTTAAGGCCATTTTTCCCCGCTAGAGCGGGGGTTAGCCTTGCGGGCCCCATGACAATCATGGTTCCCTGTTTGAGGCAATGTTTTTATGGCGGGATGCCCTTCCTGACGCCAACCCTTAGTCGCCTCTTACGATGCGCAGGGATACGGTAAATCGGGGTACACACCGGGATCATTCATCCCAGCAAGCTGGTACTCAATTTGCCGACCTCGGAAGGATGACAGGCTGAATCAACCCCCTTGGCGTTAATTTAGCAATTGACTGGGATTCGAACTCAGGATTCTAAGATCCCAAGCCAGCACCCTAACCGCTAAGCCAACACCAGGATTTTCAGGAGGTAAGATAAAACTCTTTCCTTCTCTTCATGCATCATCTTTACCCAATCTACTGGATATTTCTCAACCTCAACAGCTTTGCACTCGAGATTACACAACAATCTAAATCCAACCTCTACACATCTGTAGCAATCTCAGTATATTGTATATTTTATATACAGACTTGGCATTTAACATGGAATATTTTTTTTGTGGGGGTGAACTTACTTTTCAAGATGACTTAGAACCAAAAGTTCATTGGAATTATGTTGAAATTATTCTAGATTTTGTTAATGCGACCTTTAAAAGAAACAAAAACCACATTTGACATTTCGAAGCAAATAAATTAATCCTTGAAAGTGATGTCAACTGATATCGAACTCAATTCACGGACAGTACTGTGTTAAACTTCTGTGCGTTTTCCAGAAGTATCTCTTTATTTTCCACATTAGCCAAAATTTTTTTTAACAAAAACAAAAGTTAAATTACGACTGGGATTACGGACAGTAAAATTACAGTTCAGTACTTCGTGTAAGGCCCACGAGCATTCAGGAGAGCACGTACACGTTGAGGCATGCTGTTCATGAGATTTGCCAAGGTTTGGACAGCAATCGCTTGCCATGCAGTTACAATAGCCTGCTGCAATTCACGCACAGAGGCAGGCTGCTGGTCCAAGTTGTCGATTTGACGCGTTAATTCTGCCCACAAGTTCTCTATCGGATTCATATCCGGGGACATGGCAGGCCACTCCATATGCTCTACACCACGGTCAGCAAGAAAGTGTTGGATCATGCGAGCAGGATGAGGCCGTGCATTGTCATCTTGGAAGACAAAGTTTCCTCGAAAGACTGCATGAACAAATGGAAGCAATGTTTCTTCCAGAATGGCCCTGTGCTTGAACTGGTTCAGGTTTCCATTCAGAACAACCATGTCAGTTTTGCCCCCTGCATGAAAAGCAGCCCAAACAGGCACCCCACCACCTCCAGCTTGGACTCTTGGCACTATACAATCTTCGTTGTAGGCTTCATGCACTTGTCTGCGCACTCGGACGCGGCCATCTTGACGATAGACCAGAAATCTAGACTCGTCACTGAAGATCATGTGATTCCAGTGTCCTCGCTGCCATTGATGGTGCTCTCTGGCTCACTGCAATCAGCGCTGGCGGTGCTGTCTGGTCAGACGTGGCTTTCTCAGGGGACGCCTGGCACGATAGCCTGCTTGAACCAGTCGTTGGTTGACTAGCCTTCTGGATACAGGCACATTTGTCAGTTGCTGCCACTCGGCCCTAAGCCGATTAGCTGACTTGGTACGGCCATTGCGGACTAACCGGTGCAGCTGGCGATCATCCCTCCTTGTGGTTCTGTGGGGACGTCCTGGCCTCGGTATTGGAGGAGGGACACCCCTCTGAGCATTTCGTTTCAGGATATTTTACACCTGACCTTGAGTGATGCCATACTGCCAAGCAATAGCACGCTGTTTCATGCCGGAATTTCGTAAAGCCACCACTAAATGACAAACAGCATTGTCGAGTTGACGGACCATCTCCAGGGGAAGCGGCAATACCTTTTGTAGACGTGCAGCAGTTGTTTTCCACTAATACAGAACGCATCAACCCTTATATACCCAATTGTGAAGCCAATTGTCAAATGTACCTGTCCGTACATTTTGTCACGCCACCTGTGATATAATCCTGTTATTGACTTCTTGCTGCGACAGACAATCAGTGACATGGTTCTTTTAACAAAGAAATCACCGAAGCGTAAAAGAAACTCACCAGATTGATATACCGAGTTCAGAAAGTAAACCCAAGGCAAGGAAAAAAAAAAATTCCATATTAAATGCCAAGTCTGTATATATACAGTCACGTGAAAAAGTAAGTACACCCCATGTAAAGTTTTGACTTTTTCAACATATTTCAACATACAGCTATTTGATCTTCATTTCAACAATATTGATAGATAAAGGTGATATAATATAACAAATATCATGAAACATTTACATTTTGTAGTCCATTGTATAATTTAAATAAACATAAATGCAAATTTTGCATGTGGAAAAAGTAAGTACACCCCCACATTTATCACTACTTCAAATACCTAAAATTAGAATCAGGTGCACCAGCTCAGGTGCAAATGATTAGAACATCGTTAGAGAGGATCTTGGAGGAACCTGTCTTATTTAAACCTCAGACATTTAGTTTGGTTTGCTCTTTGTTGTTGAAGTGTGCGGCATCACCATGCCTAGATGAAAAGAGCTCCCCGAGGCCTTCAGAAAGAAGGTTATAGATGCCTACGAGGCTGGGAAGTGATTTAAAAAGATCTCCAAACAATTTGAAATCAATCATTCGACTGTCCGGAAGATCATCTACAAGTGGAGAAGATTCCAAACAACTGCCAACTTGTTCAGGCCAGGCCGCCCCAGCAAGTTCAGCCCGAGAGCAGACCGCAAGATGCTGAAAGAAGTCTGTAAGAACACCAGAATGTCATCACGGGACCTACAGGCAGCTCTTGCCACTGTTGATGTCAAAGTGCACGAGTCTACCATTACAAAGAGGCTGCACAAATTTGATCTACATGGGAGGTGTGCCAGGAGGAAACCTTTGCTGTCCAGAAAGAACATCAGGGCAAGACTAAAGTTTGCCAATGAACACCGAGGCAGAGACGAGCATTTCTGAAACAATGTGCTCTGGACAGATGAGTCAAAGGTAGAGCTATTTGGCCACAGTACCAGAAAACATGTTTGGCGAAAACCAAAGACAGCATTTGACCACAAGAACCTGATACAAACTGTAAAGCATGGTGGTGGAAATATTATGGTTTGGGGCAGCTTTGCTGCATCAGGGCCTGGGCAGCTCACCATCATAGAATCCACTATGAATTCTTCATTGTACCAGAGGGTGCTTGAGGATAATGTGAGGCCATCTGTCGGGGAGTTGAAGCTCAACCAAAGGTGGACCTTGCAACATGACAATGACCCTAAACATACCAGTAAATCCACCAAGGAATGGCTGAAAAGAAAGAAATGGAGGGTTCTGGAATGGCCAAGTCAAAGCCCGGATCTAAATCCCATCGAGATGTTGTGGGGGGATTTGAAACGAGCTGTGCATGCAAGAAACCCCTCAAACATCGCACAGCTGAAAGAATTCTGCATGGAGGAGTAGGCAAAAATTTCTCCCAGTCGATGTCAGAGACTGGTAGACAGTTATAAGAAACGCCTTCTTTAGGTTGTTTCTGCCAAAGGGGCAATACCACCTATTAGAGCCAAGGGTGTACTTACTGTTTCCACATGCGAAATTTGCATTTATCTTTCTTTAAATTATACAATGGACTACAAAATGTAAATGTTTCATGATATTTGTTATATTATATCACCTTTATCTATCAATATTGTTGAAATGAAGATCAAATAGCTGAATGTTGAAATATACACAAAGAATTAAGTTAAGCACCCCTACACAACGAATTAAGGTAAGCACCCCCTAATATATATTCTTTGTGTATATGTATACATTGGCATATATTCTAAAGTATGTGAGATCAAATAATGATCGGTATGACATTAGCAATTATCCATTGATGAAATTGAGTGATCAAAGTGAAAAAAAGTGATTGGTTGAGTCAGTGATCCGATCACGTGGGTCCTACACACGTTATTGACGCAAAGATCGCTAGAGGTCTTCTCAGAACAATGACTGTACGTTAGAAACCATAAACGTCATCCACACTGTCCGTGATGGACCTATAGCTCCATACTTAAATTGAGGTGAAAATATGCCTAAAATTCCCAAAAAATTTCACCTTAAATTATTCAGAATAAAATATTGAAAACGGCATGATTGTTATGTTTTTATGTGACCATAATATCACTTCTCCAGAAAATATAGCAATATCATGGGTATATTACACTGTTTTGACGACAACAAACTTGTAATGTGCGAGGTTGTAAAAAAACGGGGGGGGGGGGGGGGGGGGTGCTTAACTTAATTCTTTGTGTATATGTTGAAAAAGTCAAAACTTTACACGGGGTGGTACTTACTTTTTCACGTGACTGTATATACAGACTTGGCATTTAATATGGAATATTTTTTTTGTGGGGGTGAACTTACTTTTCAAGATGTCTTAGAACCAAAAGTTCATTGGAATTATGTTGAAATTATTCTAGATTTTGTTAATGTGACCTTTAAAAGAAACAAAAACCACATTTGACATTTCGAAACAAATAAATTGATCCTTCCTTGAAAGTGATGTAAACTGATATCGAACTCAATTCATGGACAGTACTGTGTTAAACTTCTGTACGTTTTCCAGAAGTATCTCTATATTTTGCACATTAGCCAAATTCTTTTTTAACAAAAACAAAAGTTAAATTACGACTGGGATTACGGACAGTAAAATTACAGTTCAGTACTTCGTGTAACCCCCACGAGCATTCAGGAGAGCACGTACACGTTGAGGCATGCTGTTCACGAGATTTGCCAAGGTTTGGACAGGAATCGCTTGCCATGCAGTAACAATAGCCTGCTGCAATTCACGCACAGAGGTCGGCTGCTGGTCCAAGTGGTCGATTTGACGCGTTAATTCTGCCCACAGGTTCTCTATCGGATTAATATCCGGGGACATGGCAGGCCACTCCATATGCTCTGCACCACGGTCAGCAAGAAAGTGTTGGATCATGCGAGCACGATGAGGCCGTGCATTGTCATCTTGGAAGACAGAGTTTCCTCGAAAGGCTGCACGAGCAAATGGAAGCAGTGTTTCTTCCAGAATGGCCCTGTACTTGAACTGGTTCAGGTTTCCATTCAGAACAACCAGGTCAGTTTTGCCCCCTGCATGAAAAGCAGCCCAACGGTCACCCCACCACCTCCAGCTTGGACTCTTGGCACTATACAATCTTTGTTGTAGGCTTCATGCACTTGTCTGCGCACTCGGACGCGGCCATCTTGACGATAGACCAGAAATCTAGACTCGTCACTGAAGATCACGTGATTCCAGTGTCCTGGCTGCCATTGACGGTGGTCTCTGGCCCACTGCAATCAGCGCTGGCGGTGTTGTCTGGTCAGGCGTGGCTTTCTCAGGGGATGCCTGGCACGATAGCCTGCTTGAACCAGTCGTTGGTTGACTAGCCTTCTGGATCCAGGCACATTTGTCAGTTGCTGCCACTCATCCCTAAGCCGATTAGCTGACTTGGTTCGGCCATTGCGGACTAACCGGTGCAGCTGGCGATCATCCCTCCTTGTGGTTCTGCGGGGACGTCCTGGCCTCGGTATTGGAGTAGGGACACCCCTCTGAGCATTTCGTTTCAGGATCTTTGACACTTGACCTTGAGTGATGCCATATTGCCGAGTAATAGCACGCTGTTTCATGCCGTAATTTCGTAAAGCCACCACTCCATGACAAACAGCATTGTCGAGTTGACGGACCATCTCCAGAGGAAACGGCAATAACTTTTGGAGACGTGCAGCAGTTGTTTTCCACTAATACAGAACGCAACAACCCTTGTATACCCGACTGTGAAGCCAATCATCAAATGCACCTGTCCGTACATTTTGTCACGCCACCTGTGATATAATCCTGTTATTGACTTCTTGCTGCGACAGACAATCAGTGACATGGTTCTTTTAACAAAGAAATCACCGAAGCGTAAAAGAAACTCACCAGATTGATATACCGAGTTCAGAAAGTAAACCCAACGCAAGGAAAAAAAAAAATTCCATATTAAATGCCAAGTCTGTATATATACAGTCACGTGAAAAAGTAAGTACACCCCATGTAAAGTTTTGACTTTTTCAACATATTTCAACATACAGCTATTTGATCTTCATTTCAACAATATTGATAGATAAAGGTGATATAATATAACAAATATCATGAAACATTTACATTTTGTAGTCCATTGTATAATTTAAATAAACATAAATGCAAATTTTGCATGTGGAAAAAGTAAGTACACCCCCACATTTATCACTACTTCAAATACCTAAAATTAGAATCAGGTGCACCAGCTCAGGTGCAAATGATTAGAACATCGTTAGAGAGGATCTTGGAGGAACCTGTCTTATTTAAACCTCAGACATTTAGTTTGGTTTGCTCTTTATTGTTGAAGTGTGCGGCATCACCATGTCTAGATGAAAAGAGCTCCCCGAGGCCTTCAGAAAGAAGGTTATAGATGCCTACGAGGCTGGGAAGTGATTTAAAAAGATCTCCAAACAATTTGAAATCAATCATTCGACTGTCCGGAAGATCATCTACAAGTGGAGAAGATTCCAAACAACTGCCAACTTGTTCAGGCCAGGCCGCCCCAGCAAGTTCAGCCCGAGAGCAGACCGCAAGATGCTGAAAGAAGTCTGTAAGAACACCAGAATGTCATCACGGGACCTACAGGCAGCTCTTGCCACTGTTGATGTCAAAGTGCACGAGTCTACCATTACAAAGAGGCTGCACAAATTTGATCTACATGGGAGGTGTGCCAGGAGGAAACCTTTGCTGTCCAGAAAGAACATCAGGGCAAGACTAAAGTTTGCCAATGAACACCGAGGCAGAGACGAGCATTTCTGAAACAATGTGCTCTGGACAGATGAGTCAAAGGTAGAGCTATTTGGCCACAGTACCAGAAAACATGTTTGGCGAAAACCAAAGACAGCATTTGACCACAAGAACCTGATACAAACTGTAAAGCATGGTGGTGGAAATATTATGGTTTGGGGCAGCTTTGCTGCATCAGGGCCTGGGCAGCTCACCATCATAGAATCCACTATGAATTCTTCATTGTACCAGAGGGTGCTTGAGGATAATGTGAGGCCATCTGTCGGGGAGTTGAAGCTCAACCAAAGATGGACCTTGCAACATGACAATGACCCTAAACATACCAGTAAATCCACCAAGGAATGGCTGAAAAGAAAGAAATGGAGGGTTCTGGAATGGCCAAGTCAAAGCCCGGATCTAAATCCCATCGAGATGTTGTGGGGGGATTTGAAACGAGCTGTGCATGCAAGAAACCCCTCAAACATCGCACAGCTGAAAGAATTCTGCATGGAGGAGTAGGCAAAAATTTCTCCCAGTCGATGTCAGAGACTGGTAGACAGTTATAAGAAACGCCTTCTTTAGGTTGTTTCTGCCAAAGGGGCAATACCACCTATTAGAGCCAAGGGTGTACTTACTGTTTCCACATGCGAAATTTGCATTTATCTTTCTTTAAATTATACAATGGACTACAAAATGTAAATGTTTCATGATATTTGTTATATTATATCACCTTTATCTATCAATATTGTTGAAATGAAGATCAAATAGCTGAATGTTGAAATATGTTGAAAAAGTCAAAACTTTACACGGGGTGGTACTTACTTTTTCACGTGACTGTATATACAGACTTGGCATTTAATATGGAATATTTTTTTTGTGGGGGTGAACTTACTTTTCAAGATGTCTTAGAACCAAAAGTTCATTGGAATTATGTTGAAATTATTCTAGATTTTGTTAATGTGACCTTTAAAAGAAACAAAAACCACATTTGACATTTCGAAACAAATAAATTGATCCTTCCTTGAAAGTGATGTAAACTGATATCGAACTCAATTCATGGACAGTACTGTGTTAAACTTCTGTACGTTTTCCAGAAGTATCTCTATATTTTGCACATTAGCCAAATTCTTTTTTAACAAAAACAAAAGTTAAATTACGACTGGGACTACGGACAGTAAAATTACAGTTCAGTACTTCGTGTAACCCCCACGAGCATTCAGGAGAGCACGTACACGTTGAGGCATGCTGTTCACGAGATTTGCCAAGGTTTGGACAGGAATCGCTTGCCATGCAGTAACAATAGCCTGCTGCAATTCACGCACAGAGGTCGGCTGCTGGTCCAAGTGGTCGATTTGACGCGTTAATTCTGCCCACAGGTTCTCTATCGGATTAATATCCGGGGACATGGCAGGCCACTCCATATGCTCTGCACCACGGTCAGCAAGAAAGTGTTGGATCATGCGAGCACGATGAGGCCGTGCATTGTCATCTTGGAAGACAAAGTTTCCTCGAAAGGCTGCACGAGCAAATGGAAGCAGTGTTTCTTCCAGAATGGCCCTGTACTTGAACTGGTTCAGGTTTCCATTCAGAACAACCAGGTCAGTTTTGCCCCCTGCATGAAAAGCAGCCCAACGGTCACCCCACCACCTCCAGCTTGGACTCTTGGCACTATACAATCTTTGTTGTAGGCTTCATGCACTTGTCTGCGCACTCGGACGCGGCCATCTTGACGATAGACCAGAAATCTAGACTCGTCACTGAAGATCACGTGATTCCAGTGTCCTGGCTGCCATTGACGGTGGTCTCTGGCCCACTGCAATCAGCGCTGGCGGTGTTGTCTGGTCAGGCGTGGCTTTCTCAGGGGATGCCTGGCACGATAGCCTGCTTGAACCAGTCGTTGGTTGACTAGCCTTCTGGATCCAGGCACATTTGTCAGTTGCTGCCACTCATCCCTAAGCCGATTAGCTGACTTGGGTCGGCCATTGCGGACTAACCGGTGCAGCTGGCGATCATCCCTCCTTGTGGTTCTGCGGGGACGTCCTGGCCTCGGTATTGGAGTAGGGACACCCCTCTGAGCATTTCGTTTCAGGATCTTTGACACTTGACCTTGAGTGATGCCATATTGCCGAGTAATAGCACGCTGTTTCATGCCGTAATTTCGTAAAGCCACCACTCCATGACAAACAGCATTGTCGAGTTGACGGACCATCTCCAGAGGAAACGGCAATAACTTTTGGAGACGTGCAGCAGTTGTTTTCCACTAATACAGAACGCAACAACCCTTGTATACCCGACTGTGAAGCCAATCATCAAATGCACCTGTCTGTACATTTTGCCATGCCACCTGTGATATAATCCTGTTGTTGACTTCTTGCTGCGACAGACAATCAGTGACATGGTTCTTTTAACAAATAAATCACCAAAGTGTAAAAGAAACTCACCAGATTGATATACTGAGTTAAGAAAGTAAACCCAAGTCAAGACAAAAAAAATATTCCATATTAAATGCCAAGTCTGTGTGTGTGTATGTATGTATGTATGTATGTATGTATGTATGTATGTATGTATGTATGTATGTATGTATGTATGTATGTATGTATGTATGTATATATATATATATATATATATATATATGTATTTCCAGATTTATGCAACAGGGGGATGATTTGTTCTTTTTCAAGTACTGTACCTTGATTGAAGCTCATGGAGAAGCTTATTAAAAAAGCAGGAGGGGCATATGGATATGGCATTGTACTTTTTACATGAATTACAAGGACATTAGCAGACAATGGCTAATTAAATAATCGCATATGGTATTTGAACTTTACAAAACAGCATTACGAGCTATGGATTCAGATCCAGAATTTGATATTAAAATGAGCAATACGGAACAACGAGCTGTGGTCTATTATATGGAACTAATTAAAGATGAAAGGGCCCTGCTGATATATGTAATATTGTGGGATGATGCCCCTATTTCACAGTGAAGTGATGCTTCCATTTCATTTGAAAATTTTTTGATTTCCAATTTGATTTGATTTGAATTTTTTTTTAAAATCAAATGGAAACATTGGTTTTCGGATTCAGAACCTCTCAAACTTGATGTAAAAGGTTACAACTCTCCACAAAATCTCTCTTTCATCTCCCAAGTATGGAAATGTCTTCCTGTGTCCGTCATTTCATTCTCATCACTTCAGTCTTTCAAATGCACTGTCCATCACTAACTATTGTGCACTCACCCATGCACATCCAAAATTTCTTCCACACATGCCGAATCTTTCCTATTCTGTTCTTCCCTGGTTCAAGGTTCTTCATTCTTGTGTCATTCTTCATACTACCCATTGTCATTTAGCTCCTCCATGAGCCCAAATCCTTGCATCAAAATGTATTCCTCCCAACCTGCATGACACTTTGAAAGTATTGTTGGTCATGAACAATCATGTGCACAGTACGTTGGCTGATGTCACGTTCATTGGCAATGTCATCCAATGTCATGCATTTCATCACTACGGGCGAGTTTGTCCACACGAGCGATTTTCTGTGTGGGCATGGTCTCCTTGATCTCCCAAGAGGCTGTTCATCACGAACGCTTTGTCTGCCTTCTCCAGGTTTTTCATTCACCTGTACACATTTCTTGGGTCCAGAAATGAAATGCCATACTGTACACTAAATTGTCTGTAAATTTCAATCGCACTCACGCTTTCCACCCAAAGAAAACGGATAACTGCTGGTTGTACCTAAAACGAGTACTACTTTCCAACAATGTATGGAGGTAAGTAGACATATGCACCACTCTGTCCACGACTATAGAAGAGATTATTTATCAATAGGAAAAGAATCGCAGCTCCACCTGAACCACACCACCCAACCCTCAAGCAGATTGGAGGGGGGAGGGATGCATAAAAATTGGCTGAGGGAACGGCCATGCCGCTGATGCAATGCCCTCTGCTGGTTAGGGGCAAGAATTTGGAATTTGTTCAGGGTACCGGTGATAGATAGCCAACTCTTTACGAAGGACACCATGGGATCTTTAATGTCCACCAACAAATTCTGGTGTACGGGACACCCATTTAACGTCCATCCTAGGAATGGCACACACATTGATGAATCACCCTGCCTGCGAAACACCGGAATGGCAGTTTATAGCTGGGTTGGGATTCAAACCCAGGCTAAAAAGCTTAGATGCGAGTCTGCGTACCTGTAGGCCATCCTGTCAGCTCTAAGATGATCCCACAGTAAAATTAAAACATTGAATTAATAACAAATGACAATGTTACATGATCAGTAATTGCCTCAACCAGTTGAATACAAAGTTGACTATTTGAAGGAGTACTCCAATGAATTACCTGGAGACTAAAAGATTTTTGGGCACCAATCACAGGAAGCTTTAACGTCGGCGTTGTCGTCACAGAAAGACGACACGGGTCTTTCTCCACATGAGTTGATGCCTGATGGATCACAAAAAAGCAAAAAAGAAACAATTATAATTGTTCAAATAAAAACATTTGCAATAACATTTGAACAAAAAACAACTATCGGATTAAATGTTTTAACTGCTTTTTCTATGGACAAATCAGGCGAATTGGATGCAAATGTTGTGGAAAACCAATTGCAATTTTTTTCACTTTGTCACAAGCAATTCATGCAGTGGAATCACTCAACCTGAGTGACGAGTCAAGATAGAGCAAGATCTTTAAAATGTCAGACATCTTTCAGCTTTTGTATAACAAAATAATTTTGTTCATCTATGTTAGTGAGGCCAATGGTGGAGCTTGTATATAAATCATATGCACGACATGAACCTGGGGTTCAGTTGGGAATGTTATCCTGGCAACCCAATCATGAGCTATGGGTTCACATGGTCCAGGAATGTTACCAAGCCAATATGGGATTTATTTATTTATTTGTATACAAGATCGAGGCTCGTGTAAGAGCTAACATCAATCACAAAAAAAAAAAAACGAACTGACACACAAAACATACAATAAAGGGAGTGGGAGACAAGACGGAGAGAGAGGGAAGCACACAAGTACAACAGCAGAGAACACGGACAACGGAAGATCCGTGGGAGGGAGAGGGCTTGGCGGGAGGAGGAATGGGAAGGCAGAGGGGGGGGGGCGGAGGGGGGTGGGAAAGGTATGAAACAGATGGACACTGCTAGAACTTCCAGGAAAGAAAGAAGTCGGGATTTCCAAAAAAATGTGGTGGGATGCGAGCTAATGTGGCATGTGAACGGTTGTTTTAATCTTTAATGTATCATCTAAGAGGCAGATGCTCTTCAGGACCAACAAATAACTTAATCGAACGTGTTCTTAGACAATGGTCCGAAACATCAATCTTGAACGTAAACCTAGATGTGAGGGTTATCTTGAAATGGAATGTGTACATCAGAACCCTACATTCATGATCAAAAAGTTACTTTTCTCTCAAAGACATTTATTTTGCAAAAGTAATTTGCTGACCCACTGTTTGGCACATTTATGAATATTTATGAAAAAGGTGCATGGAGGATGGGAGGAGGGATGGGGGTGCAGAGCTTGGGTAGTGACTAAATTGGAAAAGAACGAAAGATATGAGGATAGGAAAGAGAAGGATGCGAAGAGAATGTAAAAGGAGCCAAGAAGAAAAACATGGTTTGCAGAAGAAACTAGGAAGGGGAGGGAAGGGGAAAGGCACGTTTGTGCCATTTGTTCACTGGGGGAGGATGGGAAGTGAGGAATTTTTTCCAGCAACCGAATCCAAATATCCAACAAGTGTGCACCTCAGTCAACTCAGCCGTTGTTACATTTCCTGCAATGTCAAACACAGCCCCGGTTGTCTCATTCACCTGCATTGTTACTTCCTGTTTGGAAGAATCTAAACCCTATGCTGTACTATGGGGCTAAATAAGGGTTTTCCTGGATGGTTTTGCCATTTCACAACTATACAAGTGACTCCTTGTTTTCAAACGACTGAAAATTAACTTTGGTAAAATAAGTGCAAAAAGTAGGATAAAATAAATAAATAAATTGGTGCAATGCTTTTATCAAAAATAATCTCAAAGACAATTCCAAACTTGAGAGTTCATAGCACACCTTACCCCACGCAGTGTTCAAGTCTATAATTTAATCGAAATAAAATAATGACTTTGAAGGTCGAACAAAAAGAAATTCCGGAGGTTCACCTTTATGACGCTGCGAAAAGCAGTAAGTTTCCTATTTGGAATAATATTCAATTTTGTTTGACTGCCGGACAGGCAAATAGTAAAACTATGATACCTTGCTCCTATCTGCGATGTGCAATCGGGAGAAATTCAGAGCCAAAGTACTGCTAAACTACAGGTTCGTTTTCTGATTCATGTTCCGATTCGTGTTCAAAATATAACATTTGATCGATCAAGTTGTTCCTCGATCATAAACTGGCGTTTGCAGCCACACGGACAGAGACAAAGTGAACCAGTTGCTTAACACTGCTTTCTGCTTCACACGTGTGGGGCAATTAAATGTGGGGCATATGGAAGCCTGAAATGAGGAAGACAAGACAATTACTAGACTTGTTCAACAAAGTCCTTTTGAATTCACCAAAACAGAAACTCAAGTGTTGGAATTGAGTCACTTGTCATTCGTCACTTTTTCGCCCCAAGGTCACATATACTTTCAACCCCCACCTCCAGGTCCCCTTAAATAAATCCCTTAAATCCCCATTTTGCCAACCTGTATAACTAGACCGGTCGCCACAATCTTTGGATCTTTCCTCGGTCGGCCCTTCTTCTTCAGGGCATTCCCATCTTCTCCTTCCGGCTTTTTACGAGGTACAGGTGGAGGCACGTGTCCCTTCACTCCCACTGCCGCCCGGTCATCACTGTCGCTGCTGCTTTCTCTCTGTGGCCGTACACTGACCACCAAACTCGCCGCTGCAGTCTCCACTCGCCCAACCACCCCGCTCGGTGTAACGGTGCTTACTCCTTCGGTCAAAGGAGCAGCCGTTTCTCTGGCAGATCTTCAATATGGTCGGCATGAGGTAAAATGATTATTACACAAGAAAACTATGGAAAGGGTACATTATTGTGCCAGGAATAACAACATGAGGAGAGAGTGGCTAGCAAGGGGGTAGGACTAGGGAGGGGTGGGTAAGAGGGGGTGCAAGGTTTAACAAGCATGGGGGTGAGGAGGAACAGCGGTGAAGGTCGCATCGGAAACAGTATTGAAGGCAAAGGATAAGCAGATACAACAAAAACCGATCGAAAAAAAGGTCAAGTAAAGGGTACTCACTTTTCAGCAACGGTAGCAGCGCCTGCATTGCCTGGGACGTTCGTCACAGAGCTTTGTTGTTGTGTTGTTGTAGGTGCAACAGGTGAGGGTGACGCTGGGACTTTGGGTCGTTCCGTAAAGCGTGAATCCAGTGCCCGCATTGGTTCCAGCTTTGAGGGAGACATTGGTACGGGGGAAGGTAGCGCCTCCCTTTCAGGACTGCATTTCAGGAAAAGTGGGGATAGAAGAAAGAAAAGACAGATGCTTTGCCAACTTAATAGGGAAGGCTTCATTTGACAAAACGAAGTACCGTGGTTTATGTTTACCATTTTGATAGCAAGGCTGCGTTTCCACGAGTCAGAATACAATACAACACAAATGCATGTACAAGCACAACACAAACACAACGATGTTACAAACCTGTCAACCACACAAGTCTGATGGTTTGACAAAGCAATTTGACATGGCATCGTATGGCGTTTTCAAGTGTGAACACATCACATGAACATTGGGGATTTCCCATTATACAACGAAGGTATAACCATACATGTGACCGATCGAAAAAGGCAAAACCAAAAAGATTTTCACCAAGAACACAATCCAGGCATTCCCCAACATACGAACGAAGTCCAATTAAAATAAATGCAGTTAGATTTTTTTATTTTTTTTGTATAGAGTCGAGGCTCGTGAAAGAGCTAACATTTATCAAACAAACAAACCAAACAAACAAGCAAGCAAGCAAGCAAAGTATATAAAAAGGGGAGCGGTCGACAAGATGGGGAGAGAAGGGGAGGAAGCACACAAACACAATATTTGAGAGCAGGGACATCAGGAGATGTGTGGGAGGGAGAGGGCCTGGGGGGAGGCAGGATAGGTATAAAACGCAAGGACACCAAGGACTTCCAGGAAAGAAGTCGGCACCTCAAAAAAGTGGATTTGGGGTGAAATTAGCAGGGGTAGAAAAGATCAAGGTTTTGGATTGGGGAAGATAAGAGATGGTGGTGAACAGCCGTTTTAAAGACCTGGAGGGAGGAGTGGGATTGAAGAGAGTGGGGGAGTTTGTTCCAGAGGCGGGAGAAAAGAGGAATGAAGGAGTGAAGGTGAGCAGAGAGTCTTGATTTTGGCAGTTTAACCATAAGAGGGTTGCAGGCAGATCTTGTGCAACATGCAGGAATATTTGGGGGACAGAGCCCAGAGAGAGCTGGGGGAGCACGGCCGGAGAGGAGTCGGTAGAAGACGGAAAGACCACCAACCTGCCTGCGGGGAGTAAGTGAAAGGCCCTCGGAGATAGCGTCATCGGGGGAGATTCCAATGATTCATCCAATGATTAAGATGTCTTAAATTACTAACACCTGAGACTCTTCGGACCTCAATCATTCAAAGCTTGAGACCACAGTGAAGGATAAGCGGCAAATGCAACGGTCCTTCCTCACAGCACATGTGGCAGGAGGGTGGAGAGAAATTTTATCTTAGCTTATTCCACACAGAAATCCTAAAATGGCCCAGACAATATTATTGGCACCTTTTAGAAGTTGTTAGAAATAATTAGATTTCAAGCAGGTGATTCTCCTTTACGTTGGAATTGAACTCACCTGTGGTATATTTGAACTCTTGAACACCCTGCAATATAAAAATCACTCATTCAAACAGTTTGAATAGAGAAAAGGATCTGTGCTTTTTATTATCTGAATTAAAAGGATATTTTAAGTTCTGAATCAAAAACAAAGATTCTGTAATATTACCAGCGAAATAAAGAAGTGTAGACCAAATACTTTTGTCAATTTCAACTTATTTTTTGAGAAAATTATGAGTCATTTGAAAAAAGTGCAAGGGTGCCAATATTTTTGGCCACAACTGTATTCTCTAAATTGACCTTTCACTAGACATGAGCAAGTTGGGGGGAAAAGGGTAAAAAGTCCGATATATATATATTTTTCATGTCAATAAATATGGTGGCAGAATTGTTCAATAGTGGCCAAGTGATCAGTACAATTCTTGAAAAGACAATGCCACTGCAAACTGTTGCTTTGGTTCAGTGGTTGGAGGAGGAAGTTTAATCCATTAAATGGCAAATTATGTGATTAAATCAGCGTCCAAAATCCAGGCTGACTGTACACCTCAACATCTTTGGTAAGCATTTCTCCAATCGATTCAACATTCTTGCAGAGACCATTCTTTCTCCACTCTTACATCCAAGGATCAAGCCTATTCAGGCTGGAGAGGCGAGGGGGGTGGAAGGGGAGGAGGGGAAGGGAGGGGGAGGGGTCAAAAAGAACCTCCAACTCCCTGGTGCCTGATGAGACAACGCCTAGATATGAACAAAACCCATTAAAAACCTTTAAAATTACCCTTTAGAATTAAACTAAAACCCATTAGAATTAACCTTTAGAACCCTTTACAATTCAACACAGTGGGTTAGAAAAAGCTCTTCCTCATTTTTGAAGGATCGATGGATGGATAGAACGATGGAAGGACAGAGCCAAATATTGAAGCAGCTTCACCGCTTAAACAGTGAGACACGCAATCTGCATTCACTTCGAAGCACCAACCGTTTTGGAAAGAGCACCGAAAAAGCAAATGGTGCAAGACCAGAAAGGAGGCGGGAGAAGACAGAGAGAGAACCAACCTTTCGGAGATAGTGAAGTGACAAGTCCATAGAAACAGCGTCATCGTAGGAGATTCTAATGAACTTGAAGGCCTTGGTTTACATGGCATCAAGGTCAGCAAGGTCTGAGGCAGGGGAGCAAACCCAGAGGAGAGAGCAGTACTCCATCAAGCTGCGGATGAGGGCCTTGTTGGTGGATAGGAGTTCAGGTATGGCAACGAAGGATTTTGCATGACGGAGGATGCCCATTTGGAGACTGGCTTTGGAGGCTAACTTTGAAATGTGGTTTACTCAAGAAAGTTCATGGCTGATAGTGAGACGCAAGAATTTGAGTGACCAAACTTCCTCAAGAGGATTGTTCGGATGGTACATGGGGGGGGGGGGGGGGGGGGGGTGAGGGTGATAAATGGTCCTTTCGGAAGACAGAGTGTGTGAGATTACTCAGGATTGAGAGACATACCCGGTGTTTGATCAGCTTGTGATTCCATCAGGGTCTGAAGGGAGGGAAGAGGCTGCAGCCTGCCTGTCTGAAGGATGGAGTCTTCCACAAATAGATAAAGGGGATTTCCAGAGAGTCAAATAAATCATTCATCAAGATTAGGAATAGGATGGGGGCTCAGAACACTGCCTTGCAGCACTCCAGCCTTGACAGGGAGAAGAATTTTTTTTTTCTTTTTTCTGTTTTTGTACACTGAATGGAGGCTCGTGAAAGAGCTAACATTTATTTCACAAACAAATCAACCAGACAAACAAACTATATAAAAAAAGGGAGCGGAAGACAAGATGGGGAGAGAAGGGGAAGCACACAAACACAACATTTGAGAGCAGGGAGATGTGTGGGAGGAAGAGGGCTTGGGGGTAGGAGGCGTGGGAAGGGGGAGGGAGGGGGTGGGAGAGGTATAAACCACAAGGACACCAAGGACTTCCAGGACAGAAGTTGGTATTTCAAAAAAGTGGATTTGGGGTGAAATTAGCGGGGGTAGAAAAGATCAAGGTTTTGGATGGGGGAAGATAAGAGATGGTGGTGAACAGCTGTTTTAAAGACCTGGAGGGTGGAGTGGGATTGAAGAGAGTGAGGGAGTTTGTTCCAGAGGCAGGAGAAAATAGGACTGAAGGAGTGAAGGTGAGCAGAGAGTCTTGATTTTGGCAGTTTAACCATAAGAGAGTTGCAGGCAGATCTTGTGCGACCTGTAGGAATATTTGGGGGACAGAGCCCAGAGAGAGCTGGGGGGGGGGGGGGGGCAAGGCCAGAGAGGAGTCGGTAGAAGACGGAAAGACCACCAACCTGCCTGCGGTGAGTGAGTGAAAGGCCCTTGGAGTTAGCTTCATCACGGGAGATTCCAATTATTCTGAACGCTTTGGTTTCAACAGCGTGAAGACGAGCTAGGTGTGAGGCAGGAGCACCAGCCCAGAGGGGAGAGCAGTATTCCATTGAGCTGCGGATGAAAGCCTTGTATGTGGTGAGGAGCTCAGGTGTGCCAAGGAAGGACTTCGCACGACGGAGGATGCCCAGTCGGCGACTGGCTTTGGAGGCCAGATTTGAAATGTGGTTTCCCAGGAAAGATCATGGCAGATAGTGAGACCCAAAAGCTTGAGTGACAGAACGTCTTGGAGAGGATTATTCAGAAAGTGGATGGGAGGGTTGTCCAGTCGGTCTTTTCGGAGAGACATCGTAAGAGTGTGAGATTTGTCAGGATTGAAAGACATGTTCCACTTGTTTGCCCAGTCTGTGATTTTGTCCAGTTCTGCAGAGAGTGAGGAGGCTGCAGACTGCCGATCTGAGGGATGAGGAATGGAGCGACAGAGAGTAGTCATCAGCAAAGAGATAGAGAGGATTTTTAAGAGAGTCAGAGAGATCATTGATAAAAATAAAAAAAAACCACCTTCAGAGGCCATTTTTCCCCGCAAGCGGGGGTTGGCCTTTTTCGGGAACCGTGGTTGTTGTTGTTTTTCGGTCCCCTTTTTGAAGCAATGTTTTACGGCCGGATGCTCTTCCTGACGCCAACCCTTTTTGCCACCTTTAACGACAAACAGGGAATTACCAGTGAACTGGTCCTCAATTAGCCGACCTCGGAAGGATGACAGGCTGAGTCAACCCCCCTGGCGTTAATTCAGCGATCGACCGGGATTCGAACCCAGGATCCTAGGATCCTAAGCTGACACCCTAGCCACTAGCCCAACACCAGGGATAGAGAGATCATTGATGAAGACCAGAAAAAGCACAGGGCCCAGAACACTGCCTTGAGGAACTCCAGCCTGAACAGGAAGAGGAGATGAGAGAAACCCATTCAGGGCCACACGTTGACTACGACTAGAGAGGAGGTCCGCCAGCCATGCGTGGAGATTTCCATGGATACCAAAGGAGGAGAGTTTGGTAAGCAGAGCGGGGTGCCAGACCGTATCGAAGGCACGTGATATGTCAAGGGAGACAGCTCTAATTTCCTGTTTGGCATTGAGGACCTCCATCCATTGTTGAGAAAGCAGAAGCAGCATGCCCAGAGTAGAGTGACCAGGTCTGAAACCAAATTGATGATCAGAGATCAAGCCATTGGAGAAGAGGAAAGATTTCATATCTGAAGCAATGATGGATTCCATGACTTTGCTGATAATTGGGAGAAGGCTGATTGGTCTGTAGTTGCTAGGATCTGTTTTTGCACATTTTTGTGCAAAGCGGTGATGTTGGCTGATTTCCAAGCAGATGGTAGATGACCTTGAGCAAAAGAGAGGGTGAAGAGAACAGAGAGGGAGTGAAAGAGCGGAAGAACAGGATTTTAGGACCCGTGGGCTGATGCCGTCAGGTCCAGTTGCAGAATGAGAGTCGAGGGTTGACAGAAACTTTTCCACCTTGTCAGGAGGAAAGGACAGTGTCCAGGAGCAGCTGGGTACGACTGGGTACGGTGGGTACAGAGAGGGATGGGTTTGGGACACAAGATTTAGAGGCAAACACAGAGTTGAGGCATTCAGCTTTTTCACGTGCGGAGTCAGCCGTGTAGCCGTTTGAGGTGAGGGAGGGGATGGAGGGGGAACAAACACCAGAAACAGATTTGACCAGACGCCACCAGGATTTGGAAGAGTGAGACAGATAAGAGAGTTCGGTCTTGAGAATGGAGAGATATTGTTTCCTGGCTCTCTTGAGGGTGGACACACACTTGTTTCGGGCTTTGTGAAACGAAATGAGATTTCCTTCCGTTGTATTTGTTTTGAGGGAGACGAAAGCAAGTCGTTTCTGGGCAGCAGCCTCACCACAAGATTCCGTGTACCATGGACGGGAGGAAGGGTATGACAACTGAAGACGAGATGGGATATATCTGTGCATGAGAGAGAGCAATTTACTTTGGAAGAATTCCCAGGATGAGTTGATGTCAGAGGCGGTAGAGATGGGAGACCAGTCCAGATGATTGATGGCTGCTTGAAGACCGTGCCAGTTGGCCTGAGTGAAATGCCAGACTCGTGGATGCTGATGAGGCTCTCTGAGAATGGTCAGAGAGATGTCCACTTTAACAAGCACATGATCAGATGAGCCGATTGGAGCAGAAGAAGAGCAGCAGACATTTTCAGGGAAGTTAGTCATAACCAAGTCCAGAAGAGAAGATGCTCCGTTGACTGAGATCCGGGTCGGGAAATTGACAGATTGTGTCAGTCCCAGTGAGTCACAGAAGTCCTTTGCTGAAGAGCCATGGCTGGTGAGAGGTACCCACACCCAGCCAACTGGCATGGTGACAATTGAAATCACCACATATGAGGAAGAGAGAGTTGGGATGGGTAGATAGAAGTTGGTCCATATCATCAGACAGCGAGATGTAGATGGAGTCATCACTGTTTGGTGGACGGTACAACACACATATGAACAAAAGGTGGGAGCGAAGGGGAAGCCGTAGCCAAAGGTATTCCTGGGGGTGAGGTGGAGAGAGGGCAGTGCAGGGTGAGTGAGGAAGAGTTTTTTAAAGATAAATTTTTTATCTTTTTTATTAAAGATAAAATAAAATTTTTATTAAATAAAATTTTTATTAAAGATCAAAAGATAAAAAGAGATAAAATTATTCTGTCGAGTGCCACATGTTGGTTACGAGAGTAGAGGAAGTCAGTAAGGCAAGTGTGGAGTTGGCCTTGGATGTTGTATACAGAGAGTTTGGAGAGGAAGGAGGGTGCCAGACTGTATCGAAAATGGAGATATGCTCAGACTAGAGAGACGGCCCTGATTTCATGTCTGACATAGAGGGCCTCCATCCATTGTTGAGAGTGTTGGAGTAGCATGTCCAAGGTAAAGTGACCTGGTCTGCATCAGTATTGATGACCTGGGAACAGACTATTGGAGAAAAGGAAAGATTTGTCAACTGCGATGAAGGATTCCATGACCTTGCTGATGATTGCAAGCAAGCATATGTTTCCATATGTTTTATACCTCTCCCACCTCCCCCCAAGCCCTCTCCCTCCCAATGATCTCTCGATGTCCCTGCTCTCAAATGTTGTGTTTGTGTTCTTCCCCCTCTCTCCCCATCTTCTCTACCGCAACACTTATTATATGTTTTATGTGTCGCTTTGACTTTTTGTGTGATTTGGGTGATTTGTGTGATTTTGAAAAGAACAAACAAAAAAAAACAGCAGAGAGGTCTGTAGTTAAGGGGATCGGTTTTTGAAGCTTTTTATGTAATGCAGTGATGTTGGCAGATTTCCAAGCAGATAGGTGACCCAAGGCAAATGATAAGGTGAAAAGAGCAGAATGAGGATGTGGAAGAGCAGCAGAGCAGGTTTATAGGACACGTGAGGTGATGCTGTCTAGTTTAGTTGCAGAATTAGAACATAGGGGTGCCAGAAATGTATCCACCTTTTCAAGTGCAAAGGAGACAGAGTCCAGGAGCAGTGGGTATGACTGGGAAGGGTGGTTACAGAGGGCGAGGGGTTGAGGACAATATTTGGTAGCAAACTCAGAATTGAGGCATTCGGTCTTCTCACGAGCAGAGTCGGCTGGGGTGCCATTTCAAGTGAGGGAAGGGATGATACGGGAGCATACCCCAGAGACAGACCTAACAAGGGCCCACCAGGTTTTAGAGGAGGGAGACAAGTTTGAAAGTTCAATCTGGGGGTTGGACAGTCCATGTTTTTTCTGGCTCTCCTGAGAGTAGACACACTGTTTTGTTCCATGCTTTGTGGAATGATCTGAGATTGCCTTTGGTCAGGTTTGCCTACCAGGAAGAGAAGGCAAGTTGTTTCGTTGAAGCAAATGCCTCACAACAGGGTTCAGTACACCATGGGTGGGAAGAAGGGTAGGATAACTGAAGATGAGATGGGATGGATCTTTGTATAAGAGAGCAGGTTTCTGTGGAAGAATCCCAAGGCTGAATTAATATCAGGGACAGCAGATATAGGAGACCAGTCCTGAAGTGAGACGTTAATCAAATGATATTTTTTGACAAAATGAATTAGATGACAATTACTCCTTCCAATTTACTGTGGAATCATATACGCATAGTCCAATTCATTAAAACACTTTAGTCATCTTACTCATAGACATCCGACATGACAGTACTTCATTTGGGGAGGGTGGGGCTGGGGATAAAAAAGAAAAAAGAAAAATATCAAGGGGAGAGTGGGAGAAAGGGGGTTTCCCACCTGTCAGGATACAAACGAAATTTGTTACAAACCTACAAACCTCGAACAAACAAAGAAAAAACACCTACGAACCTCGAAATTTTTATTTTTTATTTAATTTTTATTTGCATTTAGTTTTTGATTTTTTGATTTAGAAAATTTGAGTTCACGGCCTTTCGGGTTCCATTTTTAATGCCTTTGTCCAATTCCTTGAAGTTGACCACATGGTCATGTTAGGAAAAGGACAGCACTGCACCATTGCTACAATGATGGCAAGACAAACAGTACACACTAACTTACTGATAGGCCAGATTATCTCTCTTCACTAATCAGCAATCACTTAACAAAGACGCGAGATCACGGCGAGGTCACGTCTTTTCGAAGCTGCTCCATGCGCTCACGCTTTCGAAGCTAAGTGATATTTCTCAATCGTGTTTTTGTCGAGACTGTATCTATCTTTCGGTGTATGTACCTATAGCGTATGTTTTGGAAAATTTTCGGTGCTAATTTTTCGTACATGTATACACAATCGTCGGTTAATGGTATCGAGTATTCTGCGGCCTAGTACTCGTAGGCTTGGACTACCGTACCGTCTCCGACCTTGTGGTTTGTTTTTCTCTCAGCGATTCGTCGAATGCGGTGAAATTATTTTCGTTCACTGTTTCGTCCCAGTTGTTCACCCCGTACCTCCTTGTTTAATATCTGTACTCACAAAAAAAAAAAAAAAAAAAAAAACCCCAAAAAAACTATTTCCTTCCCAGGTCTTATTCGTTTATTTGTTCTTTTTGTTCGTTCGTTCTTCGTTCGCGATCACGCGGTTAGAAATGTATAATCTCTCCCCTGAACAACTATTTTCTCTCATATATTATAACACCCTTTTCTTCTTTTCCTACAAAAGGATGCTTTCGTCTTGCTCACCAAATCTATTCATTCCAAAAAATATATATAATACCATCTCTTACAGTTCCTCCTTTCTACATTCCCTAAACTATCCAGAACTCCATCCCTCCTCCAGTGTCCTCAAACGTATTTTTGACTCGAAGGTCTCAAACTCATTTTGCAAAAAATGTTCGTTTCCCATGAATCGTCCACCTTTCAAAATCCAATCTCACCCCTCCCCTCCAAATCCTCCCCATCACCCATCCCTTTCAAATCTCCCCCCTTGCCCCTTCCCTCCCCTCCCTCCTAAACTCCCCCCACACCCCTCCCCTCCGAGACTCTCCCTCGCTCCTCCCCTCCTAGACTCCCCTCTCACCCCTCCTCCTCAAAGCATCCTCCCTGCTTCTTCCTCCTTCCAACTTTCACCTTCATCTCCCCAAACCTTCTGCCTTGCTCTTCCCCCTCCTCAAATAACACCTCACTGTGCCTCACCCAATCTCCATCAAACCTTTTGTCCGCCCCATTCTTCCCTTTCTCCAAGCTATTCTGAAATCTCTGACACACCTTCAACAGCTCTCCCTACCTCTTCCTCCTCTTCCACATCTTACCCTACCCCTCCCCCCCCCCCCCCTGTTCTGGACCCGATGCTCCCCTTTCCTCTTCATTAACGGTATGGACCTCAAACATCCGGGGCCTTCGCTCAAACTTGACTGACCTCTCCATACAGGTTGCTTCTGACAAACCAGATGTGATCTGCTTAACAGAAACTTTCCTCCTTCATGATGTCTCTGATGCCTTGGTATCTCTCCCTGGTTACTCCCTCCTCCGGTATGATAGACCTGAGCCTCGTCCTGGAGGTGGGGTTGCTATCTTTATAAAAAACTCTCTTCTTCACTCGCCCTCCACTGCCCTCTCTCCACCTCACCCCCAGGAATACCTTTGGCTATGGCTTCCCCTTCGCTCCCACCTTTTGTTCATATGTGTGTTGTACCGTCCACCAATCAGCGATGACTCCATCTACATCTCACTGTCTGATAATATGGACCAACTTCTATCTACCCATCCCAACTCTCTCTTCCTCATATGTGGTGATTTCAATTGTCACCATGCCAGTTGGCTGGGTGTGGGTATCTCTCTCACCAGCCATGGCTCTTCAGCAAAGGACTTCTGCGACTCACTGGGACTGACACAATCTGTCAATTTCCCGACCCGGATCTCAGTCAACGGAGCATCTTCTCTTCTGGATTTGGTTATGACAAACTTCCCTGAAAATGTCTGCTGCTCTTCTTCTGCTCCAATCGGCTCATCTGATCATGTGCTTGTCAAAGTGGACATCTCTCTGACCATTCTCAGAGAGCCTCCTCAGCGTCGACGAGTCTGGCATTTCACTCAGGCCAACTGGCACGGTCTTCAAGCAGCCATCAATCATCTGGACTGGTCTCCCATCTCTACCGCCTCTGACATCAACTCATCCTGGGAATTCTTTCAAAGTAAATTGCTCTCTCTCATGCACAGATTTATACCATCTCGTCTTCAGTTGTCATACCCTTCCTCCCGTCCATGGTACACGGAATCTTGTGGTGAGGCTGTTGCCCTGAAACAACTTGCTTTCGTCTCCTGGAAAGCAAATCCAACGGAAGGAAATCTCATTTCCTTTCACAAAGCCCGAAACAAGTGTGTGTCCACCCTCAGGAGAGCCAGGAAACAATATCTCACCATTCTCAAGACCGAACTCTCTTATCTGTCTCCCTCTTCCAAATCCTGGTGGCGTCTGGTCAAATCTGTTTCTGGTGTTTGTTCCCCCTCCATCCCCTCCCTCACCTCAAACGGCTTAACGGCTGACTCCGCACGTGAAAAAGCTGAATGCCTCAACTCTGTGTTTGCCTCTAAATCTTGTGTCCCAAACCCATCCCTCTCTGTACCCACCGTACCCAGTCGTACCCAGCTGCTCCTGGACTCTGTGTCCTTTCCTCCTGACAAGGTGGAAAAGTTTCTGGCAACCCTCGACTGATTCTGCAACTGGTCCTGACGGCATCAGCCCACGGGTCCTAAAATCATGTTCTTCTGCACTTTCACTCCCTCTTTCTGTTCTCTTCACCCTCTCTTTTGCTCAAGGTCATCTGCCATCTGCTTGGAAATCAGCCAACATCACCGCTTTGCACAAAAAAGGTGCAAAAACAGATCCCAGCAACTACAGACCAATCAGCCTTCTCCCAATTATCAGCAAAGTCATGGAATCCATCATTGCTTCAGATATTAAATCTTTCCTCTTCTCCAATGGCTTGATCTCTGATCATCAATTTGGTTTCAGACCTGGTCACTCTACTCTGGACATGCTGCTTCTGCTTTCTCAACAATGGATGGAGGTCCTCAACGCCAAACAGGAAATTAGAGCCGTCTCCCTTGACATTTCACGTGCCTTCGATACGGTCTGGCACCCTGCTCTGCTCTCCAAACTCTCCTCCTTTGGTATCCATGGAAATCTCCACGCATGGGTGGCGGACTTCCTCTCTGGTCGTAGTCAATGTGTGGCCCTGAATGGGTTTCTCTCATCTCCTCTTCCTGTTCAGGCTGGAGTTCCCCTAGGTAGTGTTCTGGGCCCTGTGCTTTTTCTGGTCTTCATCAATGATCTCTCTGACTCTCTTGAAAATCCTCTCTATCTCTTTGCTGACGACTCTACTCTCTGTCGCTCCATTCCTCATCCCTCAGATCGGCAGTCTGCAGCCTCCTCACTCTCTGCAGACTTGGACAAAATCACAGACTGGTCAAACAAATGGAACATGTCTTTCAATCCTGACAAATCTCACACTCTTACAATGTCTCTCCGAAAGGACCGACTGGACAACCCTCCCATCTACTTTCTCAACAATCCTCTCCAAGAAGTTCTGTCGCTCAAGCTTTTGGGTCTCACTATCTGCCATGATCTTTCTTGGGAAAACCACATTTCCAAGCTGGCCTCCAAAGCCAGTCGCCGACTGGGCATCCTCCGTCGTGCGAAGTCCTTCCTTGGCACACCTGAGCTCCTCACCACATACAAGGCTTTCATCCGCAGCTCAATGGAATACTGTTCCCCCCTCTAGGCTGGTGCTCCTGCCTCACACCTTGCTCGGCTTCACGCTGTTGAGGCCAAAGCTTTCAGAATCATTGGAATCTCCTGCGATGTCGTCAACGCCGAGGGCCTTTCACTCACTCACCGCAGGCAGGTTGGTGGTCTTTCTGTCTTCTACCGACTCCTCTCCGGCCTTGCTCCCCCAGCTCTCTCTGTGCTCTGTCCCCCCAATATTCCTTCAGGTCGCACAATATCTGCCTGCAACCCTCTTCTGGTTAAACTGCCAAAATCAAGACTCTCTGCTCACCTTCACTCTTTCATTCCCCTTTTCTCCCGCCTCTGGAACAAACTCCCCCACTCCCTTCAATCCCACTCCTCCCTCCAGGTCTTTAAAACAGCTGTTCACCACCATCTCTTATCTTCCCCCATCGAAAACCTTGATCTTTTCTACCCCCGGTAATTCACCCCAGAGTCCTTGCAGTGTTCATATGTTTTAATCCTCTCCCACCTCCCCCCAAGTCCTCCCGATGTCCCTGCTCTCAAATGTTGTGTTTGTGTCCTTCCCCCTCTCTTTTGTGTCCTTCCCCCTCTCTCCCCATCTTGTCTACCGCTCCCTTTGTTTTTTGTGTTTTGTGTGTCGGTTTTGTCTTTTTGTGTGATTAATGTTAGCTCTTTCACGAGCCTCGATCTTGTATACAAAAAAAAGAAAAAAAAAGAAAAAAAAAAGACAAGGACTTAACAAATTGTGGCTGTAGCATATCCAGCCGAGGCATGCCAGTTTGGCATTAATAAATCAAGAATATTCTCCAAGACAAAATGCACCTCCTTCATCCCTCCATACCTCCACCAGAATGTTTACATCATATATCCACAAATTTTGGAAATAACTCGGATGCAGAAAAAAACCAGAAATCCATGGAAACACAAAAGCTTTTCATGTCATTATCTGATGCATGCAAAGACAACCTTCTCAGAAACAAGCAATCGTGACGTACTAGAGCAATGTTTTCCAATTGGGGGTCCAACACAAAGAGGAAACAAAACAAAGAGGTGTCCTCAAACACATTATTGAAGGTCCACGACTTGGGGAAATCGGAAAGAGAGAAACCAAATTAGGTGACATTTAAATTTTGTAGTGACCAAAAATAAATAAAGGACCACGAATGTGTTCTTCTTAAATTGTCTTCATTAGTACGTTTTATTGCTTGAGACTGCGGTAAGTAACCAAATATTAAACTTCATCATACAGGCTATGCTGCTACAATGATGTCAACAGGTGAAGACGACACGACTTCAAAAAGGTCGACAAAGAGGGGGTTGACAGATAAACACGTTCACCCTGGTAGAGCTGGGGAGGGACACTTGACTGAAGCAGCAGTGGAACAAGACTGGAAGAGAGACAAGGGTAACTAGAGTGATTGGGAACTTTGTTGTTACAACTACCGTATCCCATACCTTTGTTTGTCAGGTTCTTGCTGAGCAACGATGGGATTTGAAACTTCTGCATCTCCATCAGGGACTGGAGAGGATGGATTTGAACTAAAGAGAGCAAACTGAGACACAGATGAGGCTAGTGGAACGCTGGAGAATGCTGAGGATTGGTACTCGCTGTGGAAGTGTCGTGGAAGAAACACAAAGCAACAGAGAATAATTTCATAGTTAAACTGTTTCATGATTTATTTATTTTTGATAAGAGAACCAGGCAAAGTATTAAATGTTCTCTTTAACTCCAAATTAAATAAGAAACACTTAAGGTTGAAAAAAAAAGAAACATCATTACCTTCACTTGTTAAATGAAATCATTATCAATTATCAAATTTATCCTTCTCAGTTAAATCATTATCAAATCATTCTCTATCAGCATAACAACATTTGGAGCAACTGAAAGAAGATCTGGTATCTTTAATGGAGGCCCAAAAACAAAATAACGAAACCTGATGTCCAGCTGAGCAATACATAGTGGAGTGATTCTCCGGCGGCCATCTGGGGTCCTCGTCTCCTTTTGATTTTTAAGCAGGTTCTGAGTTATAGAAAGGAAAGTTGTTGGATCAAAAGGTTAAATTAAACAGAAACAAAAAGGTTTTTTTCCTCACAAAAGAGTGAGACAAGCAATCAAGGAAAGACAAAGTTCTCATAAAGAACATGATGAATTGAGCAACAGGCTCCAGGATTACCTTGCGGATCTGTTCCAAGCTCTCCCCATTAAGAACAGTACGATAAGGCATGGCGGAGCCCATGGGGTCTCCTGGTGTTCCTGCCTCACCAGTCCCTTCTACCCTTTCTTCTGCAGCTGGGCCTTCCTGCAAAATTCCTGGTCTCTCCTCTGCCCCCCACTGCTGCTGTTGCAGGTGCAGCATTGCTGGACTCTCAATAACGGTCGAGCCAATTGTGAGCTCAGAAGAAATGGACAACGACTTTCCGTACGTCTTCTGATGAATTGCATTCTGCACACCACATAAACATTCAACCTGAGATATTCTTTCATACACCGGTTCTGGTGTATGCATGTGTGTGTGTGTGTGTGTGTTCGTGTGTGTGTTCGTGTGTGTTCTATTTGTGAATGCCTTAGTGCAACAACATTGGCACAGAAAATGGCCCCAACATCCCACCAACTGAATAATGTACATTAAAAAAAACAACAAGCTTGACATTTGACTGTGGAAACCAAGGCTTTCAAGGTCATTGGAATCTCTCGTGATGAAGCTGAGTATCACTTCACCATCGCTGACAGGTCGGTGGTCTCTCTGTCTTCTGCCTCATTTCTAGGCTTGCACCTGCTCACCTTCACTCTTTCATTCCTCTTTTCTCCTGCCTCTGGAACAAACTCCCTCACTCTCTTCAATCCCACTCCTCCCTCCAGGTTTTAAAACAGCTGTTCACCACCATCTCTTATCTTCCCCCATCCAAAACCTTGATATTTTCTACCCCCGTTAATTTCACCCCAGATCCACTTTTTTCAAATACCGACTTCTTTCCTTGAAGTCCTAGCATCCATGTGTTTTAGACCTCTCCCACCCCCCACCCCCTTCCCATGCCTCCCTCCCCCTCCCACCCCCAAGCCCTCTCCCTCCCACAGATCTCCCGATGTCCCTGTTCACTACTGTTGTACTTGTGTGCTTCCCCCTCTCTCCCCATCTTGTCTCCCGCTCCCTTTATTATATGTTTTGTATGTGTCCATTTGTTATTTTGCGATTCATGTTCGCTCTTACCCGGTGTGTACCCCGGTTTAGAATAGGTACACCGTATCCCTGCGTGTCGTAAGAGGCGACTAAAAGGGTTGGCGTCAGGAAGGGCATCCAGCCATAAAAACATTGCCTCAAAAAGAGAACCATGACAATTACAACTACATATGGGCAGGGTACAGCCCGAAGTACCCCATGGGGGACCCCACTCCCTCTCGTCAAAACTCAAGGTGGGGAACCCGATCGAAGCAAGGGTGGAAATCACTCCATTTATGACGACGAAACGTTTGATGCCCGACGTGGACATCGGTTTCTGATGTTTGGGACATGGAATGTAGTGACAATGACAGGGAGATCAGGAGAAGTGGTGGAAGTATTGGTCAGAAGAAGAGTGGACATATGTTGTGTGCAGGAGACGAGATGTAAGGGAAGTGGTGTGAGAATGGTGAAGGGTAGGCAGGGACAGAAATACAAGTTTGTGTGGCAAAGGTGCCCAGAAGGCGTGCATGGTGTTGGTGTCCTGTTTTCTGAGGAGTTTGTAGACAGTGTGGTGAGTGTGACTAGAGTGAGTGAAAGGTTGATGATGGTGAAAATAATGACTGGAAAGCTCTTGGTGAACGTCATCTCGGGATATGCTCCGCAGGTTGGTCGGAGCGATGAAGAGAAGGACAAATACTGGTGTGCAATAGAGAAGCTGATGGAAAACGTGAAAGATGAGGAAGTTGTTGTGGTAGGAGGAGACCTAAATGGACATGTGGGAAGGAGTATGGACGGTTTTGAGGGAGTTCATGGGGTTTACGGATATGGTGTGAGAAATGGAGAAGGTGAAAGGACTTTGGAGTTTGCTGATGGAGCTAATTTGTTGATTTGTAATACTCAGTTCCAGAAAGAGGATAATAAGCTTGTTATATACACGTCAGGTAGGTCGACGACAACCGTTGACTACCTGCTAGTGCGTAGGCGAGATAGGGTGCACCTCCTGGACACAAAGGTGATCCCGGGGGAGAAGGCTGTTGCACAGCACCACTTGGTTGTCTGCGACATAAGGGTGAAAGGTGCGAGGAGAGTTCGGCGGGTGAAGTACCAACCGAGAATGAAGGTGTGGAGGTTGAAAGAGGTGATAGTGAGGGAGGCATTAAAAGAGAGGCTGAGTATGGTAGAGGATGATGTGGTTGAGCTTGAAAGTGGTTGGATGTCAATGAAAGATAGTCTGTTGGGAGTCGTTGGTGAGGTATGTGGATGGACAAAAGCACCACCGAGGCACTCGGAAACATGGTGGTGGGATGATGAATTTGGAAAGAAGATTGACAAGAAGAGGAAGAAGTTCAAGGAGTGGCAGAAGGCGAAGGGTATGGGAGCAGAAAAGGCAGAGCATGAAAGTTATAAGGCAGCCAAGAAGGCTGCAAAGAAAGAGGTAGCAAAGGCGCAGGAGGCATGTAGAAAAATGTTCGGAGAACGCTTGGATTTGGAAGAGGGTCAGAGAGTGGTATTCAGGATTGCAAAGCAGATAGCGAAAGAGAGGTGTGATGTGATGGGGGTGAGTTGCTTGAAGGATGAAGTGGGACAAATCGTTGTGGACCCAGATGTAATTAAAGGAAGATGGAAGAGATATATGGAAATACTGTTGAATGCAGAGAATGAATGGGATGGCAACATAGAGAATAACCCAGTTTTAGGACCAGCAGAGAAGATAACGGAGAAGGAAGTTGAGGAAGCGATAAAAGCAATGAAGAGTAGAAAAGCGGGAGGGCCGACGGGAGTTGTGGGAGATATGTTGAAGGCAGCGGGAAATTGGGGTGTGAAGAGAATGACACAGATCTGCAAGCTGGTGGTGAAAGAAGGCCGCATTCCAGTGGATTGGGAACTGAGTACCCTCGTCCCTCTATACAAGGGGAAAGGTGACCCTCTGGACTGTGGCTCGCATCGAGCGATAAAGTTATTGGAGCATGAAATGAAGGTATTGGAAAGGGTGTTGGAGAGGAGAATAAGGAATAAAGTGAAGATTGACGAAATGCAGTTTGGATTTATGCCAGGAAGAGGAACGACAGACGCACTTTTTATTGTGAGGCAGTTGCAGGAGAATTACATGGAGAAGAGGAAGAAGTTGTTTCTTGGGTTTGTTGATCTGGAGAAAGCATTCGATAGGGTTCCACGTGAAGTATTGACATGGGCATCGAGAAAGTTAGGAGTGGAGGAATGGTTGATCAGAGTGGTGATGGCAATGTACAAACGCGCACAGCTGTAAGGACGAAGGACGGGAACAGTGGTGAGTTTGAGGTGAAGGTGGGAGTGCATCAGGGGTCGGTACTAAGTCCACTACTATTTGTAGCTGTGATGGAGGTGCTGGCTCGGAACGTAAAGGAGGGTTTACCGTGGGCGTTGTTGTATTCAGATTATCTGGTGTTGATTGCAGAAAGTATGGATGGACTGAAGGAGAAGATGAACAAGTGGAAGGAATGTATGGAGACAAAAGGTCTGAAGCTGAATATCGGGAAAAATGAAGGTGATGGCAAGTGGTAAAGCATGTGGTGAGGTGGAAAGAACTGGGAAGTGGCCGTGTGCTGTGTGCAGGAAGGGTGTCGGAGTGAATTAAATTCAATGTTCAATGTGTGCTGAGTGGGTTCAGCAAAAATGTAGTGGTTTGAGAGGGTCATTAACCAGTGTGGCAGCTACATTCAAGTGTAAGGTGTGCACAGAGGGAGCTGCAGATGGAGGAAATGTTGAGTTGGATCTTGGAGATGGCATGAAGCTGGAAGGTGTGAAAACATTTTGTTACCTAGGAGACATGCTGAATGGAGAAGGTGGATCAGACTCGGCAACGGTTGCAAGAGTGAGATGTGCATGGAAGAAGTTTCGGGAACTGAGTGGCGTGCTGATGATGAGGGGAGTGTCGTTGAAGCTGAAGGGAAAGGTTTATGCTGCATGTGTGAGAAGTTTTATGATTTATGGGAGCGAGACATGGGTAATGAACGTAGAGCAGCAACGAAGGCTGGAAAGGGTGGAAATGCGAATGGTTCGGTGGATGTGCGGAGTATCGTTGAGAGAGAGGAAGACAAATGATGAATTGCGAAAGATGATGGGAATAGAGCCTGTGATGGATGTTGTGAAGAGAAAGTTTGAGATGGTTTGGTCATGTGTTGAGGAAGGATGAAAGTGACTGGTTGAGAAGAGTGATGGAAATGAATGTAGAAGGAAGTAGAGGACGGGGAAGACCGAGAAAGACTTGGCTAAAGATGGTGGAAGAAGAAATGCGGGCAAGGGGGTTAACAAGGGGAGATGCAGAAAATAGGGCAAAATGGAGAAGATTGTCATGGGGACCGCAAGGCTAACCCCCGCTCTTGCAGGGAAAATGGCCTTAAAATGCCTGTTGTTGTTGTTGTTGTTGTTGTTGTTGGATGTTCGCTCTTACACGAGCCTCGATCTTGTGTACAAAAAAAAAAAAAAAAAAGATTCCATGCACACTCTTGTTCCATTAGACCGCCAGTCGTTCTTGTCAAATAGAATCATCACGGCAAGATAACTGATCGATTTTCTTTTGCATGAATGACCTAAGCGAGCAGATGCTGAGGAAAGATGAGTATCAGTCGGTATCATTTCTTGACTTGATTCAAAACAGAGGCGAAAAATTCATTTTGATTGAAGAATATGTGACCATTCATAATGGAAGAGGCCTTGTGTTTTGGGGGTTTGTATATTCACAGCATAATGATTTGCTATCATGTGGTGAAATAAAGTCATGGCAAATGGAGAACGAGGTTACATCGGAGATTTACCTTTTCCTCTTGGGAGAGAGGGTTGCCAAGTTCTTCCAATGAGAATTCTGCGAAGGCGACAGAGCCATCCATGGAGCACACGAGCATCTCAAAACCAGAAACATTCCTAGGAAGACAATGTTCATGCTGGTAAACAAGAGTGACAGCAACAGCCTTTGGGGCATGGTGGTGGCCAGGTGACGGTGTTTTTTTTCTTCTCAAATTGCTTGTCCAATATTTTATGCTACACGTATGATCCATCAATTTTTTACATTGCAAGTATTAAAGGGAAAAACTATTGTTGGCATAGAAGTGTCATTGTTACACAAGTTTGTTATAAAAGATGCAGGTCGAGTATTCTCACCATGAAATATCCATGATGGATTTGTCAAAAAGGTCATGAACAACCACCAAAGGTCGTTTCAGGCAGGTCAACTAAGGTATGGAAAAACAGGGAACAGTTTGACACTGGTTGGTAAGGGTTGATAAATTTAAGTGTAAAGAGGAGTACCATGTATGCATATAGTGGTTATGGCTTACAGTACATAAATACAAAATCAAGGATGTAAGGATAGGAAGCATGAAGAGTCACAACAATGCACGTAATGATGCCATGCTGGATGAGGAAAGGGAAAGCCGGGAAAGAGCAAATAAGAGGTGGAAGGTAAGGGTAATATCAGTCGCGGAAAGGATGGAGAAATGCAAAATGATGCGACGTTAAACACACCCAAACTGAGAGTGAGCGATCTTTGCTTCCAATTGCACAACAGGAGTAAGGGAATCCAGGTTTGTCAGCTCCACCATTACGTGCCTTCCATTGGAAAATCTTTGGGTTGAATCGCTATAAAAATATAAAATTGACAATTTGATGATCTCAGTAATAACGCACATCCAAATCACCAATTTAGTCACCAACACTCCATGGAAGTTTGAAGGCTTCGTAGTTAGTTTCCCTTCCTCACCACCACAGTCACTGCCTTCCGATGGCCCACAAAGTCCATGGAACTTCGCCAGCCTTCACGTTCAACAATCTGTGCTGTCGGCCCAGAGTTGTTCATGGCATGCGCAGAAACGATGTAATGCCCATCCGGGGACCAACCCAGTCGTAGAACTTGAGTGGTTCCACCACACTGACACCACCAGGAAACAGTTTGACAGAACACCAATGAAAAAGGACACCAATATGGAAAAGAGAATGACAGGGCAAATTCAGAAGGGCAAGACAAGGCATATATATATATATATAATATATAATATATATATAAATATATATATAAATAAATAAATAAATAAATATATATATATATATATATATATAAATATATATATATATAAATATATATATATATATATATATATATATATAAATATATATAAATATATAAATATATATATATATATATATAAATATATATATATATATATATATATATATATATATAAATATATATATATATAAATATATATATATATATATATAATATAGCGGCAGTATGTATATATATATATATATATATATATATATACACACACATAAATTGAGGTGAGGTGTGGCTCTGAAAGGAGGAGAGCGGCAGTATGTTAATCAGCAGAACAGAGAGGTGAAGGAAAAGGCACCATATGAAAGACTCGATACTAATGTAAAAAATTTGCTTCCATCCTCCAAAAACCACACCTCAATTTTTTTTTTTTAAATATTCACAGCAACAAATAAATAGATTTCATCACATTTCTGCAACAAGGGAGGTGGGGAATAATTGATAAAAACTGAATAGAGCGAAGTCGATGGCGCGCCATCACAAATCCCCACGCTTCCCACCTAAAGCAAGGTGGAAAGATGGCAAAAGGTTCCACCAGGAATGACCCAATATCAAATTTTACATTTTTTTTTGGTCCTTTTGACTCCTGTGACCACAAATCTCCACATGGGGTATGAACAAGGGGTCAAATCCAAAAAATATAGTTGCATATTTCATGCGTCCCCCAATTTTGGTTGCATATATACAAAGTTTAACTTTCAGATGTTTTAAAATGTGCCCGTAATTGCCTCAACCACCAAAGGTGGACGGAGGGTATGTTTTCACACGGCTGTTTGTCTGCAAGCAGAATTTGAGAACGGATTCAGACAAAATTTAGTGGACAGGTTGGGTGTGTAACAAAGACTATTTGATTCGATTTTGGTGATCCAAATTCGGATAATGATACGAGAATATTTTAAAAGTGATTTTTCACCATTGAGAGATGGGGCAAAAAAAACCCCAAAAACACATACATGTATATTTATTAACTTATTTTACTTTTAGAATCATTGGAATCTCCCACGAATAAGCTGACTCCGAGGGCCTTACACTCACTCACCGCAGGCAGGTTGGTGGACTTTCTGTCCTCTACAGACTCCTCTCCGGCCTAGCTCCTCCCAGCTCTTTTTGTGCTCTGTTCTACAAATATTCCGTCAGGTCGCACAAGATCTGCCAGCAACCTTCTTGTGGTGAAACTGCAAAAATCAAGACTCTTTGCTCACCTTCACTCTTTTAT
The DNA here is from genome assembly GCF_964187855.1 of Myxine glutinosa. Taxonomy (NCBI): domain Eukaryota; kingdom Metazoa; phylum Chordata; class Myxini; order Myxiniformes; family Myxinidae; genus Myxine; species Myxine glutinosa. Next base: position 200,848,738 of record NC_136264.1, on the reverse strand, counting down.
TCTGCTTTTCTCCCACCTCTGGAACAAACTCCCTCACTCTCTTCAATCCCACTTCTCCCTCCAGCTCTTTAAAACAGCTGTTCACCACCATCTCTTATCTGCCCCCATCCAAAACCTTGATCTTTTCTACCCCCATTAATTCACCCCAGATCCACTTTTTTTTAAATACCGACTTCTTTCCTAGAAGTCCGAGCAGTGTCCATTTGTTTTTACCTCTCCCACCCCTCCATTCCCCTGCCCCCTCCCCCAAACCCTCTCCCTCCCACAGATCTCCCGATGTCGCTGTTCTCTACTGTTGTACTTGTGCTTCCGTCTCTCTCTCCATCTTGTCTCCCGCTCCCTTCATTATATGTTTTATGTGTCCGTTTGTTATTTTGTGATTAATGTTAGCTTACACGAGCCTCGATCTTGTATACAAAAAAAAGAAACTAAATGAATAAACCTCTGATGTTCTTGAGGCCATAGCCTAGATATACTGTCATCTATATACTCCAGAGAGGGCAATAAAATCACCCTTCCTGCCACTCCTGTTCGGAGTGGGCACATTGGTTGACTGAAAGCAGACCCAGCTGGCCATCAGATTCGTAACTCATCTTGAACCAAACTGTGAAGACCTTCAGAGCTCAATTGTATAACACCTTGAAGAGCATGGATGAAGGAGTTGAATGGACAGAGGCAGCAAAAAAACAAAATTGTGATGCAGGTTGTGGCCACACTGCGGTCATTCTTTTTATTGACCAAATTACAGTACAAATAAAACAAGAAAGAGCAGAGATTGCAGACCCCCGCCAGGACGTGTTTTTAGTGATCGGATGAAGTTTTGTACTTGTCGAATTATGACATCATAATGGAGGCACCTGTGACATAATCATTAACATATGTTATCCCCATGGAGTTCTTTACTATGAGGCACGTCTCATTTTTCTCTATGCAGCGCTTTCGAAGATAGAGGTGCATCGTTTTTCAGTTTTGCCAAGTTGGTGCCCGTACAACATGACCTATGACGTCATAATTACCATTAATCATTCTACAGGAAGAGACGCACCTATGGTGAAAACTTCATGTGAATTGGATCAACGGTTGCAGAGAAAATCATATTTAGTCTGTGCGGACAAACAGACAAACAAACGCGCTCAAATGCAATACCATATCCTCTGGCGAGATCAAGTGAGGGTAATAACTTCTTTTTTTGTGGCTTAAGTGGCTCGCCATGTGGCTTAAGCACAAGTCTGCACAAGCACTCCAACGAAACTGATGATAAGGAACGGTTGGCATAGCAAGCGATAGCTAGCTGATTGGTAATTGACCACATTCCAGGTGTGCCCTGCGTGCCCATGCGTTAATCCGCCACTGTGGCATGCGTCTTTTGTTACCTGTTCCACAACTGAGTAAAATGCGCTTCACTCATGAGTTAAACTAACACACCACATGGGGTTAAATTTGATCAAAAATAGTGCAACGTAATTTTTGAATGACTGCATTGAGGTTAAACCCCATTGTCAGCTCTTTCACAAGCCTCGATTCAGTATACAAAAAAACAAAAAAACAATCCGTGACCATGTGACGAATGAGCTCGTTCTGATATAACCGTGATGGAGGCTGTCATAGGTGAGATGTGTGAATGTCTTTGGTGTTGTCTTTCCCTCGCGGTCCCCCTGTACTGTCTTTCCCTCGCGGTCCCCCTGTACTGTCTTTCCCTCGCGGTCCCCCTGTGCTGTCTTTCCCTCGCGGTCCCCCTGTACTGTCTTTCCCTCGCGGTCCCCCTGTACTGTCTTTCCCTCGTGGTCCCCCTGTGCTGTCTTTCCCTCGCGGTCCCCCTGTACTGTCTTTCCCTCGCGGTCCCCCTGTACTGTCTTTCCCTCGCGGTCCCCCTGTGCCGTCTTTCCCTCGCGGTCCCCCTGCGCTGTCTTTCCCTCGTGGTCCCCTGTGCTGTCTTTCCCTCGTGGTCCCCTGTGCTGTCTTTCCCTCGTGGTCCCCCTGTGCTGTCTTTCCCTCGTGGTCCCCCTGTGCTGTCTTTCCCTCGAGGTCCCCCTGTGCTGTCTTTCCCTCGCGGTCCCCCTGTACTGTCTTTCCCTCGTGGTCCCCCTGTGCTGTCTTTCCCTCGCGGTCCCCCTGTACTGTCTTTCCCTCGCGGTCCCCCTGTGCTGTCTTTCCCTTGCGGTCCCCCTGTACTGTCTTTCCCTCGCGGTCCCCCTGTACTGTCTTTCCCTCGCGGTCCCCCTGTGCTGTCTTTCCCTTGCGGTCCCCCTGTACTGTCTTTCCCTTGCAGTCCCCCTGTGCTGTCTTTCCCTCGCGGTCCCCCTGTACTGTCTTTCCATCGCGGTCCCCCTGCACTGTCTTTCCCTCGTGGTCCCCTGTGGTGTCTTTCCCTCGCGGTCCCCCTGTGCTGTCTTTCCCTCGCGGCCCCCCTGCGCTGTCTTTCCCTCGTGGTCCCCTGTGCTGTCTTTCCCTCGTGGTCCCCCTTTGCTGTCTTTCCCTCGTGGTCCCCCTGTGCTGTCTTTCCCTCGCGGTCCCCCTGTGCTGTCTTTCCCTCGTGGTCCGTCCCCCTGTGCTGTCTTTCCCTCGTGGTCCCCCTGTGCTGTCTTTCCCTCGCGGTCCCCCTGTACTGTCTTTCCCTCGCGGTCCCCCTGTACTGTCTTTCCCTCGCGGTCCCCCTGTGCTGTCTTTCTCTCGCGGTCCCCCTGTACTGTCTTTCCATCGCGGTCCCCCTGCGCTGTCTTTCCCTCGTGGTCCCCTGTGCTGTCGTTCCCTCGTGGTCCCCCTGTGCTGTCTTTCCCTCGTGGTCCCCCTGTGCTGTCTTTCCCTCGCGGTCCACCTGTGCTGTCTTTCCCTCGTGGTCCCCCTGTGCTGTCTTTCCCTCGTGGTCCCCCTGTGCTGTCTTTCCCTCGCGGTCCCCCTGTACTGTCTTTCCATCGCGGTCCCCCTGCGCTGTCTTTCCCTCGTGGTCCCCTGTGCTGTCGTTCCCTCGTGGTCCCCCTGTGCTGTCTTTCCCTCGTGGTCCCCCTGTGCTGTCTTTCCCTCGCGGTCCACCTGTGCTGTCTTTCCCTCGTGGTCCCCCTGTGCTGTCTTTCCCTCGTGGTCCCCCTGTGCTGTCTTTCCCTCGCGGTCCCCCTGTGCTGTCTTTCCCTCATGGTACCCCTGTGCTGTCTTTCCCTCGTGGTCCCCCTGTACTGTCTTTCCCTCGCGGTCCCCCTGTGCTGTCTTTCCCTCCTGGTCCCCCTGTGCTGTCTTTCCCTCGCGGTCCCCCTGTGCTGTCTTTCCCTCGCGGTCCCCCTGTGCTGTCTTTCCCTCGCGGTCCCCCTGTGCTGTCTTTCCCTCGCGGTCTCCCTGTGCTGTCTTTCCCTCGCGGTCCCCCTGTGCTGTCTTTCCCTCGCGGTCCCCCTGTGCTGTCTTTCCCTCGCGGTCCCCCTGTGCTGTCTTTCCCTCGCGGTCCCCCTGTGCTGTCTTTCTCTCGTGGTCCTCCTGTACTGTCTTTCCCTCGTGGTCCCCCTGTGCTGTCTTTCCCTCGCGGTCCCCCTGTGCTGTCTTTCCCTCGTGGTCCCCCTGTGCTGTCTTTCCCTCGTGGTCCCCCTGTGCTGTCTTTCCCTCGCGGTCCCCCTGTGCTGTCTTTCCCTCGTGGTCCCCCTGTACTGTCTTTCCCTCGCAGTCCCCCTGTACTGTCTTTCCCTCGCGGTCCCCCTGTACTGTCTTTCCCTCGTGGTCCCCCTGTGCTGTCTTTCCCTCGCGGTTGTCAGCTCTTTCACGAGCCTCGATTCAGTATCCAAAAAAACAAAAAAACAATCCGTGACCATGTGACGAATGAGCTCGTTCTGATATAACCGTGATGGAGGCTGTCATAGGTGAGATGTGTGAATTTTATAATAGCGCATTAAATGTGTTTCCCAATCGTGCTGTTCATCTTAAGAGTTTTTTGAATGCGAATTTCCCAATCGGCCCGTTACCGGATTTTGTCGCAGGTTGTGACCACTGTGGTCATTCTTCTTTGGTATTCAACCTTTTGACCCCGCCTCAGAGGGCGAGTCCAAAATGATGCTGCTCTTCCACCTTTGTGCCACGTGGTGACCATAACTACTTAGTTTGGTGAATTTCTGCCCAACAATTTAGGAGATAGCATGATGGATGGACAGAAGGACAGACAGTGCCGATTACCATTCCTCACACCCCCCACCGTTTGTTTTTTGCAAAAAGCATGGAGATAAATATACAGTACTTATAGTCATACATCAAACAATGTAATTTTAATAGATGTCATAAAGTTACAAAAATGACACTTGCATATTAAAAACATTCAATTTTTCACAGCTTCAAGTATATGGAAGCAAGAAGATGAAGCTGGATGTAATAAAAGAGAAAAACGCTCATTTAATGTGCATAGAAGACGCGGCGAGCAAAATCAGAGAACAGCAAGTCTGCACGAGCAAAATTGATACGAGAAACGAGGGCATTCTGGGTACCTCACGGAAGGGCTCGGTGATCGAAGCTTCCAGCCGCCAGTCCAATGTACTCCAGACCTTAAGCGATTTGTCATCTGCCTGGGAAGCCACATATTTCCCTACAGGGTCCCACGTTACACCCTTTACTAGTCCCGAATGGCCTCGTAGTGTAGCAATCACCTCTGCAAGAACACAATGCCACAAAAAGGTTTGTGGTTTGCAGCATTTGGAAAGAAATTTGGAAGCGTTGACAAGCATGGAGAGGCACAGGTGGAAGCTCCAAAAAATGAAAAAAAATATACAATAAAATAAAATAAACAAAGCCAGCAACTGTAAACACAAGAGAAAAAAGTTTCACACATCTTTCATATTTCATAGAAATGAATTTTCATATATTTCTTTTTCATTACAGGAACGAGTCTCATGCAAGAGCAACGTAGAACTGACAGTGGGACCAACATCGAGGAAATGAAGAACAGGAAAAGAAGAGAGGGAGGACCTATCTCACTTGTTTTCCTTCTTGATGAAAGACTTTGAATAAATACAAATTTTGTTTCAAACCATCAAAGAAAAAAGTTAAGTAGAAAAATTAAGTAGGGTGAAAAACTAGCACAGCACAAATTAGCACAAAGTGGGAAGTTAGACACAACTTCCAAGTTTAACCAAGCCATCTTGATGTTCTACAAGCAATAACCCCGACTTTGTTCAAAACGTTTGTATTGGAACACATTTGATGTATTGCAGAAGAGCAATATCCAGATGTGAACATGTGGAGAAATACTCTCAGTGTACAAAACATTAGGAACACCTGTTATTTCCATTAAATAGACTGACTATTTCTACCCCCATTAATTTCACCACAGATCCACTTTTTTGAAATACCGACTTCTTTCCTGGAAGTTCAAGCAGTGTCCATGTGTTTTATACCTCTCCCCCCCCCTCCCCCCCTCCCCCCATCCCTTTCCTGCCTTCCCATGCCCCCTCCCCCCAAGCCCTCTCCCTCCCACAGATCCTCCAATGTCCCTGTTCTCTGCTGTTGAACTTGTGTGCTTCCCTCTCTCTCCCGCTCCCTTTATTGTACGTTTTGTGTGTCCGTTTGTTTTTTTGTGATTGATGTTAGCTCTTACACGAGCCTCGATCTGTGTACAAAAAGAAAAGAAAAAAAAAGACTGTACAGCGTGAGTACAGAGAACAAGGGGTCTTAAATGTTTTGAAGCAAACACAGAAATGAGGCATTCGACCTTTTCACAAACAGTCACCTGTGATGTCATTTGTAGTGATGGAAGGGATAGAGGGGAGCATACATCAGAGACAAACTTAGGAAGGCCCCACCAGGTTTTAGAGGAGGGAGACAAGTTTGAAAGTTCATTATTGAGGTTGGCCAGATGTTTTTCTGGATCTCCTTAGCGGACACACTTGCTGCGGGCATTGTGGAATGATCTGAGATTGCCTTTGGTCAGATATGTCTCCCATGAAGAGAGGGCAAGTTGTTTCAAGGCAACTGCCTGACCACAGAATTCCGTGTACAATGGGCAGGGTGAAGGGTAGGATAACTGAAGAAGAGATGGTATGGATCTGTACATAAAAGAGAACAGGTTTCTGTGGAAGAATTCCCAGTACGAGTTAATATCAGGGGCAGCAGATAAAGGAAACCAGTCCTGAAGTGAAATGGCAGCTTGGACTTGGTGTTGAACACATTTCCAAAGAAGGGTCAATTACATGATGCTGTACTTTTCTGCACCACATATCCCAATGATTGGGCAATGGTTCCTTCCCTTGCAGGCTAGATGATGCAACCTGACGGGCATTGAAGGCATTCAAGATCATCTTGTCTTTCATACAACTCATCTGACATCATCAGCTTTCGTCATTTTCACGGTGCAGTTACTGATGATGGGAGAAGATGGAATTCCAACAAGAAGCAATCTCAACATCATGAACCAGTCACTGGTTTAATTCGGACATCTCTCTCGTCTGAACTTTATTTTTGATTTTACACCAAAGACATCCTCAGTCAGATGGGCTTCATCAAGTGGTGCAATATTGATCCAGCAATGAGTGTAGTTATCTTCCAATCACCATCTTTGTTGTACAGAATTGATCACATGGTGCCGGTTGCATTCTGAAGTGGACATTTTCCATTTTTTGTTTCGACTGCTGAACAGGATATTTGTCACCTGCAATAACTTGACATGGTCGTGTTGAAGGAGAAAATGCTTATGGAACTTTTTATTGCACGATTATCGTGCACTGATACGAGCAGGGGTGTTTGAAAGGTTTAAAAGTACAGCATAAGGTATCCATCCGCACCTGCTGTTTCGCTGCTTGCCCATCTTCACAAGACTTGGGGGATGTGGATATGGAAGGCACCTGTGCACAGGTTTTCTTCAAGTGATGAGGATTTGCACAGTCCACCTCATTCTCAGGGCCTCCCTCATCTGGACTCAGTGGTGAGACAAAGTCAGATGGCTGTAGATATGTATAATAATTCCAAAGGTCCTTTAATCAATCAATGTCTAACCGGGAGCAGGGCATAGTCAGAAATTTATTGAAAGGACCAAAGCACAAGTGATACATGAAGAACACCACACCGAATTGTGCAAATCTATGCAACAGATGACTGGCTTTTGTTTTCCCCTCTCAATATGCTTTACCATCTATATATATACACTGAAAGCACGTGCTCCTCATAGAAGCAGCCAGGGCACGGAGGGAATAGGGGTGGTTGTGGAGGCTGGTGGGGGGATAGGGGAGAGTGGGGGGTGGGGTTGGGGTTATGTTTATTACCCTTATTCGAACGTGTAATTCAAAATACCTCTCACTGTCCAAATCAAAAGACAAAACTGCAATGGAAAACATGTGGACAGGAATACTGCACTGTAAAGGGTGGAAGCAGCCCTGCATAGAGAATGTGCGTCCTCAGAAACCACTCTACTCCCCTCCCCCTTCCCCATCAAGACCACTGGCAAAGATCAAAATACTCCTCCACACCAATTGGGGTCATGCTGATCCTCTGTGGAAAGTATAGATGTAATCGACACAGAACTGTAGGAGTAGCGTGACACACTGACACGACACACACACACGTCCGTGAATTAGAGTAAAGATTCAGAGAAAGAACATTCATGAAAACAAACTATTCCTAATAACTAGATGATTCTATATATGAAAGTAACCAGAAATTCCTTGAACTCAAGAAACATACGAAAATTTTGCACACAGCTTTAAAGTCCAACTACAATATTATGACTTGTCACCTTTTTACTCAAGTTTTAGATTAAGCATGTCACCTCAACTGACACTACACAGTTATTGCCTCCGCCACCGAAAGGTGGACGGAGCTTATTTTTTATTTTATTTGTTACTTGCAAAAATCTTAGATTTTTCAAGTAAGGTACTGAAAATTGGTTGTTCTGTTTATTTGTTACTTGCGAAATTGAAGATTCACGAAATCGAAGAATCGCAAGTACAGTCGGACCACGTTATTTGCGGTTCCGCTATTTGCGGGTTCCACGAATTTGCGGTTGATAAATTGCGAACTGCTTCTCTATTTGTGGCCCTATCTCCCATGTATTCACTGTTTTTCGCAAGTGCAAAAAATAAAAATTCATGAGTCCTGAGCATGACAGTTATGAAACCCATCTTTCACCAGCCACACCCAAAGCAGCTGGCCATACACAAAAAAACATCGACGAGCCACGATCATGACCTGCTTCTACATTCGCAGCACTATGCTTCGCGTTTTCACGGCTTTCGCTGCCATGCGAGCTTCGCGGGATACCCCGCCATTCACATCGTAAACATTGCTCCGCGGGATATCCTAACAGATGGTAAACATTGCTTCTCAGGATGCTTCGCGGGACATCCCATCATTCGCACTGCAAATAGCTCCACGTGATATCCCACCGTTCATACCGTAAACATTGCTTTGTGGGATATCCCAACAGATAGTAGACATTGCTCCATTCACACTGTGAACAGTTTCACAGGGTATTCCACCAGCTGCATAACACGTCATCCCCGTGAGTTACTGTACAGAATGAGAACACTCCACTGTATCTATTAATACAATTAGCTGTCTCCCTTTTCCCCCATTGAAACAACTAGCAACGGTACCCGCCCTATGGGTGGGGCTTCAATTGGGAGGCCCAAATAAAAAGGCTAAATATCAGAAATTGAAGGCTTTTTTTCTTTAAAACGATTTATATAAACATCCGTTAAATCTCGATCGGTGCGGCCATTTGTGCGGCACCCGGGAAAATAACGTCATGCAGGAGCAAGTATCAGCAGGATGTGGCAGTGTGGGAGTCAACGTTTGATCCTCCTTCATGCTGAAGTAGCCCACCACTTCTCCAAGCATTCCGCTCTTCAGATCCGCCATGACAGATTTAAGCTTGATACTGAAGACGCGTGCAGTTAGTACTCCCGATGTTGTATGCACTCCCGTGTCCTTATAAAAGGTGTTTGTCCGAGGTCAACGAGTTGGATCGGTGCAGCCGTTTGTGCGGCACCCGGGAAAACAACATCGTCACAATGAGAACATCGTCACAATGAACGTTATGCGAACGTGAATGTTAGCAACGGTACCCGCCCTACGGGCGGGGCTTCAATTGGGAAGCCCAAATGAAAAGGTAAAATATCAGAAATTGAAGGCTTTTTTTATTTTAAACGATTCATATAAACATCCGTTAAATCATATCACACACAAATCATCAAAATCTAAACAGTATCTTACTATAATTCAACAAATGTCCCACAGTGATCGATACACTACGATCGTGATGATCGTGGTCGTGAATCGTGATCGATAATCGTGTTCACAATCGCTATGTCGTATGTACGCCCGATATGTGTTTCCTTCAGTTGAAATGGGTTAGAATTCTCTTAAGCAGGGATTCAACCTGTGTCCTGATCATGGCAGGTGCAGCTGTGCAGCGATTGGTGCAGCCGTTTGTGCGTGCACCCAGGAAAACAACATCGTCACAATGAGAACAATGAACGTCATGCGAACGCGAATGTTATGCGTGAGTCCAAACCTGAGAATGCTGGAGACCAAAGCTGAAATTGGGAAAACTAAATAGCCTATTTTACTCCTGGAGATCAGAGGATTATCCACCCAAAATATCTTTGCGATCGGTTCAGCCGTGTTTACGGTACCTTCGAACAGACAGACAGACAGACAGACGGACGGACATTTGGTGAATTATAGCAAGATGGCATGGCATGCATTCGCGGATTTCCATCGACATTCGTGGATTTTCGTGATTCGGGAACCAATCCCCCCTTTTGCTATTAAAACAATGCCCCCACCATTCACAGTTTCGCACTTCGTGGCACTTTCCAGGAACGTATCCCCCCGTGAATAGCGGGGTCCGACAGTATATTGGTTGGTCTGGTCTGTTACTTGCAAAATCGAAGTCTGTTTGTTTGTGTGTATGTCAATCGCCTACAGGTCACATCTTTATTCTGATATTCACAAACCTCCACCACCTGGTAGAGGTAGCTACAACCTTGGGAATTACGATATGCCGAAAGTGTCAAGAAAAAGCTTCAGTTTGGAGCTGAAATTAAAAGTGCTAAGGCGGATGGAATCGCATGTTGGTGCCACCAATGTTTGGTGAATTTGGTTCAAGGGAGTCGGCTGTAAGGACAATTGTTAAGAACAAAGAGAAAATTAAAGCATCCAGCCAGCCAACGACTCCAGTAGGTGCGACAAAATAAATGAGATTTCGGAGCAGTTTAATGGAGAGAGTTTTATCCTCCTGGAATGAGGATATGAATCAGTGTGCTACGCCTTTAAGCCAGGCAATAATTAAGACTAAGGGACTGAGTTTATATGATAAAGTAAAAGAGCAGTTATGTGAGGGATCTATCTACCAAGGAGACAATCATGGCTCGTCAATGGCATCGATATACTTAAGCACCGCAGCAATTTGGATAACATCACATAACTGGTGAAGAAGCAGGCATGGACAAGCAGACAGCAGCTAAATATCCGTCTAAGTTTAAGGACCTTGTGGAAGTTTGCCCTCCCCAGCTGGTTTTTAATGTGGACAAAAGGGGGTTTTTTTGGAAGAGGATGCCACCACATATGTTCATTTCCAAGAAAGAGCGGCATGCATCTGATGTTAAGGTAGCAAACGACCGCCTGACATTCCTCCTTGTTGGCAATGATGAGGCTTGAAGATGAAGCCCCTTCTCTACACGTCGACAGAGCGAAGGCAGTCAGTGAGCAAAATGCCACTTCTATGATATGTCATTGGTAAATGTACCAAATTTATATGCATTTTAAAATTACTAATTACTAATATGCATTTGTTTACTTGTGTTCAGAAATGATTTCAGGTTATTACAGTTATTATACATCATTCTTATGTCCTCAGAGGTAGTGGGTCAACCCTGGAAATAGTGTGTCTGGTCCACATATAGTCACGTGAAAAAGTAAGTACACCCCATGTAAAGTTAACTTTTTCAACATATTTCAACATACAGCTATTTGATCTTCATTTCAACAATATTGATAGATAAAGGTGATATAATATAACAAATATCATGAAACATTTGCATTTTGTAGTCTATTGTATAATTTAAATAAACATAAATGCAAATTTTGCATGTGGAAAAAGTAAGTACACCCTTGGCTCTAATAGGTGGTATTGCCCCCTTTGGCAGAAACAACCTCAAGTAGGCGTTTCTTATAACTGTCTACCAGTCTCTGACATCGACTGGGAGAAATTTTTGCCCACTCCTCCATGCAGATTTCTTTCAGCTGTGCGATGTTTGAGGGGTTTCTTGCATGCACAACAACAACAACAACAACAACATGCATTTTAAGGCCATTTTCCCTGCTAGAGCGGGGGTTAGCCTTGCGGTCCCCATTACAATGTTCTCCATTTTGCCTTATTTTCGGCATCTCCCCTTGTTAACCCCCTTGCCCGCATTTCTTCTTTGACCATCTTTAGCCAAGTCTTTCTTGGTCTTCCCTGTCCTCTACTTCCTTCTACATTCATTTCCATCACTCTTCTCAACCAGTCATTTTCATCCTTCCTCAATACATGACCAAACCATGGCTCGTTTTTGCATGTTTCTTGCATGCACAGCTCATTTCAAATCCCCCCACAACATCTCGATGGGATTTAGATCCAGGCTTTGACTTAGCCATTCCAGAACCCTCCATTTCTTTCTTTTCAGCCATTCCTTGGTGGATTTACTGGTATGTTTAGAGTCATTGTCATGTTGCAAGGTCCACCTTCGGTTGAGCTTCAATTTTCGGACAGATGGCCTCACATTATCCTCAAGCATCCTCTGGTACAATGAAGAATTCATAGTGGATTCTATGATGGTGAGCTGCCCAGGCCCTGGTGCAGCAAAGCTGCCCCAAACCATAATATTTCGACCACCATGCTTTACAGTTGGTATCAGGTTCTTGTGGTCAAATGCTGTCTTTGGTTTTCACCAAACATGTCTTCTGGTACTGTGGCCAAATAGCTCTACGTTTGACTCATCTGTCCAGAGCACATTGTTCCAGAAGCGCTGGTCTTTGCCGAGGTGTTCATTGGCAAACTTTAGTCTTGCCCTGGTGTTCTTTCTGGACAGCAGAGGTTTCCTCCTGGCACACCTCCCATGGAGATGAAATTTGTGCAGCCTCTTTCTAATGGTAGACTCGTGCACTTTGACATCAACAGTGGCAAGAGCTACCTGTAGGTCCCGTGATGACATTCTGGGGTTCTTTGAGACATCTTTCAGCATCTTGCGGCCTGCTCTCGGGCTGAACTTGCTGGGGCGGCCTGGCCTGAACAAGTTGGCAGTTGTTTGGAATCTTCTCCACTTGTAGATGATCTTCCGGACAGTCGAATGATTGATTTCAAATTGTTTGGAGATCTTTTTAAATCCCTTCCCAGACTCGTAGGCATCTATAACCTTCTTTCTGAAGGCCTCAGAGAGCTCTTTTGATCTAGGCATGGTGACGCCACACACTTCAACAATAAAGAGCAAACCAAACTAAATGTCTGAGGTTTAAATAAGACAGGTTCCTCCAAGATCTTCTCTAACGATGTTTTAATCATTTGCACCTGAGCTGGTGCACACCTGATTCTAATTTTAGGTATTTGAAGTAGTGATAAATGTATGGGTGTACTTACTTTTTCCACATGCGAAATTTGCATTTACATTTATTTAAATTATACAATGGACTACAAAATGTAAATGTTTCATGATATTTGTTGTATTATATCACCATTATCTATCAATATTGTTGAAATGAAGATCAAATAGGTGTATGTTGAAATATGTTGAAAAAGTCAAAACTTTACATGGGGTGTACTTACTTTTTCACGTGACTGTATCCTCATTATCACAACGTTTTATGAGCCCCATTCTGCATGAAACAAGGAACCTATCCTTCATGCAAACAGGAGTATTACTCTATATGGGTGTACCTCCATAAGGCAAAACATCTGTGTTTAGGGAATCCTTGACCTAGTGTAGCCTCCAAGCTGAGAATTTCCAAGATGAGTTGCCACTGCACAATAGCAATTTATTAGAGGCTGTTTTTTTTTAACCATCTCTCCTCCGATCTATTCAGCTCCCTCTGCTCCGATGAGCATTTCAGGCAACAGTGAGGACCAATGAGTGATAAGAGTCCATCCAAATGGATGTGGTTAACGACTGAGCAACCCCAACTACTACACATTACACCTCAGATCACTCATAAGGTCACCAAAACAGAAATGTCACAAATAAATGAATGTCGTTCTCTTGGTTGCAACTCCTGGTTTTATATCCCTTTGGTTGTCTGCTCGAGAGCAGGTTTCGTGTTGCTGAAGCTGTCTCCTATTAAGGGTTATTTTGGACTATTTGCAATTGCCATCCCAGTCGTCGTCAGGGCAGGAATTTGGAATGTGACCAGGCTGCCCAGGAGGAGATGCATGACCCAATCCACCCCTCACCACCGTTTGTGTACGCCTTTCCCTTAATCATAATTCTTTCTCAAGTACGTATCAAATAATGAGTGTGTGTATATACAGAACCTGGAAACTTGCAAGCATTCCAAATGACAACAGAGTTATCGATGCTTCCAGTTGCCAGCCAAGCATCATGTGGAGACCAGGCAACATCCATCACATCTGTTCCAACAAAAACAAGCATTCACATTCTTACCATCTGCCCGTGAGGTTCATAAAACATTTATTGTTGATTCAGTTCTTTGTAAAACTTTCACACCAAAGAAGCATTTCTTGGCTCAACATCGACAATCTAATACAGAACTTTGTTTGGTTAAAGATGTGCCCGAACTTTTGTGGCATCACTTCTGGTTCACCCTAAAAAAGGGATAAACCTCCTAAAGATAGTGAAAGGCAGAAATCCAACTGATGTATTGTGATATCTGACAACAAAAAAAAAATTCTGACGAAAAAGCTTTTATACATCACAAAATGTATGTTTTTGTTTCGTGTACAAGTTTAGCTTACGGAATGCCATGGCGTCAAACAATGAGTTGCTCCACATTTTAAAATTGCACCCTTTTATGAAAAATAATATTTGACAAACGGTACTTAAATGTAAAACTACAAATCCCCTGGCACCATTTCCTTGTTGATCAATGTCACGACCTCTTGAAACAGAAATTAACATCCACAAATCGTAAAGCAGCCTTACGTGATGAACATTAAACAAATGAAGAACTATCTTTATAAAGACTTTATAAAGCTATAAAAAACTCTCTTCTCTCTTCCTCAAACTCTTCCTCACTCACCCTGCACTGCCCTCTCTCCACCTCACCCCCAGGAATACCTTTGGCTACGGCTTCCCCTTCGCTCCCACCTTTTGTTCATATGTGTGTTGTACCGTCCACCAATCAGTGATGACTCCATCTACATCTCGCTGTCTGATAATATGGACCAACTTCTATCTACCCATCCCAACTCTCTCTTCCTCATATGTGGTGATTTCAATTGTCACCATGAAAGTTGGCTGGGTGTGGGTACCTCTCTCACCAGCCATGGCTCTTCAGCAAAGGACTTCTGTGACTCACTGGGACTGACACAATCTGTCAATTTCCCGACCCGGATCTCAGTCAACGGAACATCTTCTCTTCTGGACTTGGTTATGACTAACTTACCTGAAAATGTCTGCTGCTCTTCTTCTGCTCCAATCGGCTCATCTGATCATGTGCTTGTTAAAGTGGACATCTCTCTGACCATTCTCAGAGAGCCTCCTCAGCGTCGACGAGTCTGGCATTTCACTCAGGCCAACTGGCACGGTCTTCAAGCAGCCATCAATCATCTGGACTGGTCTCCCATCTCTACCGCCTCTGACATCAACTCATCCTGGGAATTCTTCAAAAAGTAAATTGCTCTCTCTCTCATGCACAGATTTATCCCACCTCGTCTTCAGTTGTCATACCCTTCCTCCCGTCCATGGTACACGGAATCTTGTGGTGAGGCTATTGCCCAGAAACAACTTGCTTTCGTCTCCTGGAAAGCAAATCCAATGGAAGGAAATCTCATTTCCTTTCACAAAGCCCGAAACAAGTGTGCGTCCACCCTCAGGAGAGCCAGGAAACAATATCTCTCCGTTCTCAGGACCGAACTCTCTTATCTGTCTCCCTCTTCCAAATCCTGGTGGCGTCTGGTCAAATCTGTTTCTGGTGTTTGTTCCCCCTCCATCCCCTCCCTCACCTCAAACGGCCACACGGCTGACTCCGCACGTGAAAAAGCTGAATGCCTCAACTCTGTGTTTGCCGCTAAATCTTGTGTCCCAAACCCATCCCTCTCTGTACCCACCATACCCAGTCGTACCCAGGTGCTCCTGGACTCTGTGTCCTTTCCTCCTGACAAGGTGGAAAAGTTTCTCTCATCCCTCGACTCTGATTCTGCAACTGGACCTGACGGCATCAGCCCACGGGTCCAAAAATCCTGTTCTTCCGCTATTTCACTCCCTCTCTCTGTTCTCTTCACCCTCTCTTTTGCTCAAGGTCATCTGCCATCTGCTTGGAAATCTGCCAACATCACCGCTTTGCACAAAAAAGGTGCAAAAACAGATCCCACCAACTACAGACCAATCAGCCTTCTCCCAATTATCAGCAAAGTCATGGAATCCATCATTGCTTGAGATATGAAATCTTTCCTCTTCTCCAATGGCTTGATCTCTGATCATCAATTTGGTTTCAGACCTGGTCACTTATTATTTTTTTTATTTTTATTTTTTTTTTATTTTTGTTGTATACAAGATCGAGGCTCGTGAAAGAGCGAAAAAAAAAGCGTGAAAGCGTGAAAGAGCACTTTACTCTGGACATGCTGCTTCTGCTTTCTCAACAATGGATGGAGGTCCTCAATGCCAAACAGGAAATTAGAGCCGTCTCCCTTGACATATCACGTGCCTTCGATACGGTCTGGCACCCCGCTCTGCTCACCAAACTCTCCTCTTTTGGTATCCATGGAAATCTCCACGCATGGCTGGCGGACTTCCTCTCGAGTCGTAGTCAACGTGTGGCCCTGAATGGGTTTCTCTCATCTCCTCTTCCTGTTCAGGCTGGAGTTCCCCAAGGCAGTGTTCTGGGCCCTGTGCTTTTTCTGGTCTTCATCAATGATCTCTCTGACTCTCTTGAAAATCCTCTATCTCTTTACTGATGACTCTACTCTCTGTCGCTCCATTCCTCATCCCTCAGATCGGCAGTCTGCAGCCTCCTCACTCTCTGCAGACCTGGACAAAATCACAGACTGGGCAAACAAGTGGAACATGTTTCAATCCTGACAAATCTCACACTCTTACGATGTCTCTCCGAAAAGACAGACTGGACAACCCTCCCATCCACTTTCTGAATAATCCTCTCCAAGAAGTTCTGTCACTCAAGCTTTTGGGTCTCACTATCTGCCATGATCTTTCCTGGGAAAACCACATTTAAAATCTGGCCTCCAAAGCCAGTCGCCGACTGGGCATCCTCCGTCGTGCGAAGTCCTTCCTTGGCACACCTGAGCACCTCACCACATACAAGGCTTTCATCCGCAGCTCAATGGAATACTGCTCTCCCCTCTGGGCTGGTGCTCCTGCCTCACACCTGGCTCGTCTTCACGCTGTTGAAACCAAAGCATCCAGAATCATTGGAATCTCCCGCAATGAAGCTAACTCCAAGGGCCTCTCACTCACTCACCGCAGGCAGGTTGGTGGTCTTTCCGTCTTCTACCGACTCCTCTCTGGCCTTTCACCCCCAGCTCTCTCTGGGCTCAGTCCCGCAAATATTCTTACAGGTCGCACAAGATCTGCCTGCAACCCTCTTATGGTTAAATTGCCAAAATCAAGACTCTCTGCTCACCTTCACTCCTTCATTCCTCTTTTCTCCCGCCTCTGGACCAAACTCCCTCACTCTCTTCAATCCCACTCCACCCTGCAGGTCTTTAAAACAGCTGTTCACCACCATCTCTTATCTTCCCCATCCAAAACCTTAATCTTTTCTACCCCTGCTAATTTCACCCCAATTCCACTTTTTTGAAATACCAACTTCTGTCCTGGAAGTCCTTGGTGTCCTTGTGTTTCATACTTCTCCCACATCCCCCCCCCCCCCTTCCCACACCTCCTCCCCCCAAGCCCTCTCCCTCCCACACATCTCCCTGCTCTCAAATGTTGTTTGTGTGCTTCCCCTTCTCTCCCCATCTTGTTTTCCGCTCCCTCTTTTTATATATTTTGTTTGTCTGGTTGATTTGTTTGTGAAGTAAATGTTAGCTCTTTGAGGAGCCTCGATTCAGTATACAAAAAAAAAAGAAGAAAAAAAAAGAGTGGTGGATACATCAGGCACATGCACACACCTCCAGAGTGGTAGCGAAGTACCGATGCACATCTCCACTGCTCCACATTGGCAACATTTCCTCCAGACCCAAACACATTCGCTGGACCGATAAAACTGCAAGAGCAAAGAATACAACAAGGTAGACAATATGGTCTATCATAGTGAGTTGTATATAGGACATAATTAATTACACATTCTGGCACATCTCAAACAGCTGCACTACCCTTAACTTTTGGGAAAAAAATCCTTACAGGAACTGTCCATTAGGCACTGAAATCAGAATCAAGACAGCATTTTATATTCCTGGCAATAATCATAAAAAATTATTTATATTTTTTTCTCATAATGTGCAGTGTGTTCGGAACTATTCCCAAATATCAGTAATGTATCAAACATTTTTCTAGACAATCATTTGGTAATGTGCAAGATGTTTTTATGCTCATTGTCGTGCATGAGATTTCTGACGAGCTTCATTAACACATCTGTGGACATCAGGACACTTTAAAGTGAATTACAAGGACAAGGACATTCCTGCCTCACACCTAGTTCGGCTTCACGCTGTTGAAACCAAAGCTTTCAGAATCATTGGAATCTCCCGCGATGAAGTTAACTCTGAGGGCCTTTCACTCACCCACCACAAGCAGGTTGGTGGTCTTTCTGTCTTCTACTGACTCATCTCTGGCCTAGCTCCCCCAGCCCTGTCTGTGCTCTGTCCCCCAAATACTCCTACAGGTCGCACAAGATCTGCCAGCAACCCTCTTATGGTTAAACTGTCAAAATCAAGACTCTCTGCTCACCTTCACTCTTTCATTCCTCTTTTCTCCCGCCTCTGGAACAAACTCCCTCACTCTCTTCAATCCCACTCCTCCCCCTCAGGTCTTTAAAACAGCTGTTCCCAACCATCTCTTATCTTCCCCCATTCAAAACCTTGATCTTTTCTACCCCCGTTAATTCAACCCAGATCCACTTTTCTGAAATACAGACGTCTTTCCTGGAAGTCCTCGCTGTGTCCATGTGGTTTTTACCTCTCCCACCATCAAAGACTGCTCCGCCTAGAACTCCACAGAGCGGGATAACATAGGCGGGCTACAGGGCACAACCTAAAGATCTCTACAACCTTGAGCGCTTAGCTTGGTTCAAACAGAGAAGGGTTCTGGTGGATCTGTAATGTTGTGGGTGCATTTTCCTGCCGTGG
The DNA here is from genome assembly GCF_964187855.1 of Myxine glutinosa. Lineage (NCBI taxonomy): Eukaryota > Metazoa > Chordata > Myxini > Myxiniformes > Myxinidae > Myxine > Myxine glutinosa. The sequence continues at coordinate 200,830,326 of NC_136264.1, read as the reverse complement.
TTTGGGTACAGTCATTCCCTTAGAAGGCAAGGTCAACGCTAATCGCTACTTCATGGTACTGAGGGATCATCTTCACCCCATGCTGCAGCATTTCTTTCCTGCCATGAGGGGTGTCTTCCAGGATGACAATGCCCCCATCCACAGAACACGTGCCCAATGCACTTCGTCCTCACAGCTGTGCGTGCTCTCTCGTACATTGCCATCACTACTCTGATCAACCATTCCTCCACTCCTAACTTCCTCAATGCCCATGTCACTACTTCACGTGGAACCCTATTGAATGTTTTCTCCAGATCAACAAACAACTTCTTCCTCTTCTCCATGTACTTCTCCTGCAACTGCCTCACAATAAAAGCGTGTCTGTCGTTCCTCTTCCTGGCATAAATCCAAACTACATTTCATCGATCTTCACTTTCTTCTTTAACCTCCTCTCCAACACCCTTTCCAATACCTTCATTCCATGCTCCAATAACTTTATCGCTCGATATGAGCCACAGTCCAGAGGAACACCTTTCCCCTTGTATAGAGGGACGAGGGTACTCAATTCCCAATCCACTGGAATGCGGCCTTCTTTCACCACCAGATTGCAGATCTCTATCTTTCTCTTCACACCCCAACTTCCCACTGCCTTCAACATATCTCCCACAACTCCCGTCGGCCCTCCCGCTTTTCTACTCTTCATTGCATTTATCGCTTCTTCAACTTCCTTCTCAGTTATCTTCTCTGCCGGTCCTAAAACTGGGTGAATCTCGAATGTTGCCATCCCATTCATTCTCTGCATTCAACAGCATTTCCATAAATCTCTTCCATCTTCCTTTAATTCCATCTGGGTCCACAACGATTTGTCCCACTTCATCCTTCAAGCAACTCACACTCATCACATTGCACCTCTCTTTCGCTATCTGCTTTGCAATCCTGAACACTGCTCTCTGACCCTCTTCCGAATCCAAGCGTTCTCCGAACATTTTCCTACATGCCTCCTGCGCCTTTGCTACCTCTTTCTTTGCAGCCTTCTTGGCTGCCTTATAACTTTCATGCTCTGCCTTTTCTGCTCCCGTACCCTTCGCCTTCTGGCACTCCTTGAACTTCTTCCTCTTCTCGTCAATCCCCGTGCACTAAGCGAGGTCCATATAAAAATGGTTTGTTGAGATGGTGTGGAAGAACTTGACTGTCCTGCGCAGAACCCTGACCTCAACCCCATCGAACACCTTTGGGATGAATTGGAACGCCGACTACGAGCCAGGCCTAATCACCTATCAGTGCCCGACCTCACTAAGGCTCTTGTGGCTGAATGGAAGCAAATCCCCGCAGCAATGTTCCAACATCAGAAAAGAAGTGGGAGGCCTTTCCAGAAGAGTGGAGGCCCATATAACAAATTGCTGTGGGAACATATTAATGCCCATGATTTTGGAATGAGATGTTCAATGTTTGGGTGTCCACATACTTTTGGTCATGTAGTGTACAAGCCGTACTGGCTGCATATGGTAGCCCAACACCCTATTAAGTGACTTTACATTGGCATTCCCAAATTTTTGTCCACTATCTGTACCTGATGGTACATAACATTTGAATCCCAGTCATAAACCAGCAGTTCAAATAAGTTACAAAGGGTTGACTACAAGTTGCACCGATAATCGTATCGGCTGTCGGTAACAAGCTGATATTGCTTCCTTTTTTGGATATCTGTATCGATAATGACGCCACATTGCGATACCGATAGCATAGCATGCGTATGGGAGACTGGAAGAACCAAGATTGAGAGAAAGAAGCGGTCAGTCATCTGGTACTTCTTCACGTGAGGGGGAAACACCAGCAGTAGGTTTGCTGTCTGCAATGCTCATCAACAACCCATTTCACACAGAGAAAAGACCAGAAAGACTTTCCACACAACAAACCTAGTGCTTCATTTGAGAAATAAACACCAGCAAAACTTCTAGAAATATGAGGAGGCACTGAAAGTGCCAGGTCAGCAAAAGATGTGGAGAAAACAAGACAAAAGACAGTGGTCGTTGGAAAAGAGCTCAGGTCGTGTGCGATTGGGATATCAATACACTGGGCTGCATTTGAAATATTTTTTTCAGAGGTCTAGGTTATCTCAACGTTTCTTATATGTTTTTTGCATGCTGAATTCAGAAATGTATCTAATTTCGCTCAATCAGGTCAGGTTTTTATGCTATCTCAATTTTAAGGAAAAAATTAATCAAAATTTTTGTTTTTTTAATTAGCATTTTTAAAATTCAAAATCAGACTTACATTGACAGAAAATGTACAAACTATACATATAATGACACACAAGTACACTTAATGTGGAAGAAAGTGCTTTCTCAATTACTTTCATTTCAATTTCAGAAAAATATAGATAAATCGTTGTTTCTGGCAACACCCAACTTCAGTCGCTCCAGCAGCTGCGTGGCTCAGTCTGGTGTCTCCTGTCCACTTAGGTGCACGTGAGCGGCAGTACGTCCTGCGTAGTGTCCTCCTTACTATAACATTACTGTGATTCACGATGAATCGAAAGTGCAAGAATGACCCAAACAAGTTCTGCTATATCTGTGGTAAAGTGACCATGCCAGACCGGCAGTCTAACATCACACGTTTTGTAAGAAAAAGCTATCACGCATACTTTGGAATGAAACTTGGTGACCAGGACAAAGCCTTTGCCCCTCACATATGCTGCAAAACGTGCGTTGAGAGTCTGCGGCGCTGGAGCCACAAGAAGATTGAGTGTCTGCCTTTTGGTATCCCAATGGTGTGGAGGGAGGGAAGAGATCATACTAATGACTGTTATTTCTGTATGACAAACCTACAAGGTGAGTTTATCAATTTTGTTTGAGTTTAACTTTATGTTTAATAAATTCCCAAACATTCTAAATTGTTTAACTTTATATATCATGTCACCCCCTTGACGGTATGTCTATCTCTTTCATTTTAGGCATAAATCGAAAAAACAAGCAACACTTAAAGTATCCAGACGTGCCATCTGCCATTAAACCAGTGCCTCATGGACCAGGAATTCCAATTCCAGCACCGCCCGAAAATTGCAGACATTCGGCGTCCGATTCCGATGAACAAATGGAAGATGGTGACATATCTGGTACATATCAACCTACGGGCGAGACAAGTCAACCCAAACTCTTTAGCCAAGCGGAGTTGAACGCTTTGACACGAGATTTGTGTTTGTCCAAAGAATCTGCTCAGTTGCTAGGGTCACGACTTCGTGAAAATCGTTTGTTAGCTCCTGAAACTACATTCTCCTGGTACCGCAGCCGTGAAGAAGAGTTTCGAGAATATTTTAGTTCGGACGATGAAGTTTCTCTGGTTTACTGCAGCAACATCACCGGCCTCATTGCAGCTATGGGTTTAGCATATGATCCTACAGAATGGCGGCTCTTCGTCGACTCCTCAAGTAGAAGCTTGAAAGCAGTACTACTCTTCAATGGCAACAAGATCGCGTCTGTTCCGGTGGGTCACTCGGTACAGATGACTGAGAACTATAGTAACATGGAGCATTTGCTAACTGCTTTGAAGTACAAAGATCACAATTGGATGATTTGCGGAGACCTAAAGGTATGTTGGTGTCAACCTAGTTACATATATTTTTCTACTTTATTTATTGAAATATTCTTAACATGGATTAAAATATATATTTTTAATAAACTGGAATAACAAATTTTAAAACAAATATGTGTGTTCTTTCTTTTTATTTATAGGTTGTGTCCATGGTGCTGGGTCTACAAGGCGGCTACACCAAATACCCCTGCTTTCTGTCTGTGGGACAGCCGAGCAGACAAGCAGCACTATGTACAACGCAACTGGCCAGAAAGATCTGGCCTGGAACCAGGTTCCCACAACGTTGTGTCACACGCTCTTGTGAATCCTCAGAAGATTCTACTTCCGCCACTGCACATCAAGCTCGGACTTATGAAGAATTTTGTCAAAGCACTGAACAAAGAAGGTCGAGCTTTCGCTTTCCTGAACAAGAAATTTCCTCGCGTAAGTGAGGCCAAACTGAAAGCAGGCATTTTTGATGGCCCTCAGATCAGGGAGCTTATGAAAGATCCTAAATTCGACGAAAGTATGGAGAGCAATGAGAGGAATGCCTGGCTCTCATTCAAATCCATTGTGACGAACTTTCTGGGCAATCACCGAAGTCCAGAGTATGAATGTGTTGTGGAAGGGCTCCTGCAGAGCTTCCAGGTGCACGCATGTCCATAAAGATGCATTTTCTCAGCTCGCATTTAGACTACTTTCTGGAAAACTGTGGTGATGTCAGCGAGGAGCAAGGAGAACGGTTTCACCAGGATATTCGAGTGATGGAAGAGAGGTACCAGGGTCGATGGGATGTCAACATGCTTGCAGACTACTGTTGGTGCCTCAAGAGAGATGTTACAGATGCGACACACAGACGAAAATCTTTGCGAAAGCCATTTATTCCGCATTAATTGTTTTCCTTCGTCTTTTTAATGTTGAATTTCACATTAACGGTACTTGTGCGTCATTTTATATATAGTTTGTACATTTTCTGTCAATGTAAGTCTGATTTTGAATTTTAAAAATGCTAATTAAAAAAACAAAAATTTTGATTATTTTTTTCCTTAAAATTGAGATAGCATAAAAACTTGACCTGATTGAGCGAAATGAGATACATTTCTAAATTCAGCATGCAAAAAGCATATAAGAACCGTTGAGAAAACCTAGACCTCTGAAATGACGCAGACCACTAGACCAGTGTAATCCTTGAGCCCAGCATATCTATGCAATGAGAGGGACAGATTGTTAACCATTCTCAATCGTATATGACGAATAATTTTTTCCCACTTGTTGAAGGTGTTCGGAACACACGACTGTAGGAGCTATATGACAGAGATGGTCTTTACCCGAGTTTACAAGGGTGTGAAGTCAGAGGTGCGAAATCAACCTTGAAGCATTTCCTGGTTTTCCTTCACCACCGACATTGTGAATACCAGGATAGGCTGCAATTCCCTCCCAAGTTTAACAGCCCATTGTCGGTACCAGTTCCATTGATTTTACCATAGACATTCTTGACCTCCAAAGCTAAGGATACATTTAGTCTAACTGCTTAAGATACATATCTACATAGAGAGACAAAGACATGCATAGAGAAACAAAAATTTGGTCTCATGTTTACCTGTTCACGAGCATCCACTTTTCCTTCTCCAATATTTAATGACATGTTAAAGTCTGCAGGATACTCCTTAATATTATCCTAACATATGTCCGACTTGTTTTTCTTTGCTTGCAGTGGATACCGCATTCAAGTTAAACAAGAAACTAGAACGGCACTCTGACATCACGACATTGAGAGATATGCCCCCGCCTTACATTATTACATCATTATACATACTTGTACCAAGCTTGATTTAAATCCCTTCAGCTGTTCTCAAGCATCACATTTTCACCCGACAAGACCTCTGACCTTTGACCTCTTGATGCCGAAATCTCATCAGTTCATCTTTGCATCATTATACATACTTGTAACAAGTTTGACTTGGATTCCTTCAGTCGTTCTTAAGCTATTGCGGTAACGAAAACCTATCATGGACGGACAGACAACCAAAAAACACAAGGCCTCCGGCGATTTCGTTGGTTGAGGCATAAAAATGCCAATGTTGACCATGCTAGTTAAAGCTCATGTCTCATATTTGCATCTCCAGGCTATGCCATCTTATCATGTAGTTTCAAGAAGCATTAAAATCATCAATATCAGGTTTAAACTCCGTAAAAGGTCAAACATTTCAGTGTCATGTAACACAAAGTTACTCATGAGCAGATCAATGGACATTTGCTACATACAGCCCATGCAGTACAAGTTTTTACACGACATTTCAAAAGTCTCTTACGACACAAACGTATTTCCATCAGCCAACCCCGCCATTTCCCCAACTCACGTAGCTGGCCTCCAAATCATAACAAGCTTATCATCCCCTCCAGAAGCCAGCAACTTCCCACTGTTAGACCATCGGACACAGTTCACACAAGCTGGAACAAAAGGAAAGGCAATGAGATAAGCCTGAGGAACATAAACAGTATACAAGCCAAAATTCAGGGTTCCATTTAGCAAATCACAAGGAAGTTTTCAAAACGAAATGATTAAATAATTTTGCCATCAAGTAAATAATTTTGCTATTGCCATCTACGGTGTTTGAAAACACTCCTAATGCATTTACCCGTCCCGACACAAGAAACCCACGTCCCTTATTATTCCTTTACCTTTCATCAATCTCCAAACACCTGGATCAATCAAATAGGTTTTCAGTTCTTAAACTCTACAATGCCAACAACAGTGTTGATGGTTTCACAGGATCTATTTTGTCAGAATGCAAGTTTCATGAGTCTTGCAGCATGATGTGTGTACATAGTTTTCTTGAACCCTCCCCCCCTCTCCCCCCCCCCCCCCCCCCCCCACCGTTTAGAGGCCGTTTTTCCCCGCAAGCGGGGGTTGGCCTTTTTTGGGGGACCGTGGTTGTTGTCGTTTTTCGGTCCCCTTCTTGAACCCTCACTCCAACATAATGGTACTGGAAGAACGCATGGATTGAGGGGGTCGCTGAGGAGGATCAGAGGACTGAGAGAGGAGAGGGAGTAATATTGGAGAAGAGAGTTGGGGAAAAAACAACAACAAAAACAAAAACAAAAAAAAACAGACCATCGACCATGTTGAGACCATCGACCATTTCAATGTTGAGAAAGTAAACGGCTTGCCTGCAACTGCCTATCCACGGTATTCAGTGTACCAGGGCAGAGATGTTGGATTTACATGATGATGATAAGTTTCCAGATTGGGTCGCACCCAAATAGACTTTGCTGCAATGCCATTGCTGGTTGTTGCAGAGCTGACACTTAGCTAACTGGCATGGTGACAGTTGAAATTACTGGAGATGAAGAAAGGAAAGTCGGGATGGATATTTACAAGTTCATCCATATTAGAGGAAATGGATGTGAATATTGAGTGATCATCATAAGGTGGATGGAATACCACACAGCCAAACATTCATCGATTGCAGACAAGTATACAGAGCCAAAGGTATTCCAAATGGTTTGGAGAAGTTGGTGTGGCAATGGACAATGTGCAACAGAGTTCTGAGTTCTAACATTTGTCCTAATTACAATCATATTACCTCCACCACCAAAGATGGATGGAGATTATGCATACCTACACCACCAAAGATGGACTGAGATTGTGCATACCTACACCACCAAAGATGGATGGAGGCGACGTATTCACTACTGTTTGTCTGTGTGTTTGTCAAAAAAATATTGACGAATTCAGATGAAAACTTGGTGGACAGGTGGGGAGTGTGACAAGGATGAATTGATTAGATTTTGTTGGGGATCCGGATCCAGATATGAGAATTTTTAAAGTGATTCTTCACCATTGAGAGATGAGGCCAAAAATGACATATGGCACGATGTCTCAAAAAGTTGTGGAAGAGTAATGACAAAACCTGGTAGAAGAGTAATGACAAAACCTGGTGGAGGAGTTGGTCAGGTGACAATAACAAGCCAATTTGATTTTCTTTCAGGTCCGGATGCAGATTGGGCCTATCAGTTATCAGTAGGATACAAAACATACACTTTTCAGCCTGGCCGAGGTATGTGCTCTACCGAGTGTCGTTCTGGTTCTAGTATGACAACTTTGTTGGATAGCTTTTATGCATGCCGTTTATCCTTGAAGTGCTTTTCATCAATTTTGTGCCCAGAGAGTTGAGGAATGATTCTTGCATACATCTATTATGTATGCTGTGCCTGTTCTTATTTATCCTCCGTAAATTTGTGGTTTACATAATGCACCATACCTGCCAGAAATTGCACTGTTAAAGAAAAGTCTTATTTATCCTCCGTTTGTCTCGCTCGATAAGAAAACAGGTAAATCCATAAGAAATAGGATGTGTTATGGGATAGAGTGAACAAGCTACCAGTCCGTCAATATGGCTGCGATCTAATTGATCTGTAAATTCCCACGTGTAAAAGAGGAGTACAGTTAGCAATTGTGAATGCAAGGGACAAATTGCTTTGTGGCTTTTACGAGAGGACAAAGGAAGACAATTATGAGGCACAACACGGGCTCACGACACAGTCGACTACCTCTTCCTCATCAGAGTATTCAGGTTGTGAAGATATTTTGGAGCAGGCGCTTGGTGATCCTTCAAAAGTACCTCCAACCAGAGGCTAAAATTGATGCGGCTGCATGTTCAAGATCAAAATTATATGGCTTTTCACATTGCTATGCAAAATCTGCTCGTGCTGCCAAGTCGATAATGAGCTGAAGCCAAAGCTTTGTCGTCGGTAGCATAACCAGGTCATGTGAGGCACTGTCTCATTCACTTCCTGGTTGAGGCTGAAAATAACATATTGTTACGGATTCGGGGGTCGGCGCTCCCCTTATCAAGGGGGGGTTAATCCCCTTGTCCTTTTAAGCTGGCCGTCCCGAGTCCTGGAAGCTACAACGCTCCCCCCGGTCAGTCTTGGGTAGGGTGATTGGTCAATTTGGGTCCCAAATACCTAATTACCAACACCGACCGCGAGCAGGGAAATAACTCCAGCTCGAATCACGGATAAGATGGAAATTGCCGAGCGGTTAGCAATCCGCGGCCCGAGCCATTAACCAAGAGACTAAACCCGATTATAGCGGTTCCGAAATCGTGCCACAGGTACTCAATGGAAAGAAAGGACGGAGGCGATCGGATTAGGGAAAAAAAACAAAAAAGAACAAGGTACATTTATTAACAAACCAAAGAGGAATGAAAGGAATATACAAGGAAGAAGAAGAAGAAGAAGCAGGACACAGGGCAGGCTTATCTAAACAGTCTTAACTTAACGACCCCAGGACAAACAGACACACTCACACGGGATGGTAGCTGGTAGGGGAGGAAGGTCCAAGCAGATGTCCAGGCTCCTCATCCGGTCCGGTGAGGGAAGCGGGCCGGCAGCACGTCGGTGTCGTTGACCGCGAGCGGACCTTACAGATATCGGGGGAACTGGGATGCAGCGTACGTAATACGTATTTTGTGCCAACGCTCTCTCTTTCCCGATCAATGTTCTTATCAAAGGCAGTTCGTATCCAAGGGCAGTTCGTATCAAACGAGCTCCCTCACGCAGTTCCTCAAGTCCCCAAGTCTGTGGTAATCGAGCTCTCTCCGCACAGTCCGACACAATAAGCAGTCCGTGGCGCAGTCCTCAAAGGGCTTGGCGCGTGCGCTTATATAATGCGCTCACAGATCAATGCGCGCTTCATCAAACCACGCGCGCCAGTGAGCTCACCTCAGCCCTGGTTGGTTGGCGAGGGCTCACCGGCTCCGCCATTGACGGCGAGTTGACAGGGCCACGCCTCGTTCTTGTGTCCCGCCCCCTTTTTCCTCGGCCTGAGAACGCATGTTCAATGGCGTTTGGAGCGAGCACTAAGGCATCGATGAAGGCTCAATGCAGCGAACGCTGCTAACCAAACCACGTGACAATTTGGGGAGAGACAAGCCCCGACTGTAGGGGCGCATAATGGCATAGCTTGGAGAGCGCGGCTGCAAAATGAACGAAAGGGCCTACTCCTTATTTAATTGACACAACGCAGATTCAACTATTGGGAACACGGCCTTATCTGACACATAATAAGGAAATAACTAAAGTTCCTACGGTGGCCTACGTGTTGCATATGGACTAACTATGGGTGCGACCTTTAACCTTTTAAATGATGGAATATTATTCACAAGTATTTACAAAGTGAGGGGTTCTCAAAACCGCAACAATATTTCTCCATATTTACTGACTTCTTGGGAACTGGCTTTAAAACTTTTGACAAGAAAGAATACATGAAAGAACAGACTCTTAACTCCAACTCCTACATTCTTAAAATCCCCCTAAATCCATAAATACTTTGAATCTTTATCATCCATCCACCCCCTCTCCTACTTTTGCACTGTGTATATATATATATATACATATATATATACATATACATATATATATATATATAATATATATACATATATACATATATACATATATATATATATACATATACATATACATACATACATATATATACGTATATATATATTATGTATATGGTAGGGGAGGAAGGTCCAAGCATATATATATATACATATATATATAATGTACATATATATATATATACATATAAATATATATATATATATATATGGTGAGTCAAAAGTAGCGCCCGATTTCTATTTATTAACAATTATTTATTATTAAGAATATTAACAATATTTATTATTAACAATATTTATTATTAACAACAACATTATTAACAACAATTATACCCGACAATTATTAACAACATGGCAAACCAGAAAGAATCTGACAGCCGAAAAAACAGAAATCGGGCGCTACTTTTGACTCACCCTGTATATGTATGTATGTATGTGTATATATATATATATATATATATATATATATATATATATATATATATATATATATATATATATATGAAAATCTACGATATAAAAAAGAAAGGTCTTGATCAAAATTGAATTTGTGTTTAACATTACCAACAAGGATGAGCAATCAGAGATTGCAGACCATCGCCAGGACAAGTTTTTAGTGGTTTTTAAGGCTTTTGTGTTAAAACAAATATGGCGGCCGAACACGTGACTGATGACGTCATCATTATTATTTTTTCTTCACCAATTTCATGAAATTTCATCTTAATCGGATGAAGTTTTGTACTTGTCGAATTATGACATCATAATGGACGCACCTATGGCATCATCATTAATTTCTGTTATTCCCCATGGAGAGTTCTTTACAATGAGACATGTCTCAATTTTTTCTACGCAGGGCTTTCGGAGATATAGAGGTGCAAAGTTTTTGGGGTTTTCCAAGATGGCACTCGTACCACATGACCAATGACGTCATTATTAGCATTAAAAAAATTATACAGGACACGGTGCACCGATGGTGAAAATTTCCTGTGAATCAGATCAACGGTTGCAGAGAAAATCATATTTATTCAGTACAGACAAACAAACAGACAAAAGAAAAATCGGTCAAAGACCAAGGACTTGCCGCTATGTACTTTTTTTTTTTAATCGGCCATTTTGGACAAATATGGCAGCCGAACGATGTGACTGATGACGTCATCATTATTTGTTTTCTAAACTAATTTATTCCGAGATTATGCTCAATAAATTTCATCTTGATCGGATGAAGTTTTGTACTTGTCGAATTATGATGCCATGATGAAGGCACCTATGACATCATCATTAAGATATTTTATTCCCCATGGAGAGTTCTTTACAATGAGCCAGGTCTCATTTTTTTCTATTCAGCACTTTCGGAGATATAGAGGTGCAAAGTTTTTCTGTTTTTCCAAGATGGCGGCTAAACCACGTGACTGATGACGTCATCATTTTTTTTTTCTCCACCAGTTTATGCCGACATGGCGCTCAAGAAATTGCATCTTGATTGGGTGAAGTTTTGTACTTGTCGAATTATCGAATTATGACGTCATAATGGAGGCCTTGGGCCGAGAGAGTTAAAAATTGGGCACAGTCTTCTTCTTCTTTCGTGTATCATCAGATGGCCAGCTCAGTGTCGTGCAGCCATGCCCTCGTCTCTGGTCCTACGTCGAAGAGGCCGGCTTCTGAAGGTGGTCTGTATAGGGGGCAGGTGGTAATTATGTGTTCGGCAGTCTGCTCAGGCTCGCCGCACTCGCACGCGGCTGTCTGCCAGGCCCCACATCTTCAGCGATGATTTGAAACGGCCGACCCCCGTACGTATACGGTTCAGCAAGGTCCATTGCAGGCGTGGTAGATCTTCTCCTACGCCGCCACCTCCTGGGTCCCAGATGTAGCGGTGGATGCAGGTGGGCCCGGCCGTTTCCCACACCTGCTGCCAAGATGCCGCCAGCCATGCGCTTCTAGACAGGTCCTCAGGGATAGAACTGAGCATCTCTTGTGCCGCCTTGTTGTAGGGATGGCGGGACTTGAGTCTGCTTGGAGGCGCCACTATCGTTGTGGTGTTGTGCAGGATGTGTCAGTCGTGTTTCTGGGCATTCCTTGCCAGGGCGAGGGTAGCAGCCTCCCGTCGGAGGCCGGCCGGGGCGATTCCCGCTAGGACTGGCAGGTGGAATGCCAGGGTGGGCTTCACATAATGTATCCTCACATCCATATCAAATAATCCTCACATAAAGGATAATGTGATTGCTTGAGAATTGAACATGGATGAAAGGATAGTCGAGAGGTATGTACACTCGGCACTGAGCTGTCTATCCCAGGGCAAGACAAATATGTGTGTAAAGTATGGCGATTCTATGTGCAACGGTAGCCGTAGTAGACGTAGACGTAGTACTGCGCACAAACAGACAGACAGACAAACCAACCAACCAACATACTTGCCGGAATCTTTTCGGCAAGTATGTTGGCAAGTACACACAGACTCAAATGCAATACCCTCTTACACTGGCGAGGGTAATAATTTCACATTTTCATTCTCACCAAGGTGGTTATCCATTTGACACAGCAGCTTTGGAACAAACTCGTTCTTTTCATCCTCTTCTCGCCTTACTGGCCTCATATTCCAGATCACCACCTTTCCCGAGTCTTCTCCTGCCAGCAAGGATAATTAATCAGAGATGCCATCAACAGCCAAAATAATCCATGCACTCTAGAAAAAAAACAAAACTGAACATACACAACAAACAAAAACTGAACAAAACAAACGCAGGAGCAGCTTTATTAGGAATTGCTGATAAGTAAATACTGAGGATAAATCGGTTTCATCTTGACTATTTAACTTGCTGCTGTCCACCTCAAATGATCATGTCACCGTCGAAGTCAAACTTGAAAATGATTATTATTCAATGGAAGAGGAATGTGACAGCTGAAAATCTCAACTATAAGCTATTTCTGATTGTCTGGGCCAATACATGAGCATAGATGAAATCAAGTAGATTTTCCAGTACGATTTCTTAGAGCTAAATTAGGAAATATCCAGGAAATAGACACTTTCAGAAACTCATTTTGAGATGCAATCGGTTGCGTAGAAAGCTCATCTGTACTTCGCTCAAAATCCTCCGACCATAGTCTGTAACAATGCCCAACATCTGCGCAATCATTTGCCCAGTTTGGTCATTTTCAAAATGCTGACCACTTGCGTTCCATAACCTCCTTCCCTGAACCCTTTCATTTCAAAGTGTCAGACAAAAAGGAAACAAACAGCCCCTTTGCCTTCATTGATCTGCACATGCAATTACCTGGATGGGTAAAAAGGAATTCTGCCTTGTACGTCCATGTGACTATGGCCGAGATCACGCGCACCAAACCTAAGGGCAGTAAGCTCGTAGCAGGGACAACGTAACTGCAGGTTCATAATGTGATTGCTTGAGAATTGAACATGGATGAAAGGATAGTCGAGAGGTATGTACACTCGGAGCTGAGCTGTCTAGCCTGGGTTTGAATCCTGACCCAGCTATAAACCATCATCCCGGTGTTTCACAGGGAGGATGATCCATAAATATGTGTGCCGTCCCTCCGATAGTCATTAAACTGGGAGTCCCGTTGGCCGGAACTAGTTGGTATACATTAAAGATTCCATGGTGTCCTTCATGAAGAGGAAGGGTTACCACCGGTACACTGAACAAATTACAAATTCCTGCCACTTTCAAGCCTGGCCAGCCGGTTCATGAAATACTTGGGCAAAAAATAAATAAATAACATTGCAGAACTGACGCCACAAGGTTTGAATAACTGGGTCCATAAAGGTAGTAGTGGCAGTGGTAGTAGTAGTAGTAGTCGTAGTGTTGTTCTCGTTGTTTTTGAGAATTAATTAAAATAAAGTATCATGACATCAATAGATAAAAAATATATAATATATTAACCCTCAGCACTCGGAGTCATCAGAAGACAATGACAGAAACGGAAAACATGTTCAACCGAAGCTTTCATCCTTCGTAGCTGCCATACACAAGATCTGTTCGTTCACAACTGTCATTACTGTAGAATACGGATTTTTATGTTAAGAAAATAGGCCTTTTATGTTTTGAAAAGCGGCATTTTCTTTTTTTTATGTGAAAAAAATCCCGAAATATTTTTTTCCCCCGTTTTATTCATTTTTTATTATTACCAAGTTTTTCAGAAATCAGTCAAAAAAGAACAAAAAATGGTAAGCTTTTTCCTGCACAACATTAAACACTCTGGGCTAGTAAACAGGTAAAAAATGACGTTCAGGTACCTTTATTGTAACCGCATTGTTTGATAAGTAGAGGACTAGAAGAAATTGACAAGACCCTTTTAGGAACGGTTAAAGTAGGTGTTTGAAATCATTATCTTGGTAATGTTCTCCTTGGTGAGGCGGTGTCGGCGGTCGGTGAGGACGTTTCTGTAGACGGAGAAGGACCTTTCCACGTCGACGCTGACGATGGGGCAGTACCTCAAGAGGGGGATGTCAGCAAGCTTGACTCCAGCCGGCACACCAACCTCAGATCCGTGCTGATCTCCATCCAGGATCAAAGCCACTGTCCTCAGCACACCAATGTCGGGATTGCGCTGCAGCACCGCCTTGAACTTGGTGAGCAGGATCTCCTTACAGCAGCCTCGGATCTTTTCGAGCTCCTCCTTGGCCTGATCAAGGAGCTGGAAGGCCTTGGCCAGCTCCATGCCGGCCTCCTCCAGCTGCTTAAGGATCTTCGGGATGAACGACACGTGGGCATTTAAGAAGACCAAACTGAGGTTGATGTCCGCCTTTCCGAACAGGTCCTTGGCACTCCGGATTGCCATCGCGTCGTCATCGTTCAGCTGGTCCACAATGTCCTTGACGGCCTCGAAGTGCTCGGCGTAAAACACCGCGGCGTCGATCCACGTCCCCCACCGAGTCAGAATGGGCTCCGGGGGGAGAGAAAGATTGGGCTGCTGCTCCTTCCAAAAGACAACACGCGACGGGGCTTTGACGAACACCTTCTTCGTCGTGGCAATCATGTCGTTGACGTCCTTTAACATTTCTCGGGCTGTCTCGCAGACACGGTGGAGCGCGTGGGCAACGCAAGTCACATGCAGCAAGTCCGGGAAGAGTTCCTTCAAGGCATGGCCGGCCTTGATCATATAGGCCGCGGCGTCGCTGACGAGGACCTTGAGGCACTCCGGCTTGAAATCAGGCCAAAGATAGCGCAGCGGGGCATTGACTGCACGCACGATCTCCCCGGAATTGGTCTTCTCCAGAAACATGCACTGGACGAGGTGGGGATGAAAGTACCCCTCCTTGGACAAGCGTCCCGCGATGATGTTGGCCACATATCGACCTGCCGAATCGGTCGTCTCGTCGACGGACAGCCAGATGGGCTGCCGTCCGAGGTCGGCACGGATCCCCGCCAAGGCCTCGTCGTAGCACTTGTCGAGGTAGTGCTTTCGAATCCAGCTTTCATCAGGGATCTGGAGAGTGATGTGCTTCTCCAGGAACGACCAGAGGGCAGGGTTTTCCAATTTCGACCATGGGATGCCAGCGGCCAGCATGGCCTGGCACAGCTCCTGAGCCACGACGTCGCACTTGTGCCTCTTTCCGCCACCAAAGTCCTCCATGGTGGCTTGCGTGACCGTCCTCTTCTTCTTCAAGGCCAAGTTGCTCTTGTGGCGGTCTCCTCGGACATGTTGGGCCAGCTCAGACTTCTGCTTCGCCCGGAAAGTCTTTTCACAAGCTCGACAGAAAGCCGTGTCACTCGACACGTACTTGAAGGTGGCCCCATCGCCGCCAGTGTTGAATTCCTTCAGCCACTTGTCACGAAGAGCAGCACTCATCTTGATAGGAGACTTGTTCACACTTTGTGTACACTCTCTCACTGTAGTACACCGCCTCACTGCTGTACACGCTGGGGACGCAACGCACGCAAGTGGACGCAACGTTTTGTTTTTGAGATCGATCGCAGGTAAAAATTTCGATCGCAGTTTAAAATTTCGAAAAATTCCCTATTTTTTTTTAGCGTTGCCAGACATTTTCGACCAAAAAGGGCATTTTCTTTTATTTTTCCCGAAAAAGGGCGAAATATTTTTTTCCTCCGAAAATAGCAAAATAATTTTTTTGCGCGCAAAAAAGCCGTTTTATGTGAAAAAATATTTTTTATTTTTTCACATAAAAATCCGATGTATAGTCATTAGTAATGAAACATTGCGTATTCGATTTCTTTATCTTCTGTCGCAACAGGTAATTCCTTTCGGTGTGCCACACCTAGGTACTTCCAAGTGGGTTGACTGTTGTCCTTCAGAAGCTAGGCCGGGCAAGAAGCAAAGACACCAAAATTCACCTGTAATTATTCCATCACAGCTCACAAGATTTATGCCTTTTCACCTAAGAAAATTGTCAAAAAAGATTTTTTTAAATGCAAGACAAAAGCATCAATTGTCCAAAGTCAAGCACATTCTCCAAGCTCCAGATGATTAGTTACATGTATATATATATATATATATATATATATATATATATATACACACAGACTTGGCATTTAATATGGAATATTTTTTTTGTGGGGGTGAACTTACTTTTCAAGATGTCTTAGAACCAAAAGTTCATTGGAATTATGTTGAAATTATTCTACATTTTGTTAACGTGACCTTTAAAAAAAACAAAAACCACATTTAACATTTCGAAACAAATAAATTGATCCTTGAAAGTGATGTAAACTGATATCGAACTCAATTCATGGACAGTACTGTTAAACTTCTGTACGTTTTCCAGAAGTATCTCTTTATTTTGCACATTAGCCAAAATTTTTTTTAACAAAAACAAAAGTTAAATTACGACTGGGATTACGGAGGGTAAAATTACAGTTCAGTACTTCGTGTAACCCCCACGAGCATTGAGGCATGCTGTTCACGAGATTTGCCAAGGTTTGGACAGGAATCGCTTGCCATGCAGTGACAATAGCCTACTGCAATTCACGCACAGAGGTCGGCTGCTGGTCCAAGTGGTCGATTTGACGCGTTAATTCTGGCCACAAGTTCTCTATCGGATTGATATCCGGGGACATGGCAGGCCACTCCATATGCTCTACACCACGGTCAGCAAGAAAGTGTTGGATCATGCGTGCACGATGAGGCCGTGCATTGTCATCTTGGAAGACAAAGTTTCCTCGAAAGGCTGCACGAGCAAATGGAAGCAATGTTTCTTCCAGAATGGCCCTGTGCTTGAACTGGTTCAGGTTTCCATTCAGAACAACCAGGTCAGTTTTGCCCCCTGCATGAAAAGCAGCCCAAACGGTCACCCCACCACCTCCAGCTTGGACTCTTGGCACTATACAATCTTTGTTGTAGGCTTCATGCACTTGTCTGCACACTCGGACGTGACCATCTTGACGATAGACCAGAAATCTAGACTCGTCACTGAAGATCACGTGATTCCAGTGTCCTGGCTGCCATTGACGGTGCTCTCTGGCCCACTGCAATCGGCGCTGGTGGTGTTGTCTGGTCAGGCGTGGCTTTCTCAGGGGACGCCTGGCACGATAGCCTGCTTGAACCAGTCGTTGGTTGACTAGCCTTCTGGATACAGGCACATTTGTGAGTTGCTGCCTCCCAGCCCTAAGCCGATTAGCTGACTTGGTACGGCCATTGCGGACTAACCGGTGCAGCTGGCGATCATCCCTCCTTGTGGTTCTGCGGGGACGTCCTGGCCTCGGTATTGGAGTAGGGACACCCCTCTGAGCATTTCGTTTCAGGATCTTTGACACCTGACCTTGAGTGATGCCATACTGCCGAGCAATAGCACGCTGTTTCATGCCGTAATTTCCTAAAGCCACCACTCCATGACAAACAGCATTGTCGAGTTGACGGACCATCTCCAGAGGAAGCGGCAATACCTTTTGGAGACGTGCAGCAGTTGTTTTCCACTAATACAGAACGCAACAACCCTTGTATACCCGACTGTGAAGCCAATCATCAAATGCACCTGTCCATACATTTTGCCATGCCACCTGTGATATAATCCTGTTGTTGACTCTTGCTGTGACAGACAATCAGTGACATGGTTCTTTTAACAAATAAATCACCAAAGTGTAAAAGAAACTCACTAGATTGATATACTGAGTTAAGAAAGTAAACCCAAGTCAAAAAAAAAAAAATTCCATATTAAATGCCAAGTCTGGGTCCATAAAGGTAGTAGTGGCAGTGGTAGTAGTAGTAGTAGTCGTAGTGTTGTTCTCGTTGTTTTTGAGAATTAATTAAAATAAAGTATCATGACATCAATAGATAAAAAATATATAATATATTAACCCTCAGCACTCGGAGTCATCAGAAGACAATGACAGAAATGGAAAACACGTCAATTGTCCAAAGCCAAGAGCCTAAACAACTTCAGACCCATCTCCAACCTACCCTTTCTGTCAAAAGTTTTGGAACGCGCTGTAGCCACTCAACTCAAACATCACCTCTCTGCCAATAACCTGTATGAAACATTCAAATCCGGATTCCGCTCCAACCACAGTACTGAAACTGCTCTCCTCAAAATCACCAACGACCTTCTCCTCTCCTCTGACGCCGGCAACCTCAACATTCTCATCCTCCTCGACCTCAGCGCAGCCTTTGACACCATCAATCACACCATCCTCCTCTCCTGACTTGAAACCACCTTTAACATTACCAGCACTGCCCTCTCTTGGATCAAATCATACCTCTCTGAGAGACGCCAGTTCATCTCCATCAATAACTGCAAATCCCCCACTGCTCCCCTCCCCCAAGGTGTCCCCCAAGGTTCAGTTCTTGGCCCCCTCCTCTTCATCCTGTACCTGTCCCCCCTTGGTCACTTAATCCGCCGTCATGGTCTCCAATTCCACTGCTTCGCCGATGACATCCAGCTTTTCATCTCCACCAAGTCCGTCTCCACCGCCACCCACTCTATCCTGACAAACTGCATCACTGAAATAAAATCCTGGCTTCAAGTCAACTTCCTCAAACTTAACTATGATAAATCTGAAATAATCACCATTGGCCCAAAAACGCTCACCAAATCCACCCATAACTTTGCCCTCAACATCGACGGTTTCCCAGTATCCACCTCCCCTCACATCCGGAATCTTGGCATCATCTTTGACCAAACCCTCTCCTTCGACAAATACACTAAACAGATCACAAAGACAGCCTTCTTTCACCTGAAAAACATCGCCTGTCTCCATCCATCCCTCTCCTCCACGGCTGCAGAAACCCTCATCCACGCCTTCATCACCTCCCGTCTGGACTACTGCAACAGCCTCCTCTATGGTTCACCCTCAATAATCACCAATAAACTCCAATACATTCAGAACTCCGCTGCCCGTCTACTCACCCAATTCCCAGACCCGTGACCACATCACCCCCGTCCTTTATACGCTTCACTGGCTCCCCATCCCCCAGAGAATCCAGTACAAAATCCTCCTCTTGACCGACAAAGTCCTCCATAACCTGGCCCCATCCGACCTGACTGACCTCCTCTCCAGACACACTCCCACCCACAACCTCCGCTCTGCTGGTACCAACCTCCTGGACCCCCCCCCCCCCCCATCCGGACCAAATTCAGATCCTGGGGGGACAGGGTTTCTCCATCGCTGCTCCAACCCTCTGGAACTCACTACCTCACACCATCAGAGACTCCTCCTCACTCACCACATTCAAAACATCACTCAAGACCCACCTGTTCAACACTGCATTCAACATTTAACCCACAGTATTTAACCCCTGACTATCTCTTCTCCTTCTCCTTCTCCTTCTTTTTGCTTTGATTATTTACCTATTGATTTTTGTCTTTTTGCACTTGTTTTTTTGTACTCTGTCAAAGTGCCTTTGGGCTTCTTGAAAAGCGCTATATAAAATAAATGTATTATATATATATATATATATATATATATATATATATATATATATATATATATATATATATATATATATATATATATACATATATATATATATATATATATATAAATAAAATTTAGTGCTCCAACCCATGGGGAAACGTCGTGACGTCACCGCCACGTGGGACCGCCTTGCCTGCCAAGCTCTGGAGGAGCCATCTCGCAGTGCGTCATTTTATAGATGTTAATTCATGATTATATATATATATATATATATATATATATATATATATACACATATATATATACACAGTGAAACCTTGACTTACGAGTTTAATTCGTTTTGTGACCGAGCTCGTAACTCAATTTGCTCGTTTCTCAAATTAAATTTCCCCATTAAAATGAATTGAAATGCTATTAATCCGTTCCAGCCCCCCAAAAACCATACCAATTTTTTTTGTTACGTGTTTTTAAATAAGAAAAATGTACTTTATAAATAACAAATAATGTATAAACAAGCACGACCTCGTCATGCTTGTTTTAATCTTGCAGTCAATCTTGCAAAGTTTAATCTTTAAAAGTTTAATCTTGTTTAATCTTGCAGTCTTTGCAAGTTTAATTGCTTGTTTAATCTTTGCAAGTTTAATCTTGTTTAATCTTGCAGTCTTTGCAAGTTTAATTGCTTGTTTAATCTTTGCAAGTTTAATCTTGCAAAGCGGCTTAATCTTGCAGTCACCACTCGCATTCGCGCACAGTGCAAGGGTTAACCTATCCTTCATGGGTTTGTGGCCTGGCATGCTCTTGTCCTCTGCCGTTATATACGTCCTCCTCGGCATCTTTTTCCAGAAGAGCCCTGTCTCGTCACAGTTGAAGATTTGCTGGGGGATGTGTCCTTCGGCTTCTATCAGTTCGGCAAAAGTTATAATAAAATCTTCAGCTGCCTTCACATCCGAGCTTGCTGCCTCACCATGCCTGACGACGGAGTGAATGCCGGTCCTCTTCTTAAAATTATCAAACCATCCCCGACTGCCTTTGAATGACTCTTCCGATGCCTCGTCCGCTGATGTTCCCGACGTCTGCTGCACCAAATCCCCGTAAATGTCTCGTGCCTTCTCACAGATGATGCTCTCGGTCACGGTATCTCCTGCGAGCTGCTTCTCCGTCAACCACACAAACAACAACTTCTCCATCTCTTCATGGACAGAGGTCCGGAGCTTTGAAATAATCTTAACGCCCTTGGCTGGCGTTGTAGCCTTTATCGACTCCTTCTTTATCTTTATCTATTCCAAAATAAACAAAATGCGAAAACAAAGCAACAGCAATACGGCAGAGTTGCTTGCACGGCAAGATAACCACGTGAACTGAACGCTCGCTGGGCCACCTAGTGGCGGGTGGCGTAAGCTCGCTCGTAACTCAGATCTCGGCTCGCATCACAAAGCAAAAAATCGACCGAGCGACGGCTCGTATCTCGGAAAACTCGTAAGTTGGTGCACTCGTAAGTCAAGGTTTCACTGTATATATATATATATATATATATATATATATATATATATATATATATATATATATATATATATATATATATATAATTATTATTATTACTAGTACCCACTGCAAAGCTTTTTTGGCTTTTTGACTTGCAAAAGTCAAAGTGCCCCTATTTATACTCCGAAATAAGCTTTTTGATAAGTAATAAGCTTTTTTGAAATATTTTTTCAAATGCTCGAATCTCATTGGTTCTGGTAATTGGTGACGATTTTCGTTGAAGATAACCAGGGCCCGTGTGGGCCCGGGGAACGAGGTTGGTCTTAAAGTATTTTAATTACAAATTAGAGGTGCATAAGATTGTGAATCAAACAAAGACGGGTGAAACAAACTCATATTGAACTTTTTCGCAATTCTTTTACGCATACTTCCGCATCCGGAAGATGGCGGCCTCCATCGAGTGATTTGGTTTTTGAAATATTTTTTCAAATGCTCGAATCTCATTGGTTCCAGTGTTTGGTGACGATTTTCGTTGAAGATAACCAGGCCCATGCGGGCCGAGGTTGGTCTTAAAGTATTTTAATTACAAATTAGAGGTGCATAAGATGGTGAATCAAAAAAAGACGGGTGAAACAAACTCCTATTGAACTTTTTTCAATTTGTTATGCATACTTCCGCATCCGCAAGATGGCGGCCTCCCTTGAGCGATTTGGTGCGTCAAAGCTTCGAAATTCTCAAGGGATCCAGCATAATCTGGTTTTCAACATAATACGTACGCGTTTATTCACAACACCGGCTTCGCCGGCTATTAGTCACAGTAACGCAAGATTCTGAGTCCTAGAGGCATATAAACTCTAAAGGACGCTAAAAAAAAAGAAGAAATTTCCAGTGTTTTTGGTGGCAGCAAAGACAGGAGCAGATGTTGAACAATCAGTAACAGCGAGAAATTAAGAATCCGATGTACATGTTAATGATCGAGTTTTCTAATGGGAGACACACTGTCATTGCAAGTGAAGCGTCGTCTGCTAGCGACAGACTTGTGTTTAAATTGACTGTGTTACATGAGGAAACTGCTGAACAATCGGATTCAGATGCCGATAGTGTAGAGACAGATTATTAAGGAAAACGCAAACAAAGTGCATGTATTTAACCCAGACCAGGTACAACCATGCCCATGCGTTAGAAACTGCATGTAAAAGAAAAAGGAAGAGCGAAGGCACATGAAGAAATGACTGTTTTAAAGAGCTTAAACCTGCATATGCCTCCACAGACCAAGTTTTGCAAGATTAATTCCTTGACATTATGGAAGAATTCAGAGGAAGCATTTATGCTTTGCACCCTAAGAGCAACACCCCCACATGTATGCCCTCTTTTGTTCACTCTCCCTTCCCTAACCCTGTCCTGTCTCTCACCTTGGCCCCCTGTTGCAAACTTTTGTCCATCTGGATGGATGTCTACGGAGAATATAGGTTTTCCTGAGGATAAAAAGAAATGTTAATTTGTATTATTACCATTCAATACATGTCATGATTTCACAGAAAATTCAAACACTTCGACAATATAATATTTTACAATTAGAAAGAGCAATCAGATATTGCAAACCCTTGGCAGAAATTGTTTTGTGTGGTTTTATAGTACGTACTGGGTTGACAGGGTGGCCTAGAGGTGTGCACACGAGCCTCTAAAATGGGGTGCCAATTTCATTCATACAGCTCTATGAAGAGGTAAATATATTTTGTTTGCCAGATGTAGGGCACCCCTTTCTATGAACTTTTCTAGAGCATTCCTTGGTTCCTCCGAAGAACACAAGGGTAGTCCAGCATGCACACGAGATTGTTTTTGAATGTCCCTTCTTTTTTATTGTTTGACATTTTCTACAAGCTATGGAATGTCACTTCTTTTCCATACTTTGCCACATGGCACCATATAGGGCCTTTTCTATGCCCCTGACATTTTTCCCCAAGAATGTCCCTTCTTTTCTATACTTTGCCACATGGCACATACTGTAATAAAATGATGTAGTGTCTCGAAAGGATGTCATGTCTCGCTCGGTGTGGAGACCCGAGCAAGAATGAAGGGATGACCTTGAAGGGGTGATATAAACGATGGGGCCGCTTTGGGGGATGTTAGTTCGACAGTATCATGTAACTCTTGTGGCGCTGTTTCTGTCCTGTATCAAGTATGTGCTCCGCTGCTTGTGCAAGTTTAAGTTGAGACATGTATTGGTCGTTATCTTTATTTGAGCTAATGATGTTCTTTCTTTACATTGTAGGATTCTCCTACAATTCTCCTACAATCCAGATCTAGTTCAATAAAGCCTTATAGTCTACTTGCCAAGCCTATAGAGCCCTCTTGTGAACCCGGAAATGTTGAGTACCCCAACGTTTTAAGTTAGAAATGTACAGTATGGGTCCCCAGCACTTAGAAACTGCCGGATGCTAACTTGCATATGTTGGGCAATTAGCAAAATTAGCATTAATAGCATTAATCCTATCAAACATAGGCCTGGGACACTGAAATTTCTGTTTCGCTCTATTGCTCCGTTTGAATGCTTCGTGTGAGCAAACTATTTGAAGGATCTGTATGAAATTTGGACAGAATACACTTAGACAGATATGCTTTCCGTGAGTGTTCTTATAAAAATTGTCCTGCGATCAAAATTTCATGTGAAAAAAGGGATGTAAAAGCCGTGGATTTTTTTTCACCCAACTGTTTTTTGCGCGGTTAGTGCCCCTACTCTCATGTTGAGCTACAGTTTCAATGTTAGTGTTTATTTGAACAGATCGTAACCTGGCACGTTCAACGCACTCAGCCCCATCTCGCTAGCTGCTATAGTTTTTGAGATATTGATTATTTAGATTAATTTTTAGTCCGGCTATGGGTGGATTGTTTCATCATCCCTACCCTAATAGCTCACAGGTTCTGGCGAGCAGAAAGAGAGGGTGATTGGATGCTGCAACAACACTGCCTTGAAGAGATGCTGCCCTATTTCTTTGCTGCCGGTCATCACCACTACGCAAGATGGATCACATGGCATCTGCGCGACATGCAGTACCTTCCTGATACTGCCAAGGATGACCTTTACGCTGGAAGCCATGTGTGCCGCCACTCTGATGGTGCAGCTGCAGTGAGTGGAGACATGTTTGGGGAGCAGACATGCATCAAGCAAGGGAAGGGAGTAGGAGGCATGAAGGGCATCTCCACCAACCCTGAGCAGGTCGCCGTGTGGATCCAATCTTTCGGCATCTGCTCCTATCTCTCCAAGTCATTGGATGAGATTTACGACGATGCTGAAGCACCGGATAAGACAATGAAGCCCAACAGACACAAAGAAGAGGGTAAAGGACGGCGGGAATTGGACGCGGAGGACCGGGCTAAAATCCTGAGAGTCCTACAGGAAAACTCCCATCCACTCACCATAGAGACCGCGACTCTCCACCATATCATAAATGGCCAGGTGGCAGATGAAAAGGTGAATGTGCAAGATGCATTGAAGATCGGACAGGACATGAGCACACTGTTCTCTTTATCACTTCCTGAGAGATTTCATGCGCCCATCTCAAATAAGGTGGTGACAATGACATTCACCAAAAAAAGAGTGAAGGTCAATGCGAAGATCATATGTGACCTTGAGGCGTTGTTTGCTCGGCTGCTGGTGGTGGGGAGCAAGAGAAGAATGGAGCTCTCTGCCCTCTTTGACTACGAGCTCGGCCCGGTCCCTGCATCCATCATCGATGAGTATGGATGCCGCAGGAAAGGTAACAAGTCTGTGATCGTCCAGCGTCTTGGAATCCTTGCCCCCAATCCCCACCCACCACATGTTGTACTCGTTGATGCATCGCAGCTCATCTACCACGTGGTGTGGCCATCGTCGGGCACTGTGGCTGACCTCGCAGCCAGCATGGGGCGCCGGCTTAATCGCTACATCACCTAAACATTTGTCATCTTTGACCGGTATGAGCAAGTCTCTGCCAAAGACCACGAGAGGCAGAGAAGAGCTGGGGAGAGCTCAACAGAGTACCGACTCACTGACAACCCCTCTACCTAGCCGCGACAAAGTGATGAAGAACAAGACAAACAAACGGAGACTGGGTGAGCTCCTGTGCACACACAGCATAGGAGATCACATCAAGATCGTCAGCAAAGCAGACAGTATTGTCACTCATGACGAGGCTGACGTCTCCCTCATCTCATACATGTTGGATGCAGCCAGTCGCGGAGCTGAAACTGTCCGCATTCTCAGCGACGACACTGATGTTTTCGTACTCATGGTCTATTGGTGCTGGAAGGTGGGTATCACATGTAACCTGCAGATGGAGAGATGGGATGGCACTATTCTCAACATCAATTCGACAGTAGAGAATCTCGGTGAGCAGTGTCGCTCCATCCTGGCCATGCATGCTCTCTCCGGATGTGACACCACCTCCTATCCCGCGGGGAAAGGGAAGGTGTCCGCACTCAAGGCCATGAGAGTAGTACCTGGTGACTTGCTTCACTTCATCGGAGAGGAGGGAGCTACTGATTTACAGATTACAGAGGCAGTGAGTGGTTTCTTCCTGGCTCTGTACAACGAGAGGGAGTCGGCATCTCTGAACGTCGCCAGATATGACATCTACCGAAAGCGCAAAACCCCCCCAGCACTGAAGACACTGCCTCCTACAGAGCGCAACGCTCTCCTCCATGGACGGCGTGCCCATCTACAGGTGCTGCTTTGGAAAGCAGCAGACTGCCCTGACCCACCAGCTGTGGACATAACAGAGTTTGGATGGAATAAGAAGGAAGGCGAGAAGGGAGAGGAAGTCATCATGCCCATCCTGGATGCAAGCCCCGTTGCTCCTCCTGCCGTGTTGGAAATGATCAGCTGTAGCTGCAAAGCTGGGTTAAAGCCATGTTTAACAGCAAAGTGCAGCTGCATAGCTGCAGGCCTGGCCTGTGCCAGCTACTGCTTCTGCAAAGGCTCTGATAGTACATGTTGCAACACACTCACACACACACAGCAAGTAGAGCAATATGACAAGAATGTAGAGTCAGGAGAAGAAGATGAAGACGATGAGGATGAGTTCTATGATGAGGATATGCTTTATAACAGTGCAGAGTAGTAGAAGTGCAAGACGCTCTTTCTTGATGGAAGTTTTATGTTGTGTAACTAGTGCACATATTTTTCAGCTCTGATAATTTTGGGTATACTTGTGTTTTAATTTTGAGGATATTATTTACCCATAGTCATATTATTCTAGTTTGGTATGGTACTTGCCTTTGTTACCTCTAATACCTGTGAATAAAAGTGGAGCAATAGAGCGAAACAGAAATTTCAGTGTCCCAGGCCTATGTTTGATCGGGTTAATGCTATTAATGCTAATTTTGCTAATTGCCCAACATATGCAAGTTAGCATCCGGCAGTTTCTAAGTGCTGGGGACCCATACTGTACATTTCTAACATAAAACTTTGGGGTACTCAACATTTCCGGGTTCACATTGCTGGCAAGTAGATTATTATATTCTGGAAGAGGTTTGAGTTTGATTCTACAACACATACCATATAAAGGGGCCTTTTCTATGACCCTGGCATCCCGCCTCCTCCCCCCCAAGAATGTCAATTCTTTTCTATAGTTTGCCACATGGCCCGTACCATATATAAAGGGGCCATTTTCATGCCCCTGGCATTCTTCCCAAGAATACTGTTCCAACCTGTCATTTTTGATGGGCTTTTAAAAATTACTTTATCATAAATATCATTTTAAAGTCACCAATGATGACTTTTTTGACTTTTTAAAATAATAAGCAATAGCCCCAGATACGACTTTCCCATTAGTGTAAAGATGTCCGACGATTTGAGTAGGACGTACAATCTACAAACATTTTGGCCTTGCACATTGTTGGGTGTTTTTGCAGTATGGGTTGTAAAATAAAACCTTTTCGGATGAGTTGATCAGGAAGTTCTCCAAATCTTTTGTTGTGCGGAGGCACACCCCTTTCTCGCATGTATGTTTCCAAGTATTTTCTGCTTCTTTTAGAAGATTTGTGAGCCATTTTAGGTGACAATCCTTTCCTGGCAAACACAATATACGTACGTTTGGCTGACCCACGACCCCCGCTTCTCTGGGTGTCTGCGCATGGGCGCCGAGCATTCTGGGGCAGATTACGTCATTTTGAAAGGCATGTGTTGAAATGAAGTTGTTCCTCGATCATAAAATGACATTGTGGACGGACAACACAACAACAACATGCATTTTAAGGCCATTTTCCCTGCTAGAGCGGGGGTTAGCCTTGCGGTCCCCATGACAATCTTCTCCATTTTGCCCTATTTCCTGCATGTCTCCTTCTTAGATATGGACAGACAAAGTGAAGCAATTGCTTAGCCCCACTTTTCACTTCTCATCTGCAGGGTAATTACTTGTACGAGTTTGCTTTCAAGGAACTTCAACGCAGGAGTCCATTAGGTCAATCAAAGCATTGCAATGGTTGCCAAACCTTGGTTGTTTGTCTGTGCTCCATAGTTTTAATTGCTGAGCGTCAAGCAAGCAGGCAATAAGTTTTTGATGTGACTCGGGCAACATTCAAACAAGACTGTAGTAGACATCCACATACTTTTACATTAATTTTAATTTTTTAATTCATGTGAAAGTATATTGTTATTGATGTCTGTCCTGCATGTGAGTGAGGCATGAGGTAAAGGAGAAAAACTAAAATCCAAGCTTGTGTTTATTTATCTCAATATCTGTTTCTGTTTGAACCGGCTCGCTACGAGCAGCATTCATTACGCGTTGTTCAAAAATCAGAAATATTCCTTTTATTCTCGAGTCCATTACATGCGGAACGAAGAGGAAGAAGAAGATGCGGGGATTAAAAGACAAAGAACGACATCATACAATACAATACA
This sequence comes from Myxine glutinosa, assembly GCF_964187855.1. Classification (NCBI taxonomy): domain Eukaryota; kingdom Metazoa; phylum Chordata; class Myxini; order Myxiniformes; family Myxinidae; genus Myxine; species Myxine glutinosa. Next base: position 200,802,181 of record NC_136264.1, on the reverse strand, counting down.
AAAACGAAATAAACATCGAACAAGACAAAGGTTTAAAAAAAATACAAATCACAAATTACACAACAAATTCTTAACAATGCGAACAAAACGGCAAATCGAGGCAACAAAGGGGTAAAATGCAAAGGATCGCCGGGCACGGGACGGCAAATTTACAACGGGACTCGACTTGCGTCAAAAGTAGCCGAAAGGGCAATGAAGTCTGGACGCGGATCTAGGCGATGACGGGCCCGTCCGAAGAACGAAACCACAAAGTAAGAGGAAAGAAACGGTAAATTGTTATAAAAATTCCCCACCTCCGTGATTGACCCATTCGGGCTTGAGCAGCCGCATGGTAACCGCAGGAGATGCGGTTAGAGCCGCATGGTAAGCGTTGGAAACGCGGAGCCGCTGCTCCTCCGCGGAAGCTGCCTAGGCCCGTTAGGCCCGAGCAGCCGCCACTGGTCCGAACACACACACTTGCCTTTCGAATTCGAATGAGATTTCATCAATCGAGCAAGATTTATACACGCCTTGCTAGTTAAAGAATCGATTTCGCACTTCCTGAACCAATTATACGAGACAACGAAGAAACCACAAAAAAAAAATTCTATAAAAGGGAAAAAGAAGGCCGATAGTATGACTCCAGTGCTTACAAATACACTGCCCAGAGTCATCTGGCAGATAAGCACACACGATATATACAACAAGGCGACGGGATGACGTGAGAAAAACGTTTTTTTAACCATAAAATCATAACTTTCTAACTCCACAAAGAAAAAGATTACTTTAAAGTAAAAGCCATCACTGGATCACAAATGGAACGAAAAACCTTTTTGTTGGATGTTTTAAGGCTCGTGTAAAACTTAAACACGTGACATATCAAGGCGATGGACTTGACTTCAGAGTTCAGACAAACACATCCGGTGACGTTGGCGGAAATGACGTGTATTTCACCTCAGAACATTTGTGGTTTCCAACAAATGTAATTCTAATTTATTTTCACCAACACAGCACTGTATATCTATTATATGTTAATAGATTCGATTCCGTAACGCTTTTCGCAGCAGATAAATACATTTTGGAGGTGGATTCGCTTGGGATTAAACCACAATCCACATCCGCTGGATAATGCAATGGCTACGACTTTAACCACTCGGCTACAGGAACTTTTATGAATAAATATCGGTTGTTTTACAGTTATAACTATCTCATCGGGAGAAAGAGGAAGCTGGACTTCAAACCCAGATAATGCGAGGAATTGGTCTCAACTTAAGGCCAGATAAAAAAAATGAGTTGGTGATCGTCCTTTTTTCTCAAAAGTTCGGGTCGGGAGGGAGGTTTTTATTTTTATTTTTTATTTTTTTTTCCTACTTTCCATTGAGTTTTGTTGACATGGAAAAATATGAAATAAAGACTCCTTTCTCCTCAAAATGATTTAATTTCTTCATTCATCTCACAGATTTACAGACATTGCCCAAATCTCTATGAAACACAGTGTTTGTGTGATTTTGGATGATGTTGAATGTCCTAGCTGAGCTTGGTAGTGAAAGGGCAAGACACCTGTACACGTATATCCACCATGACATCGGAAAAACAGATAAACACCATGCCCTCGGCACATTGAAACTATTGAGCATGTTGAACAAGATTTCTGCCGCGCTTTGGTACTGGCTTTGCAGTACAAATGTTACATTGAGGGTATTGCCCTGCCTTTTCGACCAAATTCTCCTCAGTACCACAGTGGATGCAGAGCATTTCATAGCCAGCAGAGTAGTACGCTAGGTCTATAGGGGAAGCGCAGTTCAGATTGGCACGAACATAAAGATCAGCGAGTCTGGTATCCTGTTCAGGATCGTCATCACCATTGTTGTTGATCTCCGTGAACACACTTCCACAGCTGTGGAGAATGGTGTCCATAGCAGCACGAATCGATAGATTTCAGCGGGAAAAATCTCACACAATAGCCGCCATGAATGGCTAACATAAAATGGGTGAAGTTGCCCGAGGCACTTGCGACGCTCTGCGCAGCATGCACTGCGCAGCACGCACTGCGCATGCGGTGCAGAACGGCGCCAAATTTGACTGTGAAAAGATCGTTTTTGAATGATTTTTTTCAAAATAAAAAATAAAAAAAGTTTCGGGTCGGGTGTGTTTCGTAGGGTCGGGCGGGGACGATCACCAACTCATTTTTTTTTTCTGGCCTAAGGCTCAGAAATTATTTTACATGATCGGGAACTCAAGCATCGGAGGTGATTTCAAAAGGTGAGGGAGCATCGCAGAACTGAAATCGGGTAAAATACTTTCTCTGTTTTACTGTCAGCAGCTTAATAAACAATACAGGACTTTGGAAATGACGTTAAAATGCGAAACGAGACCTTGTGCGCATGCGCGGTGTGTGTATTGACTGACTCTGACTCGGATCGCCCGACGGGCATTTTTATCACCATTCTTTGAAAGTTTTCACCATCTAGAGTCTAGAGTCTAGACGAAAGAGTGACAATTTCAAAATGGTTGAGTTCCTCAACCCTTTAACTTGAAGATTCCTTCAACCTCAACTCTGTGTTTGCCTCAAAATCTTGTGTCCCAAACCCATCTCTGGCTGTGTCCCAAACCTTACCCAGTCGTACCCAGCTGGTAGTCAGGTTCACTATGTTAACAAATATAATTTCTTTCAAAATTTTGGGATTAGCAAACCTGTACATTTTTGGAATCATCAGAGCATGGAGAATCTGAAAATCAATGTTGGCATTTGCACAGACACCTGCATGGCCGCCATTTTGGATTTTCAAAATGGCCACCATAAAATACATATTTTGCATGATCTCGGCTTCTAGTCAACCTAGAGACTTAATTAAATATGCTAGTCCTATGTTTTCTGGGTCAAGGAATCCAATAAAGGCCTCAAAATAGTGCTCAGGATTATAGAAAAGCAACAAACAAAGGTAATTGAAAACCATTGTCTTTATATTTGTGATATAACTGTATTACATAATACATGATATTGCAAGTCCTTTGAAGTTATAGGTTGTTATAGGAAGTTATAGGTAGTATCAGATTGAACTATAAGTCCTACACACAGGATCTACGAGGTCTATACCGTTCAGGAATATGCTTTTACAGATCTTCATCACTGTCCTGAGTGTCATTTTCGCAAAGGTGTCTACGCAAATGTAAACATTAATTTTTGGATTCCTCATGCTCTGAATATTCCAAAAATGTATAGTTTTGCTAATCTACCAAAATTTTGAACGAAAAAACATAGTGAACCTGACTATGGTCCTGGACTCTGTGTCCTTCTCTCCTGACAATGTGGGGAAGTTTTTTGTCAAACCTCGGCCGATTCTGCAACTGGACCAGACGGCATCAGCCCACGGGTCCTAAAATCCTGCCCTGCCGCTCTATCTCACCCTCTCTCTGTTCTCTTCACCCTCTCTTTTGCTCAAGGTCATCTGCCAGCATCTTGAAAATCAGCAAACATCACCGCTTTACACAAAAAGGTGCAAAAACAGATCCTTGCAACTACAGACCAATGAGCCTGCTCCAAATTATCAGCAAAGTCATGGAATCCATCATTGCTTCTGATATCAAATCCTTCCTCTTCTCCAATGGCTTGATCTCTGATCATCAATTTGCATTCAGACCAGGTCATTCTACTCTGGACATGCTGCTTCTGCTGTCTCAACAATGGATGGAGGTCCGCAATGCCAAACAGGAAATTAGAGCTGTCTCGGCTTAGCGGTTAGGGTGCCGGCTTGGGATTCTAGGATCCTGGGTTCGAATCCCGGTCGATCGCTGAATTAACGCCAGGGGGGTTGACTCGGCCTGTCATCCTTCCGAGGTCGGCAAATTGAGTACCAGCTTGCTGGGATGAATGATCACGGTGTGTACCCCAATTTAGAATAGGTACACCATATCCCTGTGCATCGAAGAGGCGACCAAGGGTTGGTGTCAGGAAGGGCATCTGGCCATAAAAAAAAACTTTGCCTCAAACAGGGAACCATGATTGTCATGGGGCCCACAAGGCTAAACCCCGCTCTAGCGGGGAAAATGGCCTTAAAACGATCATTCATTCATTCCCTTGACATATCTCGTGCCTTCGATATGGTGTGGCACCCAGCTCTGCTCACCAAACTCTCCTCCTATGGTATATAAAGGGTCAAATCGGTCTAAAGGGTGTAAATGTCAAAAGGGTCTTAAGGGGTATTAGACTATTTTGACATTTATACTCTTTAGACCGCTCGCCGAGACCCCGTGACCCTTCAAACACATTGCCCACATTTAGATAGCTAAAACCCCTTAAGCCAGCAGCTGACTGGGCATCATCTGTTGAACAAAGTCCTTCCTTCATACACCTGAACGCCTATCTACCTACAAGGCTTTTATTTGCAGTTTGATGGAGTACTGCTCTCCTTTCTGGGCTGGCTCCCCTGCCTGACATCTTGCCATAGGTTGACGGCCATGGAAAACAAGGCCTTCAAGATTATTGGAATCTCCCATGATGAAGTTGTCTCTGGGCATATCACTTTGTATTGTTATAATATCGATCCTGAGACAAGATCTGTGTTTTCCTATATAACCTGTATTGTTAGAACTAGCGTGGATTGTCTCGCTCCGCTCGCCTCACCACATGTCACTGCAGAAAAAGGGGCTTAACTGAGGATAATGACCTGACTAAACTTGAGTTGCTATGTTGTCATGATTTACACCAATCATAAAACAAACATTTATTTCATATAAATTATTTTGTAATATTGGTGATATTATTAGCCCGTCCCCTGCACATCAGGAGACTGCGTTTTGTAATCACCTCTTTGTGTCTGTCTGTGTGTGTCTGTCCAGGCCGTAACTTTTTTTACCATCGAATTTTCACCAAAGCATTATTATGACAATATGGAGAAGGCAAATTAATAATTTTGTCAAAAGGTCAAAGGTCAGCATCAACTAAAATCATTTTTCATTCAATTTACCACTTGTTTTGTCATCAAATCACCAAAGCTTTATGAGAAATGGATAAAACAAATTAATAATTTGATCAAAAGGTCAGGGTTGCGTAACCACCAATATTCACCCAATTGACCTGAAATTTAAAGAATTTGCATGTTGGGTCACAGAATTGGTTCACCAATCAAAAGCTAGAACCTGACTTTTTATTTTTAGATCTAATGGTCAAAGGTCAAGGCTGCGTAAAATTATCAATTTTCATTTTATAGTTTTTTAAACCATTTAAATGGTTAAACATGATGGACATGGAATGTAGGGACAATGACAGGGAGATCAGGAGAAGTGGTGGAAGTATTGGTCAGAAGAAGAGTGGACATATGTTGTGTGCAAGAGACGAGATGGAAGGGAAGTGGTGTGAGAATGGTGAAGGGTAGGCAGGGACAGAAATACAAGTTTGTGTGGCAAGGGTGCCCGGAGCGCGTGAATGGTGTTGGTGTCCTGTTTTCTGAGGAGTTTGTAGAGTGTGGTGAGTGTGACTAGAGTGAGTGATAGGTTGATGATGGTGAAAATGATGATTGGAAAGCTCTTGGTGAACGTCATCTCGGGATATGCTCCGCAGGTTGGTCGGAGCGATGAAGAGGAGGACAAGTTCTGGTGTGCGATAGAGAAGCTGATGGAAAATGTGAAAGATAAGGAAGTTGTTGTGGTAGGAGACTTAAATGGACATGTGGGAAGGAGTATGGATGGTTTTGAGGGAGTTAATGGGGGTTATGGATATGATGTGAGAAATGGAGAAGGTGAAAGGATTTTGGAGTTTGCTGATGGAGCTGATTTGTTGATTTGTAATACTCAGTTCCAGAAAGAGGATAATAAGCTTGTTACATACACGTCAGGTGGGTCGACGACAACCGTTGACTACCTGATGGTGCGTAGGCGAGATAGGGGGCACCTCCGGGACACAAAGGTGATCCCGGGGGAGGAGGCCGTTTCACAGCACCACTTGGTTGTCTGCGACATAAGTGTGAAAGGTGCGAGGAGAGCTCGGCGGGTGAAGTATCAACCGAGAATGAAGGTGTGGAGGTTGAAAGAGGTGACAGTAAGGGAGGCATTAAAAGATAGGCTGAGTAGGGTAGAGGATGATGTGGTTGAGCTTGAAAGTGGTTGGATGTCAATGAAAGCTAGTCTGTTGGGAGCCGTTGGTGAGGTATGTGGATGGACAAAAGGACCACCGAGGCACTCGGAAACATGGTGGTGGGATGATGAAGTTGGAAAGAGGATTGACGAGAAGAGGAAGAAGTTCAAGGAGTGGCAGAAGGCGAAGGGTACGGGAGCAGAAACAGCAGAGCATGAAAGTTATAAGGCAGCCAGGAAGGCTGCAAAGAAAGAGGTAGCAAAGGCGCAGGAGGCATGCAGGAAAATGTTCGGAGAACGCTTGGATTCGGAAGAGGGTCAGAGAGCAGTATTCAGGATTGCAAAGCAGATAGCGAAAGAGAGGTGTGATGTGATGGGGGTGAGTTGCTTGAAGGATGAAGTGGGACAAATCGTTGTGGACCCAGATGGAATTAAAGGAAGATGGAAAAGATATATGGAAATGCTGTTGAATACAGAGAATGAATGGGATGGCAACATAGAGAGTAACCCAGTTTTAGGACCGGCAGAGAAGATAACTGAGAAGGAAGTTGAGGAAGCGATAAAAGCAATGAAGAGTAGAAAAGCGGGAGGGCCGATGGGAGTTGTGGGAGATATGTTGAAGGCAGCAGGAAGTTGGGATGTGAAGAGAATGACAGAGATCTGTAATCTGGCGGTGAAAGAAGGCCGCATTCCAGTGGATTGGGAACCGAGTACCCTCGTCCCTCTATACAAGGGGAAAGGTGACCCTCTACAGTGTGGCTCGTACCGAGCGATAAAGTTATTGGAGCATGGAATGAAGGTATTGGAAAGGGTGATGGAAAGGAGGATAAGGAAGAAAGTGAAGATCGACGAAATGCAGTTTGGATTTATGCCAGGAAGAGGAACGACAGACGTGCTTTTTATTGTGAGGCAGTTGCAGGAGAAGTACATGGAGAAGAGGGAGAAGTTGTTTCTTGGGTTTGTTGATCTGGAGAAAGCATTCAATAGGGTTCCACACGAAGTATTGACATGGGCAATGAGGAAGTTAGGAGTGGAGGAATGGTTGATCAGAGTAGTGATGGCAATGTACAAAAGAGCACGCACAGCTGTAAGGATGAAGGACGGGAACAGTGGTGAGTTTGAGGTGAAGGTGGGAGTGCATCAGGGGTCGGTACTAAGTCCACTACTATTTGTAGCTGTGATGGAGGTGCTGGCTCAGAACGTAAAGGAGGGTTTACCGTGGGAGTTGTTGTGTGCAGATGATCTGGTGTTGATTGCGGAAAGTATGGATGGACTGAAGGAAAAGATGAACAAGTGGAAGGAATGTTTGGAGACAAAAGGTCTGAAGGTGAATATCGGAAAGACGAAGGTGATGGCAAGTGGTAAAGCATGTGGTGAGGTGGAAAGAACTGGGAAGTGGCCCTGTGCTGTGTGCAGGAAGGGTGTCGGAGTGAACTCCATTCAATGTGCAATGTGCGCTGAGTGGGTTCATCAAAAATGTAGTGGTCTGAGAGGGTCATTAACCAGTGTGGCAGCTACATTCAAATGTAAGGTGTGCACAGAGGGAGCTGCACATGGAGGAAATGTTGAGTTGGATCTTGGAGACGGCGTGAAGCTGGAAGGTGTGAAAACATTTCGCTACCTCGGAGACATACTGAATGGAGAAGGTGGATCAGACTCGGCAACGGTTGCGAGAGTGAGATGTGCATGGAAGAAGTTTCGGGAACTGAGTGGCGTGCTGATGAGGAGGGGAGTGTCGTTGAAGCTGAAGGGAAAGGTGTATGCTGCATGTGTGAGAAGTGTTATGATTTATGGGAGCGAGACATGGGTAATGAACGTAGAGCAGCAACGAAGGTTGGAAAGGGTGGAAATGCGAATGGTTCGATGGATGTGCGGAGTATCGTTGAGAGAGAGGAAGACAAATGATGAATTGCGAAAAATGATGGGAATAGAGCCTGTGATTGATGCTGTGAAGAGGAACAGGTTGAGATGGTTTGGTCATGTGTTGAGGAAGGATGAAAGTGACTGGTTGAGAAGCGTGATGGAAATGAAAGTAGAAGGAAGTAGAGGACGGGGAAGACCGAGAAAGACTTGGCTAAAGATAGTGGAAGAAGAAATGCGGGCAAGGGGGTTAACAAGGAGAGATGCAGAAAATAGGGCAAGATGGAGAAGATTGTCATGCCAGTCATGGGGACCGCAAGGCTAACCACCACTCTAGCAGGGAAAATGGCCTTAAAATGCATGTTGTTGTTGTTGTTGTTGTTGTATTTTTTTTTAACCATTTGTTATTTTGAGCATACGGAAGAAGAAGAAGACATCTGAATACAAATGGACGTGGACGGGTTTTGCATTTTCTGATGCTTTCTATTATTTAATGGAAATTTATTTGTAATCTCAAAAGGTCCAAGTGGTCTAAAGCTCTCAATGGTCAAGGGTGCAAGCTGGTCTAAACTGGTCTTTGGGGTGTGGAAACTGTGGAAGCACTTCAATTTATTTCAAACAAATTCACTGAGCTTCACGTTAACTTCCAGACCAACTTATTGGATAAACACAGTGTGGAGAAGGTCGCTTGCCATACACCAAGCTCGCTTCTGAACCAACAAAGTTCAATTCTCATATATATATATACACAAAGAATTAAGTTAAGCACCCCCCCCGTTTTTTTACAACCTCGCACATTACAAGTTTGTTGTCGTCAAAACAGTGTAATATACCCATGATATTGCTATATTTTCTGGAGAAGTGATATTATGGTCACATAAAAACATAACAATCATGCCGTTTTCAATATTTTATTCTGAATAATTTAAGGTGAAATTTTTTGGGAATTTTAGGCATATTTTCACCTCAATTTAAGTATGGAGCTATAGGTCCATCACGGACAGTGTGGATGACGTTTATGTTTTCTAACGTACAGTCATTGTTCTGAGAAGACCTCTAGCGATCTTTGCGTCAATAACGTGTGTAGGACCCACGTGATCGGATCACTGACTCAACCAATCACATTTTTTCACTTTGATCACTCAATTTCATCAATGGATAATTGCTAATGTCATACCAATCATTATTTGATCTCACATACCTTAGAATATATGCCAATGTATACATATACACAAAGAATATATATTAGGGGGTGCTTACCTTAATTCGTTGTGTAGGGGTGCTTAACTTAATTCTTTGTGTATATATACAAAAAAACTCCGATGTAGGTTTACCAATCTTTCAGTTATCAGCAAACCGCAGCTTCTGGTAACATCTTGGTTTCAGCTGAGTTGTCAAGGCACAGCATCTGATAGAATGCTTTGGTTGGGCTCGGCTAAGCAAAAACCAGGCTATCTTGGTCAAGATATTGGTGCTGAAATGCACACTCAAGCATATTAGCAAGCACTTCTTGCTGCTTTCAAGTACAAGGGTTGTTTCGTTTCACTCCTTTAAACTAACAGATTTATTTTACACTTTGTTTTAAATCAAGATTTCTGAAACCAAAACGCCACGCTGGTATTTTCCCGTGAGCATTTGTTTAATTTTTTTTATCCACAGGGGCGTTTGTGGTCTTTAATAGTCTTTGGGATCTTTTTGGTCTTTAAGTGTCTTTTGGGTCCTTGAGGTCTTTTGGGTCATCTGGTTCTTCAGTGTATTTTGGGTCCTCAGGGTCTTTTGGGTCATCTCGGTCTTTAAAGTGTGAAGTGGAGTTGTCGATCAAATCAAACCGCTCGTTACTGGTCCTATCCAACCAATGGGTCCACCTAACCTTTGACCTCATCCTACATTTAGACAAAGTCAAAATGTTTGTATTTCCAACTCAAAATGATATTTACCAACAAAATATTCCTTATTAAGAAGATACAATCTTCTGCCTGACCAACATACTTTAAAGAAAAAGCAAAAACAACAGCGACCAACTATTTTCCAACATTATATAACACTTTAATCTCTTACCATTCATTGTGTCGACCTTCGTATTTACAAGTTACAGGGAAAACAAAACCCCAAAGGAAATGAAACATCGATTGCTGCCGAATCAGGGAACTGAAAAAAAACACAACACTTCCGGATAATTCTTTAAATCTGCAGCAAAGCACGACAAGCACTTTGCCAGACATCCTCAAGAAGCATTTCAAGCAGAAAAATAAAGAGAAAAGATAAACTGTGTTAAAGGCATTCCACCTTAAACAGGAACAAATGATATAATCAATCATTAGTATCAATGATTGAAGAACCTCACGAAACAAATCGACCCGCATCGATCAGAACTACTAATACTGCACCTGCATGGACAATCGATTCGATGCAAACACGACAACATGTGACATTAGATTCTTGTATTTCACAGGAGAATCCCAAAATTTCAAGCGGATCTTTACAGCAGTCTCGTACAGCAAATACGAGATCCTCAGAAAGGGAAGAGAACAGAAATCCTATTAAAGCAACAAATAGGAACTGTGAAAATTTAAATAAAGCTTTTAAATTACTTTTATCCTCCCTGAACATCACTGAAGATTGCATTTTGGTGCAAAACGTGAACTGAAGAAGAACCTCGTCACACTGGTTTCACAGATGTCCAACACAAAGGAAATCTTGTGCTTGTTGAAATTGGAACTTCATGTTGCACCTCAGCAAGTAGAAAGAGCTGGTTTGAAAATCCAAAGCACATGACACTTGACTTGTGTGAAAGTGATTCACGGTGCTCTCACATTCATAATACACTTAGAGCTCAAAGTATTTTGGGTATTTTTGCATTTACCCTTTTAAAAATGCAGGAAATGAGGGACATTGTCAGAAAAACTTTGTGTATTTGCTTTCGAGCTGCCAGGGTTTTGAATAAACCGATGGTTACATGAAAGGGAATGCAAATAAAAGATGTAGACCATTCCATGCACCAAGGCCTAAAGAGAGAAAAGCCATTCTACTATCATTAAAAGTTAGGTAAATTCATCAGAGAGGAAAATGAGGGTGCATCTCGGGCCTATCGAAGAGAAGTGGGCGAGGTGGAGCTGCCGGTACCCTGCGCTGCGATTGCTGTAACAGCTTGAAAATGCCCGTTCCAATGCCCATGGGAATACCCAAGATGATGCTCTCGGAGACACCACACACCGAATCCGTCTGCCCAAAGTAGGCAGCATCAAACAAATGATCCGCCGTCTTCTCAAAGGAGGCAAGCATGAGCACGCTCTCTTTCATCTTGGCAAGGCCAAAACGGGTGATCCCAAGCACCTCCCCACGGTACGTCATGAGATCTGCTAAAAGCATTACGTGACGCCGGTCAATGCTCATGCCGTGGTTGACCATTGTGTACTGGATTTCATTGATGATGGTCGTTCGTGCTGCTTCGATGCCCAATATGCGTTCCATCTCGGAAGTGTTATTGGAAGTAGTGCGTGAACCTTTGACCCCATGCGTTGCCATTACTGCGCCGAGGTTATCTCCTTCGACAAGTAGCTTGTAGCGGTTTCCATCTCCTGCAGTATCATCCACATGGATGACGGCTCGTGAAACCTCGGGAACTCCCTGCACAACAACCTGTACAAGATGCATTGGGGTTAGAAACGTTACGATTACTCCAATACCTTAGCACTTCATTACACTCATTACACCCTTATTAACCAATCTACCATGATTTAAACTTCAACTAGGTTGTATTAATGTATGTGGCTTCTGTTTTATTCCTCGTTAGTGGAAGCAGACGTGATCAATTTTGGTCATTGCAGTTTGGGTCCAAATTCTGCTCAATTTGCTATGTATAAGGAATTGATGATGCACTTCACTCTTGCTCTGCTCAGTCAAATGGAGAGCTTTAAGTCACCGAGCAACACAATTTCTGCCATCTTCTCAGTCATCAAATGTACATTGATGAAAATAACCCAACAGAGGCAGGAAAAAAATGATTGCGAAGAAAAAGGAAATGATGGGTGAGCTTTTCCTGGCAGAGGTTGCAGCCGTGAACGAACGAACATGAAAAAAAAAAAACACACGCGCACGCACACACGCACGCACACGCACGCACACGCACACACACACACACACACACACACACACACACACACACACACACACACACACCACACACACACACGACGTTAATTAAAATATTTCAAACGTTTTCAATGCACATGTGCCAGGAGCCCCTCGTTTCCATCTAGTACCTTGTGGGAGGGGGGAGGGGAGGATTTTTTTTGTACCCTACACCTGTGACCTGATCTTATGTGTCGACCCAGCATGTTTGTAAAATTTGGTGGAAATTGGCCAAGTCGTTTTTTTAATGCCTTGGCTGACAAATTCACCCTAGGCATTACGCTCCAGGGGGGTTGTCCGTCTGTCCATGCATCCATCCGCGATAGATAATTTCAACCATTCTTAAGTTATCTCTTTAACAAAAACTTAAGTCAAACTTGGTACAAGTACAGACTTGGCATTTAATATGGAATATCTTTTTTTTCTTGACTTGGGTTTACTTTCTTAACTCAGTATATCAATCTGGTGAGTTTCTTTTACACTTTGGTGATTTATTTGTTAAAAGAACCATGTCACCGATTGTCTGTCGCAGCAAGAAGTCAACAACAGGATTATATCACAGGTGGCGTGGCAAAATGTACGGACAGGTGCATTTGATGATTGGCTTCACAGTCGGGTATACATATACAAGGGTTGTTGCGTTCTGTATTCGTGGAAAACAACTGCTGCACGTCTCCAAAAGTTATTGCCGCTTCCTCTGGAGATGGTCCGTCAACTCGACAATGCTGTTTGTCATGGAGTGGTGGCTTTACGAAATTACGGCATGAAACAGCGTGCTATTGCTCGGCAGTATGGCATCACTCAAGGTCAGGTGTCAAAGATCCTGAAACGAAATGCTCAGAGGGGTGTCCCTACTCCAATACCGAGGGCAGGACGTCCCCGCAGAACCACAAGGAGGGATGATCGCCAGCTTCACCGGTTAGTCCGCAATGGCCGTACCAAGTCAGCTAATCGGCTTAGGGCTGAGTGGCAGCAACTGACAAATGTGCCTGTATCCAGAAGGCTAGTCAACCAACGACTGGTTCAAGCAGGCTATCGTGCTAGGCGTCCCCTGAGAAAGCCACGCCTGACCAGACAACACCGCCAGCGCCGATTGCAGTGGGCCAGAGAGCACCGTCAATGGCAGCCAGGACACTGGAATCACGTGATCTTCAGTGACGAGTCTAGATTTATGGTCTATCGTCAAGATGGCCGCGTCCGAGTGCGCATACAAGTGCATGAAGCCTACAACAAAGATTGTATCGTGCCAAGAGTCCAAGCTGGAGGTGGTGGGGTGACTGTTTGGGCTGCTTTTCATGCAGGGGGCAAAACTGACCTGGTTGTTCTGAATGGAAACCTGAACCAGTTCAAGTACAGGGCCATTCTGGAAGAAACATTGCTTCCATTTGCTCGTGCAGCCTTTCGAGGAAACTTTGTCTTCCAAGATGACAATGCACGGCCTCATCGTGCTCGCATGATCCAACACTTTCTTGCTGACCGTGGTGTAGAGCATATGGAGTGGCCTGCCATGTCCCCGGATATGAATCCGATAGAGAACTTGTGGGCAGAATTAACGCATCAAATTGACCACTTGGACCAGCAGCCGACCTCTGTGCGTGAATTGCAGCAGGCTATTGTCACTGCATGGCAAGCGATTCCTGTCCAAACCTTGGCAAATCTCGTGAACAGCATGCCTCAACGTGTACGTGCTCTCCTGAATGCTCGTGGGGGTTACACGAAGTACTGAACTGTAATTTTACTGTCCGTAATCCCAGTCGTAATTTAACTTTTGATTTTGTTAAAAAAATTTTGGCTAATGTGCAAAATAAAGATACTTCTGGAAAACGTACAGAAGTTTAACACAGTACTGTCCATGAATTGAGTTCGATATCAGTTTACATCACTTTCAAGGATCAATTTATTTGTTTCGAAATGTCAAATGTGGTTTTTGTTTCTTTTAAAGGTCACATTAACAAAATCTAGAATAATTTCAAGATAATTCCAATGAACTTTAGGTTCTAAAACATCTTGAAAAGTAAGTTCACCCCCACAAAAAAAATATTCCATATTAAATGCCAAGTCTGTATATATAATGATGTAAGGTGCAGTCTGGCGCAGTGTCTGTGTCAGTGCATTTATCTTTGGAGACACTCAAGTTCTCGCTCTCACCTTTGGGAGTTCTTGCTTGAGGCTCTGTAGCACATAATAGAGAGAGCTACGGGCATTCTCACGAGGAGTCACACAAACCAAGGCCTCGCCATAGCTCACAACATCACCAGGGCGAAGGCGCAACTTTGATGTGCACAGCGAGTAGCGAACAGTCTCAGAATTGACCTGCAGCAGATAAGGGTACCTCAAGTACCAAAGTGTTGATCATAATCGATATACTCACAATTACCTAATCTCCCAAAACCCATTTCATACCTCTAATCGGAGCAAGCGGATACGATCAAGCGCAAGTTTCACAAGAAGGAAGGTGCTGTCCGGGAGGAAGACCTCTTCTATATACTCAGCAACCTCTCCAAGGAGTGTTTTCTCTATTCGGCCCTGATAACAAAGACCATCCGAGGGAGAAATGAACATCAGGACCAAACATCGTTATCTGCTCTTACATTTTGTATGAATCTGTAAATATGAAAACACTTTTGTGAAGCATCTATGGTGGAGCAATACAGTCTTCTAGACAACATTTCGACAACAGAAATGGCCAAAAAGATAAGAATTAACAAAATAAGTGCCTTTTCCTTTTTCACACATTGTTTTGGACCACTTTCTAACCACCAGCACCCCCCACCCCCGCCACAAAAACACAATTGTGTTTTAATAACCTGTTATAGAATTAATATTTTTGTTCGTTTTATTTATTTATTTATTTATTTGTATACAAAATCGAGGCTCGTGAAAGAGCTAACATTTATTTCACAAACAAATCAAACAGACAGACAGACAAAATATATAAAAAGAGGGAGTGGTAGACAAGATGGGGAGAGAAAGGGAAGCACACAAACACAACATTTGAGAGCAGGGACATCGGGAGATGTGTGGGAGGGAGAGGGCTTGGGGGGAGGAGGCGTGGGAATGGGGGCGGGGGGGGGGGGGGGGGGTGGGAGAAGTATAAAACACAAGGACACGAAGGACTTCCAGGACAGAAGTTGGTATTTCAAAAAGTGGATTTGGGATGAAATTAGCGGGGGTAGAAAAGATCAAGGTTTTGGATGGGGGAAGATAAGAGATGGTGGTGAAAAGCTGTTTTAAAGACCTGGAGGGAGGAGTGGGATTGAAGGGAGTGGGGGAGTTTGTTCCAGAGGCAGGAGAAAAGAGGAATGAAGGAGTGAAGGTGAGCAGAGAGTCTTGATTTTGGCAGTTTAACCATAAGAGGGTTGCAGGCAGATCTTGTGCGACCTGTATGAATATTTGGGGGACAGAGCCCAGAGAGAGCTGGGGGGCAAGGCCGGAGAGAAGTCGGTAGAAGATGGAAAGACCACCAACCTGCCTGCGGTGAGTGAGTGAAAGGCCCTCGGAGATAGCGTCATCGCGGGAGATTCCAATGATTCTGAACGCTTTGGTTTCAACAGCGTGAAGACGAGCTAGGTGTGAGGCAGGAGCACCAGCCCAGAGGGGAGAGCAGTATTCCATTGAGCTGCGGATGAAAGCCTTGTATGTGGTGAGGAGCTCAGGTGTGC
Organism: Myxine glutinosa; assembly: GCF_964187855.1. Taxonomy (NCBI): domain Eukaryota; kingdom Metazoa; phylum Chordata; class Myxini; order Myxiniformes; family Myxinidae; genus Myxine; species Myxine glutinosa. Next base: position 200,786,477 of record NC_136264.1, on the reverse strand, counting down.
CAAGGAAGGACTTCGCACGACGGAGGATGCCCAGTCGGCGACTGGCTTTGGAGGCCAGATTTGAAATGTGGTTTTCCCAGGAAAGGTCATGGCAGATAGTGAGACCCAAAAGCTTGAGCGACAGAACTTCTTGGAGAGGATTATTCAGAAAGTGGATGGGAGGGTTGTCCAGTCGGTCTTTTCGGAGAGACATCGTAAGAGTGTGAGATTTGTCAGGATTGAAAGACATGTTCCACTTGTTTGCCCAGTGTGATTTTGTCCAGGTCTGCAGAGAGTGAGGAGGCTGCAGACTGCCGATCTGAGGGAAGAGGAATGGAGCGACAGAGAGTAGAGTCATCAGCAAAGAGATAGAGAGGATTTTCAAGAGAGTCAGAGAATTCCACTTGGTTTTCAGATTAGCGTTTACACTATTGTTTCACGCATGTCTCCTACAATCGAAACAATACAATGGTGATGTGAACATTTTTACCTCTGCCACTTAAGGTGGATGGAGGTAATTTTTCACCCGTTTTTGTCTGTCTGTCTGTGAGCAGGATAACTTAATGTTGTGGACGGATTCGGCCGAAACTAGGTGGACAGGTTGGGTGTGCGACGAGAACAAGCCGATTAGATTTTGCTTAAAGGGCCGGATCCAGTGGGATACAAAACGTAAACTGTTCAGCCTGGTGGAGGTATGTGCTCTACTGAGTGCCCTTCTAGATTTAGGAATGTTTTTGTCCAAATATTGAAATCAAAATTCCTTCTGGCATTCGAAAACTGTGGAATGGAAAGGCATCTCAGTTATCAAACAATTTAGCATGAAATTGATTATTAAAATGTCATTCTTCCAAAGAAAGTTGAATACAAAAGAAGCAAAAAAAATTATATTTGTTTTAATTTAGATACTTATTGTCATGAAACATCAAAATATAATCTATTAAAAGCCAGGAAGTCATGAATCAATCTTGAAACAATGGCATCAAATAATTAAGAAAACACACAAGCTTCACGCACGTACGTACGCACCTTGATGAGCCTTGCAAAGTCAGGATCCTGATCACAGGTCAGGTGAGCAGTTATGATTGGTGTGCTAATATTTCGTGAAGCATTGATAATCTCCTTAATGCGGGGCACACCCAGCGTGATGTTCATCGACGCCACACCCGCAAAATGGAACGTTTTCAGAGTCATCTGCGTGCCGGGCTCTCCAATGCTCTGTGCGCACACTGCACCCACTGCAGAGCCTGGCTCCATGCGTGCCCGCAGGTACTTGTCACAACAAGTAGACAAAAATATCTCCAGTTGCGAGGGTGTGATGCGCTCCAGGTGGTACAAAATCTAAAGAAAGGAAATTATTACTGGGCTGGATTGAAGGCACCAAAAAAACCAAAGGTGTCAAACCATAACTCATTGGTTCATCAGCCAAAAAAAAGGTTTCAAAAGAAATAAACAGAGGGTACGTCTGCATTGCTCACCACGGGCTCCGTACTGCCGTTGTCATTGACACCGTAGATATGGCGCACATGCTTCACTTTCGTGGCCAACTGACGTAGAAACTCGGCCAGCTCTTCAACGAACGCCTTCCCACAAACCACACATGGACCTTCACCGCGCAACAACTTTTCCACCTCGGCCTCAAGCTGTACAGTACTAAGTGGGAATTCATCCTCACAGGGGTGATTTGCAAACACGTTCGCCAACACACGTACCGGCTCCAGTGGTCGATCGCGACCTTCCATAGAGGCTGGATCGAGACCATCACCTCCATATATGAACTGAACCACATCCGATGTGGATGAGCGGACAGTGAGGTCATATGCCAAGCACAGATCCTCCAGGGACTGCAAGACAGAAATGGGACAATCAAAGTCTCCACAACATATAAAACAACAACAACAACAGGCATTTTAAGGCCATTTCCCCCGCAAGAGCGGGGGTTAGCCTTGCGGTCCCCATGACAATCTTCTCCATTTTGCCCTATTTTCTGCATCTCCCCTTAATAACCCCCTTTGCCCGCATTTCTTCTTCCACCATCTTTAGCCAAGTCTTTCTCGGTCTTCCCCGTCCTCTACTTCCTTCTACATTCATTTCCGTCACTCTTCTCAACCAGTCACTTTCATCCTTCCTCAACACATGACCAAACCATCTCAACCTGTTTCTCTTCACAGCATCAATCACAGGCTCTATTCCCATCAATTATGGCAAAGTCACCACAACATACTAGCAAGCAACTGTTTAGAAAGTCAGACTTCATCTGAAAATGTCCATCGTTTGCATCCACGCAAGTGTGATCGTTACAGAACTGAGGCCAGTACAGGGGCCAGGCCAGCTATCAATATGATTGTTAGCAGCTGTGCATGCCAATCACCCTTGAGTTCATTAACAAAGTCATAATTTAGTGTGTAATATAACAAATGTCTTGCTTGAGCCATTTTCACATCAAAAATGCCGGCATTGCCCAGTGCAGTGTAATCACATGTGATGCCGCCACTGTTTACAAAAATACGGAATGGTCCATTACATATTCATATATGACGTACACATCATTGACACTGTAATTCACGTCATACATCATGCACTCGATCTTTACAAATAATGGCAAATTTTTCATATGATAGAGAACCCCAAATTCCCCCTGCAAACCTTGCTACCCCCTCTTTCTTTTTAGCCTAAGGGCCGTCATTCTGGAAACAATTCCTTTGCCCCTGAAATGAATGATTCCCATTGATTGTTAAACCCAAAACCTTATGGCCTGTACCATTTTTCTAACTATAGCTCAACATATATCTTTCTACTTGTGATTTTTATTCCCTTTCCTATACACGGAATATTACCAGAAAACATGACATCACAACCCTTTGATCTATCGGCTACCCAATTAGCTGTACACATTTCTCTAATCCTCAAAGTTCGTTCTTGGAGGGGGTTGGAGGTCGTTTGACTTCAATGCATTCCTGAACCGTTGGACAGAATGAGTTGACGGCCGGTGGTTGTACAGTACTCGGGGTGCACACACAAAGGGGTGTTAGGTAGTAAAACACGTGATGGGGGGGGGGGGGGGGGGGGCACAAGTCCTCATAACATATGGCAATTCTGGGGGAAGTAACCCATCCGTAAGAGTAATTAATGAGGAAGATGAAGTAAGTGGAGGTGACAGAGCAAAATGTATGAAATAAATCATGGTGCTCACCTTCACCAACCTACGTTGCATGTAGCCTGTTTCAGCAGTTTTGACTGCTGTGTCTACCAGACCTTCACGACCGCCCATTGTGTGGAAGAAGAACTCCGTGGGTGTGAGACCAGAGTAAAAGCTATTGGCCACAAAGCCCTTGGCAGCAGGCAGCTTGGAGGAACGAGGGAAATGTGGCAGAGAACGGTCCTCAAAGCCATCCGGGATGCGCGAGCCACTGATGGCCTGCTGCCCGACACAGGCGATCATCTGCGAGATGTTGATGAAGGAGCCTTTGGAACCACACAGTGCCATCACCATTGGGCTGTTACTTTTATGGAGTTCTCGAAGGCAAGCCTTTCCTGCATGATCTCTTATGACAGAGAGTTCCTGGAAGATACGAGAAGGACGGCATGAAACTAAAGTAAGAAGCACGATGTCAGCAAAATGTCAATCGAGGCTGGTCAAAATTGATGAATCGATAATTCTCACCATTCTGATCAGAATTTCATTAATTCAACAAAAATGAAGGTAAACATTTGAAAGACACCGTTGCAAATCTATTTGAAACTATACTTCTTAAAATTAGAAAATAATACTTATTATAAACGACCACAAATAAACACGCAATATGATTCAAGTGAAAGTTTCACTCCACCTTGAGTATAACGGCCTCCAGGGTTTCCTCTGCAGAGCAACCAGGCTGTTGCTGCAGTTTCCCTGCTTTGAGTGCAGAGATGTACTCGTCACACTTTTTGTAGCCCGTGGACAGCAGTTCATGCTTTGCACACAACAGTCCAGGTCCTGCACGCCAATGCAATGGCAGCATACAAAAATTGGTGAAAGATGGCACTCCAAAAAAGAGAAACAAAGGAATCACACAGTCACACCTATCACCTGGTGTCACGTCCCCAATTCCGATAGAGAAACCCCTGTGAGACAGGTAGGCTGGGGAGAGGCGGGCGAGGCGTGACATGGCGTCGGTCGCTGCGTTCTGCCCCCAGTCTTGCAGCAGCACGTAGAAGATGCTGTTCTTTGAGCCCGAGCCGAGTGTGGCCTTGTCAAGTGAGCCAGCTAACAACTCCCCATTGTGCAGAACCACAAATGAATCATTGGGACAGAGGTCTTCACCACCACTGTATTGTTTACCCTGCAGTATGGTGCGAGGCAAAGTTGGAGGATTTAGCATTGTGCATCACCTCAAATTTGCTTATGTTCACAACGTTGTATCAAAATCATGGAAACAACAAAGTATGAGGAGGAGAGGGTTTGGAGAACAGCAACATATGAGAAAATGAAAGGAAAATAAAGAAATAAAAGGCCAAAAAAAAAATCAATGAAGTTAAAAAAAGAAGGATATTATAGCATGCAATTATCATTTAGTTTTAGTGATTTTAAGCCTACGGCCTTCCAGGGATTGAATGGTTTTGGACAATCGATACAATCCACGTTTGGACAACAATTGTGATAAACATCCTATGGTATCCATGGAAATCTCCATGCATGGCTTGCGGACTTCCTCTCTGGTCATAGACAACGTGTGGCCCTGAATGGATTTCTATCTCCCCTTCCTGTTCAGGCTGGAGTTCCCCAAGGCTGTGTGCTGGGCTCTGTGATTTTTCTGGTCTTTATCAATGATCTCTCGGACTCTCTGGAAAATCCTCTCTATCTCTTTGCTGATGACTCCACTCTCTGCCGCTCCATTCCTCTTCCCTCAGATCGGCAGTCTGCAGCCTCCTCACTCTCTGAAGACCTGGACAAAATCACAGACTGGTCAAACAAGTGGAACATGTCTTTCAATCCTGACAAATCTCACACTCTTACTATGTCTCTCCGAAAAGATCGACTGGACAACCCTCCCATCTACTTTCTCAACAATCCTCTCCAAGACGTTCTGTCGCTCAAGCTTTTGGGTCTCACTATTTGCCATGATCTTTCTTGGGAAAACCACATTTCCAAGCTGGCCTCCAAAGCCAGTCGCCGACTGGGCATCCTCCGTCGTGCGAAGTCCTTCCTCGGCACACCTGAGCTCCTCACCACATACAAGGCTTTCATCCACAGCTCAATGGAATACTGTTCTCCCCTATGGGCTGGTGCTCCTGCCTCACACCTAGCTCGGCTCCACGCTGTTGAAACCAAAGCCTTCAGAATCATTGGAATCTCCCTTGATGAAGCTATCTCCGAGGGCCTTTCACTCACTCACCGCAGATAGGTAGGTGGTCTTTCTGTCTTCTACCGACTCCTCTCCGGACTTGCTTCCCCAGCTCTCTCTGTGCTTTATCCCCCAAATATTCCTACAGGTCGCACAAGATCTGCCAGCAACCCTCTGATGCTTAAACTGCCGAAATCTCGGCTCTCTACTCACCTTTACTCACTCTTTCATTCCTCTTTTCTCCCGCCTCTGGAACAAACTCCCACACTCCCTTCAATCCCACTCCTCCCTCCAGGTCTTTAAAACAGCTGTTCCCCACCATCTCTTATCTTTCCCCATCCAAAACCTTGATCTTTTCTACCCCCGCTAATTCACCCCAGATCCACCTTGTTTGAAATTCCAACTTCTTTCCTGGAAGTCCTGGCAGTGTCCATATGTTTTATACCTCTCCCACCCCCCCCCTTCTCATGCCTTCCCCCCCCCCCCCCATAGCCCTCTCCCTCCCACAGTTCTCTCGATGTCCCTGCTCTCAGATGTTGTGTTTGTGTTCCTCTCCCTTTCGCCCCATCTTGTCTACCGCTCCCCATGTTATATGTTTTATGTGTCGGTTTGTCTTTCTGTGTGATTAATGTTCGCTCTTTCACGAGCCTCGATCTTGTATACAAAAAAAAACAAAAACAAAAACACAAAATGAGGAAGTTATATTGCCTGCGTTTTAAAGCAAAGCTCCCGGGGACATTCGCAGTGAAACGGCAAAGATATCAGATTAGCCAGGTGGACAAATCGCACGACACGATACCCAATGTGCTCCACTTGGTCGTGAATCCAAATACTGCACTCGACAAAACGATGCACATTCTATTTACCTGCAGGATTCCCACAGGATCCGCATAGACCTTGTGGTAATCCTGCAGGTGAGGTGACACTGCTGGTGAGTGCAGGAATACCGGACACAAAACAACAACTCGATATTGTCCATATAATCTAAGCACCAAATGCTTCAGACACGTCCTATAAACAATTGTGAAAATAAAATGAAAGAGCTGGTAGTTTTGTTTTTGTCAAATCCCTTGGGGGGTTTTATCACTACTCTCATAGTGACCTTACATCACTACCCTCAAACAGTGACCTTATCTGTAGCAACACAACATTATTACTGATTTGATATTAGAAAAACATTATATAGTCAACCATTATATTAAAAACAATCTCAATAAAGAGTGAAATCATTTTGAATTCCATTGCAAATTCTTCCCACTCGTTGCATAATCCCTGAACTGCGGCTGTGCTGCTGATACAGTGACCCTGCGAGGACAGGAAGTTGAAATTTGTCCAGGCCGCCGGTTCACGGTTCACAGGGTGACTCGTAGCAAAAGTCACCGTGGGTTCTCGTGAAGGGTTAAAGAATGAAATTTTCAAGGGCTACAAAATGATACGTTATCCTTCCAGCTGCAGTTTCTCCACAAGTATGTGCGATTTTGTCAGCTCCGTGAAGACCTCCCCAAAGACTACGGTTTGCCCCGCGACAGGTCTGTCTTGTACAGCTGTTGTTGGTCCCCTGTACTGTTGATCGTATTGCGAATGGTTATGTTTTCTTGTCTTTCCTTACTTGGTCCTTATGTATCAATTTCGAGTTCATTTGTCTCGGCCTTGGTTTCGTCATGTACACGTGAGTCTTCAATCTCACACGTTCTCTCTTCCTTCTCGACTGCTTCCTGCCTTCAAGCTCATGTTTATAATCCTTCTCCCTTTTGTGAACTCAAAAAAGGCAAATGTTTTGAATACCCCCCTCCCTCCTCGCCTCTGTTTACTCAACTCATTTCGCACCATCCTCAAAAATAATTCTTACTTACAAAAGACAAAACTTCTTTGAAAAGGTTTCATGTCTCTTTCCTATCCACTCCAAATGCATTCGTCTCAGTTTGTTCTTCCCCCACATTTCCATTTCCTTCTTGATTTGCTCACAATCCTGCACCTCATGTCTTTGTGTTCATACGGTGATAGTTTTCTTCATGCTTTCAATCGATATCCACCACATCCTGGTCCCGATGTCGGTCTTCGTTTGGCTGAACTTGGGTTCCAGAAAAGAAACCTGCATTGTAGCAAGTGTAGGCTCAAGGAGGTGAACCCCTCCAGGTTTCCCCTTCGTAGATCAGGCATGCAACACAATCTGACTTCCTGCTCTACTTAATCAAGATCACTGCATGTGGCATACAAGACTGCCTCAATTCCTGTATTTGATTTCCTCTACTCATGCAATCAATGTGTTGCCATCAATAGGACCCTCTCTTCTCCAATTTGAGGCTGCAGTATCTTAAACACATCGACATAAAGGCAAAGTCCAGTGCTCGGGAATAGTCTCTTCCTCTGTTGCAGATGACTCCGGATAGCATCGTGCAGTGCTCCATACCCATATGTCTGGCAAACAGCAGCTGTGACTCTCTCTCTCTACTGATTTGGAATTGATTAGATATAACAACAACAACAGGCATTTTAAGGCCATTTTCCCTGCTAGAGCGGGGGTTAGCCCTGGAATTGATTAGATGCTGGTCTAAACCACCGTTTAGAGGCCATTTTCCCCCGCAAAGCGGGGGTTGGCCTTTTCGGGGACCGTGGTTGTTGTTGTTTTTTTTGGTCCCCTTTTTGAAGCAATATTTTACGGCCGGATGCCCTTCCTGCCGCCAACCCTGTTTGTCGCCTTTTTACGATAAACAGGGAATTACCAGTGTACTGGTACTCAATTTGCCGACCTCGGAAGGATGACAGGCTGAGTCAACCCCCCTGGCGTTAATTCAGCGATCGACCGGGATTCGAACCCAGGATCCTTGGATCCTAAACTGGCACCCTAGCCACTAGCTCTCTACTGATTTGGAATTGATTAGATATAACAACAACAACAACAGGCATTTTAAGGCCATTTTCCCTGCTAGAGCAGGGGTTAGCCCTGGAATTGATTAGATGCTGGTCTGATAAATAATAAATGTTTTCATTGCTGCCAAACATCGGTCTCCGCCTGTCACTCGAGGGATCAAATCAAACAAACCCAACCATCTATTTCCCTTGGTCAGCTACTGGAAGAGGTTCACTCTCGAGCTTCTAGGCCTCAACATCAGCAATGAATTATCCTGGGCTGTTGAAAGAGCAAAGCTGGGGTTTCAAGGAGTTCCCCACAAAATTAGAAGCATCGTGGACATTTGTCCGTATCTCAATGGAGCACTGTTCTCCCTTCTGGACCGGTGCTCCAGCATCACATCCGTCTCTCCTTGATTCTGTAGAATATAATGCTCTTGGTATTATTGCCTTCTCCCATGATGAGGCCAAAAGCCAAGGCCTGTTTGCTCTCAAATCAGACAATTCAGTGGCCTCTAGGTTATTTTATTTTATTTTCTGTCTTTCTCTCTTTCTCTCTTTCTCTCTTTCTCTCTTTCTGTCTCCGTCTCCGTCTCCGTCTCCGTCTCCGTCTCCGTCTCCGTCTCCGTCTCCGTCTCCGTCTCCGTCTCCGTCTCTGTCTCTGTCTCTGTCTCTGTCTCTACATGGATGCACATATTCTTCCAGTACCCCGTTCCCAGTTAAACTCCCAAAATCCAGACTGATGCACATTGATTTATTACTGACACAATAAACAGGCAAAAATCACAAGAAAAATGTTAAAGCGAGGGATTATGAAACTGTAATCTGGTGTAATCCTGCCTTCGTGCGGAGATTGGGCATTATGGGACATGATTGACTGGGCCGTAATAGGAGGCTGAAGATTTGCTTTCCAGTCCACAAGCAGACTGGCTGCAGGATGGCAGGTGAAGGTAGTTCCAAACTCATTGCCACATCCCGTCCGGCAAGAATGGATGCAATCAGTTGGCAAGCTCGTGATCTGTCAAGAAAAGTGTCCTGACAAAGCAACAACAGAAAGTGAGATGTGAAAAAAATTTAACAAAAGAAATTGCAAGTAGCTGAGCAATGGCAATCACATCTCAAACTTACTTTATGGGTGAGAAGGTATGAAGCGGTCAAAAAGTCTTGAATAGCTGCAATCAATGGTTCTCCATTACGTGGAGTCACCATGTTTGCTTTTGTACCCATGAGCACCAAGGCCTCAGCTTTTGCCTCTTCGGTCTGTGGCAGGTGGAGGTTCATCTCATCACCATCAAAATCAGCGTTGTACGGAGTGCACACACACTCGTTAAAGCGGAAGGTGCGGTGTGGCTTGACACGGGCAAGATGTGCCATGATGGAAAGCTTGTGCAGTGATGGTTGTCGATTGAAGAGAACGACATCGTCATCCATCAAGTGGCGCTCGACCACGTCGCCAAACCTCAGTTCTTGAGCTATCTTCTCACGGTTTCCATACTACAAAACACAGATCACCACCACACAATCAATGACTCCAAAAATCGATACAACTTCACGTTAACAGCTCAATCAACTCAAATAGATTTAAGATTCAAACAAACGGATTTTTAAGTCAGTCATTTGAGAAACAGGACAAGGAGACATCTGTTTTTCTGGGAAAGATTGTTCTTCAGGTGAAAACATTTTGCGTCTGTCTGGACTTCCACGTTTCTTCACTCATGCATGTCTCAAGTAAATCATGGTAATAAAAAAGTAGAGCCTCAAACTACTACCAAGTACAGCTGCCCAGCATGACGGCTCAAGATAGATGTTTCGATCGTCGAGTCGTCTTACATGGGCCGATCAGTAGATGTCCAGCGAAATTACCTTGATCTCTCATTTGAGATTGAGGGTGTTCGTCTATTGTTAAAACAAAAGCATCAGCACATCTATGGTTGAACGCTTTGATAGAAGCCATTCTAATGATCAGACAATATAATTTTGGAGATGCGGACAATGGTTGCGTCTATTTCCGTTGCAATTATCAATTAGAGGACTTTGCTGATGATGGGAGAAAAAACATTAAGCAGTACATCACTGAGGGGGTCATCGCACGCTGTTCATCGCACGCTGTTCATCGCACGCTGTTCATCGCACGCTGTTCATCGCACGCTGTTCATCGCACGCTGTTCATCGCACGCTGTTCATCGCACGCTGTTCATCGCACGCTGTTCATCGCACACTGTTCATCGCACCCTTTTCATCGCACCCTTTTGATGTAAATACATGTCCAAGATGACTGAGGGGCAAAAGCACAAAGGCCAACAGGTTTACAGATGATGGATAAAAGAGGACCAGGCAGAGAAAAACGAATGGACACACAAACTACATCACTCGGGAGAGCGCATACCTCCGCTAAGCTAAACAATTTACGTTTTGTAGCCCAATGATAGGCCGGATCTGCATCCATACCTTAACCAAATTCTAATCGGCTTGTTCTTGTCACACATCCAGCTCATCCACCTAGTTTCATCAGAATCCGTCCACAACTTTGAGATATCCCACTCTCAGACAGACTACATCACAAATATGCTTTTTAGTCAGGTCAGTCTCTTGACTGCCACTGGTAACATGTAACGCATGGTCAGGTAGTCGTCGACTAAACCGACTAACCTCACTGGCTTGCCAGTGGGGAGGGTGACTGTGACACCCTGCAGGACTAAAAACAACACTTGTTAAAGGGCGGATGAGCTCCCTTCGGGAGCCAACGGCTATCCAGTAAGGGGATGTTTCCTAAAAAATACCCACACGATTGGACCGTGTTTTTAGGTAGTAGGTTGTAGACAGCAACCGCTCAGGGTATTACTCCCATTCAGACTTAGGAGCATTAAAGTGGTGCCAAAAACATCTTACACTTTACACTCTCCGTGCCAAGATTGCTGGTCTTACTTTCTGTTTCACTCAAACTACAGCTAGCTTTAACCTAGCTTTAATCTCTCTTTCTCGCAAACAAACATCACAACCTGTTCATCGCACACTGTTCATCGCACACTGTTCATCGCACACTGTTCATCGCACACTGTTCATCGCACACTGTTCATCGCACACTGTTCATCGCACACTGTTCATCGCAACCTTTTCATCGCAACCTTTTCATCGCAACCTTTTCATCGCAACCTTTTCATCGCAACCTTTTCATCGCACCCTTTTCATCGCACCCTTTTCATCGCACCCTTTTCATCGCACCCTTTTCATCGCACCCTTTTCATCGCACCCTTTTCATCGCACCCTTTTCATCGCACCCTTTTCATCGCACCCTTTTCATCGCACCCTTTTCATCGCACCCTTTTCATCGCACCCTTTTCATCGCACCCTTTTCATCGCACCCTTTTCATCGCACCCTTTTCATCGCACCCTTTTCATCGCACCCTTTTCATCGCAACCTTTTCATCGCAACCTTTTCATCGCACCCTTCTCATCGCAACCTTCTCATCGCAACCTTCTCATCGCAACCTTCTCATCGCAACCTTCTCATCGCAAACTTCTCATCGCAACCTTCTCATCGCAACCTTCTCATCGCACCCTTCTCATCGCACCCTTCTCATCGCACCCTTCTCATCGCACCCTTTTCATCGCACCCTTTTCATCGCAAACTTCTCATCGCACCCTTCTCATCGCACCCTTCTCATCGCACCCTTCTCATCGCACCCTTTTCATCGCACCCTTTTCATCGCAACCTTTTCATCGCACCCTTCTCATCGCACCCTTCTCATCGCAACCTTCTCATCGCAACCTTCTCATCGCAACCTTCTCATCGCAAACTTCTCATCGCAACCTTCTCATCGCAACCTTCTCATCGCACCCTTCTCATCGCACCCTTCTCATCGCACCCTTCTCATCGCACCCTTCTCATCGCACCCTTTTCATCGCACCCTTTTCATCGCAAACTTCTCATCGCACCCTTCTCATCGCACCCTTCTCATCGCACCCTTCTCATCGCACCCTTCTCATCGCACCCTTTTCATCGCACCCTTTTCATCGCACCCTTTTCATCGCACCCTTTTCATCGCACGCTGTTCATCGCACGCTGTTCATCGCACGCTGTTCATCGCACCCTTCTCATCGCAAACTTCTCATCGCAACCTTCTCATCGCACCCTTTTCATCGCACCCTTTTCATCGCACCCTTTTCATCGCACGCTGTTCATCGCACCCTTTTCATCGCACCCTTTTCATCGCACGCTGTTCATCGCACGCTGTTCATCGCACGCTGTTCATCGCACGCTGTTCATCGCACGCTGTTCATCGCACGCTGTTCATCGCACGCTGTTCATCGCACGCTGTTCATCGCACGCTGTTCATCGCACGCTGTTCATCGCACCCTGTTCATCGCACCCTTTTCATCGCACCCTTTTCATCGCACCCTGTTCATCGCACGCTGTTCATCGCACGCTGTTCATCGCACGCTGTTCATCGCACGCTGTTCATCGCACGCTGTTCATCGCACGCTTTTCATCGCACCCTTTTCATCGCACGCTGTTCATCGCACGCTGTTCATCGCACGCTTTTCATCGCACCCTTTTCATCGCACGCTGTTCATCGCACGCTGTTCATCGCACGCTGTTCATCGCACGCTGTTCATCGCACGCTGTTCATCGCACGCTGTTCATCGCACGCTGTTCATCGCACGCTGTTCATCGCACGCTGTTCATCGCACGCTGTTCATCGCACGCTGTTCATCGCACGCTGTTCATCGCACGCTGTTCATCGCACGCTGTTCATCGCACGCTGTTCATCGCACGCTGTTCATCGCACGCTGTTCATCGCACGCTGTTCATCGCACGCTGTTCATCGCACGCTGTTCATCGCACCCTGTTCATCGCACCCTTTTCATCGCACCCTTTTCATCGCACCCTTTTCATCGCACCCTGTTCATCGCACCCTGTTCATCGCACGCTGTTCATCGCACGCTGTTCATCGCACGCTGTTCATCGCACGCTGTTCATCGCACGCTGTTCATCGCACGCTGTTCATCGCACGCTGTTCATCGCACGCTGTTCATCGCACGCTGTTCATCGCACGCTGTTCATCGCACGCTGTTCATCGCACGCTGTTCATCGCACGCTGTTCATCGCACGCTGTTCATCGCACGCTGTTCATCGCACGCTGTTCATCGCACGCTGTTCATCGCACGCTGTTCATCGCACCCTTTTCATCGCACGCTGTTCATCGCACGCTGTTCATCGCACGCTGTTCATCGCACGCTGTTCATCGCACGCTGTTCATCGCACGCTGTTCATCGCACGCTGTTCATCGGACGCTGTTCATCGGACGCTGTTCATCGGACGCTGTTCATCGGACGCTGTTCATCGGACGCTGTTCATCGCACGCTGTTCATCGCACGCTGTTCATCACACGCTGTTCATCACACGCTGTTCATCACACGCTGTTCATCACACGCTGTTCATCACACACTTTTCATCATTCACTTTTCTTACTCATTTTCACTCCACCTTTACATTCTCTCTCTTTTATTTCTCTTTCCTCACATTTATCATTGCAGTTATTGTATTTAAGGCCTGGCCTCAATGAGGACTATATAGTCTGTGAATGGAGCCTTCAACGTAAAAAAGAGAAACAGACGGGTGAAAACATGACCTCCATCCACCTTCGGTAGCAGTGGTAATGACCAGACTGGCGAGACCAGAAGAGGGAGAAGAAGAAAAATGTAAAATGTTTGGCAGCCTTCAGAATTGGGGGTAGCATTAGTAATTTTCCAAAATTTAAGCAATAGGCCAAGAAAAGACCATGTCAATTAGAGAGAAAAAAGACATGTTAGTTTTATTTGTCTTTTTCATTTATTTATTGATTTTAAGTGGCTTAATATTATGAAATAGAGATGGGTAAAGTTTAGTAACATCAAGAGTGTGGTGTTGGCTTAACGGTTAAGGTGGCTGACATGAGTTTGAGCCCCTGTCATGTCATTGAATGAACACCAGGTGGGTCGACTCAGCGTGTCATCCTTCCGAGGTCGGCATAATGAGTTCCAGCTTCTTGGTAATGGGGGGCATTGCATCAGCAGCAAAGCCACGCCCCCAGAAAATGATGCAGCCGAGCAGCCACGGGCTGCATATGAACCACCAGAACCATCAAAAAAAAAAATTGTAGGCATGGTCGAGGCTTGTGGAAGAGTTATTAGTACACTGAAAGGATCAGGATGGAACAGGAGAAAAGGAACAACAGCAGAGGGGGAAAACACCAACAGCAGAGGTGAAGGCCAAGACAGGGGGAGGTAGACAAACAATGGGTGTGGGAAGGAATGGGGTGCAGGAGAGGATGCATGCAGAAGGAAACTCTCAGGAGGGAAAACTAAGTTTGGAAAGAGGAGGGATTGGGGTTGGGAGGGGATTAACGAGGGTAGAAAATATCATGGTTTTATATTGGAGACAATCTGAAATGGTGTTGTCTTGAAGAACTGGAGGGAAGAATGAGATTGAAGAGAATGTGGAAGTTTGTTCCACAGGAAGGAAAAAAAAAAAGACCAAATTATTAGAGGTGAGCATTGATCCTGCATTGAGGTAGCTTCACCAGAAAAGGGTTGATGATGGACCATGTGAGCTCTGTAGGTGGACAAATCACAGAAAGAGCAGGGGGTGAAAGACCAGAAAGGAGGTGGTAGAAGACATAGACCACCGACCTGTTTATGATGGCAAAGTGATTGTCACATCATTGGAAGACTATGGAAGAATAAGTGTTCTAATCGAGGCCAATAATGTACATGGCATGGATATATTGTCATGTTTTTGGGGTAGGGACGAAATACCTTAGTCGAGATTGTATCGTGTAGGTTTAGAATGCTCCGTATGCCGCAAAGATCCCGGTGTGTACCCCAATTTAGAATAGGTACACCGTATCCCTGCGCATCGTAGGAGGCGACTAAGGGTTGGCGTCAGGAAGGGCATCCAACCATTAAAAAAAAAATATTGCCTCAAACAGGGAACCATGATTGTCATGGGGCCCGCAAGGCTAACCCCTGCTCTAGCGGGGGGAAATGGCCTTAAAACGATTCATTCATTCATTTGTATGCCGCAAAGCCACCTTGATGTAAATTAAGTTAGGCTGACTGTCCAGGTAAGGTCGTATATGTGTCTCCATATGAGGGGTGGAGCTATGCTAATTAGGTAGGGCTTCAGGATAAACCCCAGTGTGTAATTGCCCTGCTATTTTTACCTTCGTTGTTATTGCATCAAAAAGGGCTGCCATTACAATAACTACAACGATCGCACTGTAAATGACTCATTCGCTCACAACGCCACCAGGGCTAACAAACAACCAAGCACATTTGCCGATCGGCATGCAAGCTCCGCCTCACAGCCTTTGACATCATCCGAATATTCCCGAACGGAGATTAGACTCCGCCACCGATGACTCGCAACGAGGAGGCCACGCCCGGCCTTCGTGATTGGTGGAGGAGCGATGGGATGATTGAGTGGAGCTCGGTGATTGGACAGAGTGTGATGTCATCATGGAACATTCGAGAGTGAAGGGAAAAAAGGACGCGGCACGTGATCTTGCTCTCTCTTCTGGTCCTGGCTTTGATAGTGGCCAGCCACATTTCCTCCTTGTTCCGGCTTGGTCGCAGACGTGTGGTCTTTGGTTCGTGTGCACTCTTGGGAAAGGGCTGGTGGGAAACAGCGGTTCGGAACAGTCGGAACTGCAAGGCACATTATTGATGTCGACAGTGGACTGGGTCCGCGTCGTGTCTCCTCTGGACGTCGAAGAGCGTGACTCCACGCCATTTTGAGCATTTCCTGCGCGGTGGTTTTGAGACGACGAGCGACCGGCAAGCCCCACCAGCCATTTGGGGACGCAAAGCTGAGTGCCGGCCGATTACCAAAGCATTATTAGGTGGCAGTTCTAGTTTTCTTTTACTTTCGTTTTCCCCTTGTTTGTATGCAAGTGAGTGGAGACATCTCAATTCGGAATTTTAGTTTTTACCTCAGCAGGCCTCGAACCCTCCCACGCACGCGAAAAGATAATACCGCCAATTTGGGTATACGCATCGGAGTAAAGCTCATTTTGGTCATTCGTCCTATTGGGGTATTAACCCCGGGGACACGACAATATTATACCTACGGCATTACCTTGAGGAAGCGTTTGCTGTTGTTGCTGCGTTGCTGAATGAAGTTGGCTCCAGGGTGCACATCACAACCATTTCTCACAAGTCGCCGCATCAGTTCCACGTTAGCCTGCGAGAATGATTGATCATGTAGTGAAGGCAGATTCCTCAGGAATGAATCACTCGGTGAGTGGCATGCCAGGCGACACATAATAAGGCAAACAAAGTTCATGTATAGATTAAATTTAAGAGGTTAAATAGACATTCTTAAGGAAATGGTGCAAGCATTGTACATGATTCTTCTCACATCTAGCATATACACATTAAATGTTTGGTCACCTTTTTGCAGAAAACAATTAACTGAGCTTCTTCCATGAGCCTCGATCTTGATAAAGAAAAGACAAAAGTTGCAAGAGTGAAACAGCAACAACGTGGATTCCTGGGCTAGTGGTGTTAAATAAAAAGAGGAATTGTAAAGATTAGGATTTTTACATTACAGGCAGGAAACAAGATTACTTAGTGATGTGTTAGAGGTTCCTAAACTATTAAAGTGGATCAAAATTGTTGAATTGGATACATTTATGAGATGGTGGATGGTGATAGGATGCAGACAAACTGAGGATAATGGAATAAAAAGAACAGAGGGAAGATGAATAATTTTTCGACGATTTCTTTAATTGAATTAAATAAATAAAAACATGTAAGAACTTGGACACATCTAGACTCAGAGTCGAAGAATAAAATGCTCTCAATGAAATGGGATTAAAATAATAGGAGGAAGAGGATCTATTAACATGGGAATTGTCCCAATATATAGTTTGCCGCAACTTTAGCAAGCAGTTCAACTCCGTGTCAATGGAGTAATCTTACGGAATGATACTCCCACTTTTGGATGTGAAAAATCCGAGTTCAAAAAGTGCCTGAGATAGTGAGATATTGCCGAGATGAGAAATAAAATAAATAAGTTCTTAATAAAGCAATAATACCGTGGAACAGAGTTCCACAGAAAGCCCTCCCTTTGTTTGGGCAGTGTATTGGCAATTAGTATAGTATTAATACGTCATTGCAGTACAGTTTATTATCTTCAATGATAAAAGCTCTTCTTGGCCATGGGAGATAACATCCTGGGTTCTGAAATAATACACCGCTTTAATAATGAACGTTAGTTAGTACAATATTATTGGCCTATACATACTGTGTCATTGGAAGACCTGGCTACGATGATGTTTTCGCTATTCGATGATGATTTTCATATGTTTTCGATGATGATTTTAACAGTTGCTTTGTTTGTGTTTCACACTGAATGGAAAACGCAAAGATAGAGCATGGCGATTGTGATATATGACAGGTTCGACCGCTTCGACGACATGAGGCCTGAACGGCATTTACATTAAAATGGCGGTCGGTGGATTCAGCCGTCGTACGCCGTAATGACGTTGCGTGACGGACGGACACAAAACTGCTGCTACTTTAATATATAGATCAAGTAATTAATCAATTTATTGATTAATAATCATTTTAAAATAATATTTTTGCCAAAGCACTTGTTCACTATTGTGCCCAAATTTCAGCTTCCTAGCTCGAAGGTTGGCTGAGATATTGCCCGGACAAACAAACAAACAAGAAAGAAAGAAAGAAAAGAAACCGAGTGAAAACTGAGTGCTCCCCTTTGGCGTCCGGTGATGACATCCTGCAGCGCCTGGAGATGGAATCGGGAGGGGCTGAGTACAAAATCATACGTCCACCATTTTGGTGCTATGGTAAGTCTAAGACATCTTCGGAAGTGTCATATCATCAAATACCGAAATGTTGGAGCCAATAGGCGTCATGGGCTTTGTGAAGGTGGCAGTACATATTGGCCTCAGGCCTTAGGTGTCAGCCTCTGGACCATTGAAATTGGAACCTCAACAAAGTCGATGGCGTGCCATCGCAAATATCCACGCTTCCCACCAAAAGCAAAGTTCAAAGACAGCAAAATGAAAAGTTCCACCAGGAATGACCCAATATTAAATAGTTTAAAATTTTCTCCCATTTTGACCCGTCACCCCTAAGTCCCCACTACATGGGGCATGAACCAGGGGTCAAATCCAAGAAATCGTAACATATTTCACGCGTCCCCAATGTTGATTACATATATAAAGTTTCATTAATAATGTTTTAAAGTGTGCCCATAATTGCATTTTTTGTATTTGACCTTTTGACCCTGCAGATTTAGCATGACGGACGGACGGACAGACAGCCGATTACAATATCCCCGTTTGTTTTCAAAAAGCATGTGTGTATTTATTCAAGCTATATAACCATGATGTATTATATTTGCAGGTTATGCTTTATTTTTGAGAGTGATCAAGGCAGCGGTCACTTGCTGATACACCACTCAAATAAAGGGATGTGTCAGAATAACGTGCTCCATGCTTGTAACAAGATCGCCCGTATAGCGGGTACTCTGCTAGTCCAACTAACAATCATACTAAAATACGCAATTCGGTGTTTGTCTGACTGATACATTTGGTCATTATTTATCCAATCTAAACCAAACTCAACAGGAGGATTAAGGGTCACATGCTGGATGTTGTCGTGACTTCAATTGCCTTCCTCCCCAAGGGGGTTGTCTGACTTGGGCAAAATCCGTAAGGTGTATATCCGTGTTAAGATAGCTCATCATGACATTTTTCAAAGGCCCCTTCTAATAACAAAAATAATTACACCAATGACAACAGCATACTAATGTAATAAATAATGGTATTACAAAACACAATTAATACGAATGATATCCCCCTCCCCAAAGGGGGTTTTCCTCCTTGAACAAATGCTGTGTTAACGTTTATAAATAGCTTATCATGCTGTTTCATGGGGAACCCCGACTAGAAGTAAAAAAAAAAAAAAAGATTACAAACACCAACACGTCAACTATGCTTACCTTTTTAAACAGTCGCTACTGCTGTGTAACATAAAACTGAAAGTGAGGAAAGCCAGGGTATGTTCAGTTACCAAGCACTTTACCAAGCAGCTTGCTAGAGCTTGCCAAGCCAGCCGTTCCTTATCAACGGTTTCAAATTGAGTGCTTACTTGAAAGCTCAAGTAACTTGTTGAGCACTCTTCAAGAAACTTGGCAAGTGAACACACCCCCGATGGTCTTGAGGGCCGAGCCAAGATCTACTGCAATCTATATACCCCAGAGAGTATAATAACATGACCCTTCCTCTGTATGGGTGTACCTAGTTTATTATTACAAGTACACCCATACAGAGTGGGTGTACTAGTAATAATAAACCGAAATGTATTTATTATTTACATTCATAATCAAAAATAATTGATAATCAACTTCACCATTAACATTCGTCAAATAAACTCCTACCTGAGTGACACGCTCTGGGAAAGTGAGAATCTTGGCCACATGTATCGGAACAGCCACCTCATCGATACGAAGGTTGGGGTCTGGGGAGATAACCGTCCGACTTGAAAAATCGACACGTTTCCCTGACAAGTTTCCTCGGAAACGACCTTGCTTGCCCTTGAGTCGCTGCACAAAACCACGCGTCCACTTCTTGGGTGCCATGTTGAGTGGGATGCCTGACAATTCACTGTTTATGTACAATGCAACCTGCAAACATATGTTGTCATCACCATACCACCATAATCACAAAGGAAACAAACACTGGAGGGAATCCCTCAAGTTCAAAGCAAAGCTTAATAAGACAAAAAAAACTTTTTTACAAAGAAGAAAAAATGGTCGTCTTAACTGTACATCATGGATGGAACACTTTAGCTCAAGTCCCAAACTCACTAGGATTCTATTTTGCAACTAGAACGGCACTCAGTAGAGCATACCTCCGCCAGGCTGAACAGGTTATGTTTTGTATCCCACTGATAGGCCGGATCTGGATTCGGACGTGTACCAAAATCGAATCGGCTTGTTCTCGTCACCTACCCCACTCGCCCATAACTTCTTTAAATATCATGTTAAATATCGCTTTTCGCCGGATCTCTCAATGGTAAAGAATCACTTGAAAATTAAATAATTCTCACATCCGAATCCACATTCAGATCTTCACCAAAATCGAATAGATTTGTGCTCGTCACACACCCAACCTGTCCACCAAGTTTTGTCCAAATCCGTCCATAACTTTTTTGAGATATCCTGCTTTGTTTCGGTTTTGGCCCTATCACCCAATCACTTAAAAAATTCCAGTAGCCGGATCCGAATCCGGATCTTCACCAAAATCTAATAATTTCGTCCTTGTCACATTCGCTGCCTCTCTTCCAAATTTCGTCCGAATCCATCCACAACTTTTTGAGATATCTTGTTCACACGCAGATAAACAGACAGACAGGGGTGAAAACATAACCTCCATCCACCTTTGGTGGTGGAGGTAATAAGACCACGTGGACAATGAGAATGCAGACAACAATAGATAAACTACCCTCACGTTCCAAAGCAGAGCTCTTTACTCCACTCTTAATTATGTACTCCATCAATGACCAAATAGCCATTAAATCACACGCTCAATGCACCTATTGATTTATATTTTCTGCATTTACTCCTCAGTCACATTTGCTCTACGGCTAGGATACGGCGGCCGTACCCCCCCCTAAATTGACAGAAACGTGCGGTGGCCGCAGAGTTTCTGAGGTGGCCTCAGGGTGGCCCTAGGGTGTATGGCTATCTTTTACAGGCCGTAGGGGTCGCCGTGGAATTATAGCACGGAGTTATAACTTTTTTCATTTCTAGGTTGGCCGTAGCAATTCGACAAGCCGTAGCCATGACGATATGAGATATGATATACATATGAAACAGAACTGGTATATATACCCACTCGTTACCGTCCGTCTGGCCGCACGTTCGCCTTAGGGCCCCCCTGCGGTCGCCTTGCGGGCACCTTGA
This sequence comes from Myxine glutinosa, assembly GCF_964187855.1. NCBI lineage: Eukaryota > Metazoa > Chordata > Myxini > Myxiniformes > Myxinidae > Myxine > Myxine glutinosa. Next base: position 200,765,348 of record NC_136264.1, on the reverse strand, counting down.
GGCTACCTTGCGTCTGCCTTGAAAATTCTATGGCCGCCGCAGGGACGCCCTAAGGTCACTGTGCGACATCAAATCAAAGACCGTACGGCACCCCCACGTTTTCGGTCTCCACAATTTCTAAATACCCCGTGCAGCTACCCGAAAAATAAAAACATATGTGACTGCTACATTGTGTGACCGTGGAAATACTGTTGGCCACCCTATAATAATTGCTAGTGGCCGTAGATTTTTTAGACCCGACGGCCGCCGAGCCAAATGTGACTGAAGCATTACCAACACATTTATGTGTAACGCAAAGGAAGCATTCCGAGGGTGGGTGAAACTCGACTTGACTTTTGTAAATAAAAAGCAGAGTAATGATATGTAGACGAAATAAAAATTACTTCAGAGTTAACAGTGTTTGTAATAATTGCGCTGAAGCAAGTGAGACCCATTTTAATTGTGCTGGTTTAAATGAGTAAATTAATATAAATCAAGACGGCACCAAGTGAGACACTAAATCATCAGAGAAGAGCAAAAAAAGAAGCTTCTGGTAAAATAAAACACCAGAACTGTTGGAATTTGAATAACATGGGCTGCGCAGTATGGTGATGACCATGTCGAGGGTATCCATATTATTTTATGAAATTCATTTAAAGGTCAACATGAAAGATATACAATCAGTCACCTTGATAAAAAAAACAACACAGACAGACACACAAACAAACATGGACAGATGGAGACAGACACACACATGGACAGACAAACACAGATGGACAGATGGAGCCACACATGGACACACACATGGACAGACACAGACATACAAACACACAGAGACAGACACCTCTATAGTATTGGTGTCAGAAAAGACATCACCTGCGTGGTAGACAATTGCGTTGACGTAACCACATGATACATGAGAGACAGCGAGGCCCTGATGGCATTACCCACATTCTGAAACCCTGCTGTACTGCTCTTACTGATCCTTTGTTCTCTTCAGCTTGTCCTTTAGCAGAATAGCTGCTCCTATCAGCTTGGACGACAACCAACATCACTCCAATACACAAAGAGCGGAAAAAAAACAAAAAAACAAATCCACTCAACCCCAGAAGTCAACTTTCCTTCCAATTATAATCAAAGTCAAGGAATCCATCATCACAGCTAACATCACCAAATGGCCTAACTTATCATCAGTTTGTATTCAAGCCCAGCCACAACTTTGGATATGCTCGAATGATTATCTCTAATCGACGGATGGAGGCTCGGAATCTCAAGAAAAAAGGTAAGGGCTGCATCTCAGGACATCTCCAGCATATCCTTCTGCTTGCATATCCATATCCTTCTTCTTCTGCTTGCCAAACATTCTGCCTGTGGCGGAGACGATCACTTTTTTTTTTGCTGGGTGCCTGACATTCTCCACTCACAATCTGCATTTGGCTCTCAATGGAGGCTGAAGTGCTTCCAAGGCAGCATCTTGGGCCCAGGCCTGTTATACATTCATAAATTCTCATATGCTCTGGAAAGCTCTATTTTCCTTTTGCCGATGAGTGTACATGTTTCCTTTCTGTCGACCGGAAAAGGATCAGCTGCACCTCAGTAGTGATGCATCCAGGATGGACTGGCACATATGATTGACACGAATACATTCCAAACTGGATGGTTCATTATACATTTTATCTCACACAATCTTGGGAAGGGTCTTTTAAACTTTTGATTTGCATTTTGCATTAAACAAACAGAGCTGGGCACCACCATATTTGTCTGAACACTGAATCTCACAGTTACTCTACTCTCAGGGCAAGACATGGTGTGAATATTTTCTCCAAGTACTGCAAAATGGAAGGGTTGGGAAAGCAACAAGGCGGCTTCATCAGCAACGAAAAAAACAAAATGTTCATACAAGATATTAAGTAAAAATAAATCCTTTAAAAAGTTAAAGGACACCAAAAATACAAGGATGCTGAAACTATTTAAAAAAACCTTTTCTGGCACACAGAAGGAAGCAAATATAGAAGCAAAAGTTGAAATAGAAGGAGAAAGTTAGAAAATAAGAAAAAATAATGAAGTATAAACATGTCTGGGGAAAGAAGGGAGAAGAATCAAAATATATTGTTGCGGTTATGTGTTTTTACAAATAAAGGTTAATTTCCCCCTCATAGTTAGTCACACTACAACATGTAGCCTCGTTTAAGCTGTTATTTCTTAGAAAGTGTAAGCATAGACCTTTCCTATGTGTAGTTTTGCGTTGAGTAGAATAATGAGAGTTAGGTCTCCTTCCAATGCTTTATGCCGCCTCGATGCTTTGGTTTTTGGCGCAAACTACCACGAGGCCGGCCTGACAAATCGGGGCAGGCCGAAGGAAGGCGGGACAGGAGAAGTGGGAGTGACCGGTAAGCACGAGCCGCCAATCAGGGCTCGAAGGGAGTGGCTTAGCACTGCGTCAAAAGGCGTGGTTTGGAATATTCGATGCGGGCTAAGGGCGTGGCAATATAACCCTTTGCGCGAAGCCCCCACCTCAGTCATGAGGCAAGCCCATGCGAGAAGGACATGCGCTGAGTGATGAGTTTGAGTTATCGGTTCGAAGCGCCGAACAAGTTATGAGCCGGGGTCCTCTGTTGAACAGTTCTGAGAGTGCGCGGTGTTGAATTGAGTTACAAGTTAAATGCTTGGTTGAGCTTGAGGCAGATCCTCTGTTGGGTTGCGAGAGTGAAAGCGCGCCGTTGATTAATCGCACTGTGAGGAACCGCCGAGCCGGGCGAGAGACGCGCATATTCGCCTGCCTGCCTTTGTTCGAGATACGTGCCGCAAGGATCCCTCCCGCCTGCCTGCCTTCATCGAGGGACGTGCTGTGACCGCAGAGGGCCACGCCGGGCGAGCTGTTCCTGAACAACGGAGCCGGCGCGTTCAGCGCATGAACCATCCTTCCTTCATTCCCCCTGTGTGTGAACGGGCCCATTGTCTGGGGCATAAGCTAAGACTGTTTAAGTGCCTGCTCTGTGTCTCTTCGCCTTGTATAGCTGTAAATAAACCTGTGTTCTTCCTTCTATTTGATCGTCCCCGTCATTTCCATCTATCGACTAAGCGTGGTACGAATTATATCGCTCTAATCAGGTTCCAATAATAAGGTAACTGCACGGACCATGTGGTACGCCATCCGCTCGGACGTACTCAAATTACGTGTGGTTCGTGCGAGACTTGATCTCCGCTTCCGCGGCGGCGTAGGTACTTAGGTACGTGCGAGAATTGTCCCGAAACCCTGTCCTGCGTCTGCCCGGGAGTGGCGACTAAAATCACGCGGTTGCGACGACCCAAAAATAACAAGGGGCTTAATCTCCCCTTGGTAAGGGAAGGAGGGTCGCGCGAAAACCGTAACAATATTTTACCAGAAACTAATCGGGAGGGGAGGAAATATATTTAATTATCCCTTTTCATCCTTTTCGTGTCGTACACCACCGCTCCAGTAGAGTGGAAGTGAAGTCCCGACAAAGATCCATTTTAATTTTTGTCTCTCAATAGCTAGTGTACCTGGAGCTGCAGGAAGTCCCAATCTTCCATGATCATCTGTGTCTTCGCCCCGGAGGAACGATGTTTGACAATGACATCGTTGAGGAATAATATCTCCGTGAGCTTCATAGTGAGGTCATCTTCATTGGTACCAGACTTGAGGTCACTGACCACAGATGGGCGCACGCACAATGGTGGAACGGGCAGGCGGGTCAGAATCAGGTCGGCCGGGGAGCTCTTGCCAGGGCTCATAAGCAACAAGGGAATGTCTGCCACAGGCACCCGGCGAAACAGTTGCATCACCACCAGTGGGGTAAGTGATTCCTTGGGATCAAGGCAAAGTAAGTCAAAATCAGAACAAAACCACCATAATGCCTCCACAACCCAGTCTTAGAACAACATTGCCATGATACGTCCATTCAATCATATTGCTAACACAAAGGTTATTACTCATACAATTAAACGAGTTAATCGACGCACCTCAAATTAGAGGCCATCTAATTATTATGGGAGCCTTTAGCCTTGTATGTTTTATCTCCTTCCTTTTCTCTCTCTCATCATGCTCATACTTTATGACCCTTCCCCATTTTACAACTACAAAAAAAAAATCCCCCTCGTCATTTATCTATCATTCTTCTCTTTTACTACTCAGTGCTAATAAATGACAGGTTGAATAACTCGGCACACTCCGGCACACTCGGCACACTCCACACTCCAATAACCCTGGTGTTGGGCTAGCGGCTAGGGTGCCGGCTTAGGATCCTGGGTTCGAATCCCGGTCGATCGCTGAATTAACGCCAGGGGGGTTGACTCAGCCTGTCATCCTTCCGAGGTCGGCTAATTGAGTACCAGTTCACTGGTAATTCGCTGTTTGTCGTTAAAAGGCGGCAAAAAGGGTTCGTGTCAGGAAGGGCATCCGGCCGTAAAGCATTGCTTCAAAAAGGGGACCAAAAAACAACAACAACCACGGTTCCCGAAAAAGGCCAACCCCCGCTTTGCGGGGGAGAAATGGCCTCTAAAGGTGGTTATATATTTTTTATATAAATCCAAAATAGCTTGATCCTGCCTGGATCAGCAATCCCGAGCCCCATGACCCGTCAGGTTCATGCAGCATGACTGCAAGCAACTCGTTTGTGGAGGTTTTTGACTGGTACATGACTGCATATTGGACAGACATTCAATTAAATATTTGACGTGCTGCTTACATCATTACTGAGGTGCAGCTGTGCCTCTACAGGGCTGACAGGAGGTCGAGAGGTACGCGCACTCGCCTCTAAGCTGTCTGGCCTGGGTTTGAATCCAGACCCAGCTATAAACTGTCATCCTGGTGTTACAAAGGCAAGGTGATTAATCGACGTGTGTGCCATCCCTCAGATGGATGTTATAACGGCGTCCCATCTGCCAACGTTCGTTGGTGGATGTCAAAGATGCCACGGAGTCTTTTGCGAAGAGTAGGCGAGCTATCGCCGGCACCACGACCAAATTACAAATTCCTGTCCTAACCTACAGAGGGCATTGCATCAGCGGCACAACTGCGCCCCCAGCCAATGATGCTACCCAGCAGCCTTGTGCTGTGCACAGACGAAGAAGATCCTCCACACATCATGGCACATGGGAGATTCGACCAGGCTGCCTGTGTGTCAAAACATCGCTATCCTTCGTTAAAGATCTTACACATCCACGAGCTAATGCTTATCTGAGGGACACCAGCTTCATCATTGTCATGACAAAGAAACTCCTGCATTCACAAGTTAGTGCTGGAAAGTGACCACCTGAGTTCAGCATTACCTGTGCACGACCAACAAGTGCTGCAATCTCCTTGTTGTGTTCTGCGGCAGCATCGAAGGAGGAGTAAAACTCCCGCACCCCCAACTCGTCACCTTTCTTGCTTCCAGATACCGCTTTGTACTTTTCATGCACCACCTGAAGAAATTAATGGACAAAAAGATGATGCTACAGCAACAGTACCAAGTTCAATCTTGTTCTGAGAAAACAAATATTATGTGGCATATTTCTTAGGCTTACAAAAATTCTCACTTATCCAAGAAAATGTTTTTAGCATTGACTTGCACTGTATAATCTAATATATATACAGTCACATGAAAAAGTAAGTACACCCCATGTAAAGTTTTGACTTTTTCAACATATTTCAACATACAGCTATTTGATCTTCATTTCAACAATATTGACAGACAAAGGTGATATAATATAACAAATATCATGAAACATTTACATTTTGTAGTCCATTGTATAATTTAAATAAACATCAATGCAAATTTCGCATGTGGAAAAAGTAAGTACACCCTTGGCTCTAATAGGTGGTATTGCCCCCTTTGGCAGAAACAACCGCAAGTAGGCGTTTCTTATAACTGTCTACCAGTCTCTGACATCGACTGGGAGAAATTTTTGCCCACTCCTCCATGCAGAATTCTTTCAGCTGTGCGATGTTTGAGGGGTTTCTTGCATGCACAGCTCGTTTCAAATCCCCCCACAACATCTCGATGGGATTTAGATCCAGGCTTTGGACTTGGCCGTTCCAGAACCCTCCATTTCTTTCTTTTCAGCCATTCCTTGGTGGATTTACTGGTATGTTTAGGGTCATTGTCAGTTGCAAGGTCCAGCTTCGGTTGAACTTCAACTTTCCGACAGATGGCCTCACATTATCCTCAAGCACCCTCTGGTACAATGAAGAATTCATAGTGGATTATATGATGGTGAGCTGCTCAGGCCCTGATGCAGCAAAGCTGCCCCAAACCGTAATATTTCCACCACCATGCTTTGCAGTTGGTATCAGGTTCTTGTGGTCAAATGCTGTCTTTGGTTTTTGCCAAACATGTCTTCTGGTACTGTGGCCAAATAGCTCTACCTTTGACTCATCTGTCCAGAGCACATTGTTCCAGAAGTGCTGGTCTTTGCCGCGGTGTTCATTGGCAAGCTTTAGTCTTGCCCTGATGTTCTTTCTGGACAGCAAAGGTTTCCTCCTGGCACACCTCCCATGTAGATCAAATTTGTGCAGCCTCTTTCTAATGGTAGACTCGTGCACTTTGACATCAACAGTGGCAAGGGCTACCTGCAGGTCCCGTGATGACATTCTGGGGTTCTTAGAGACTTCTTTCAGCATCTTGCGGTCTGCTCTCGGGCTGAACTTGCTGGGGCGGCCTGGCCTGAACAAGTTGGCAGTTGTTTGGAATCTTCTCCACTTGTAGATGATCTACCGGACAGTCGAATGATCGATTTCAAATTGTTTGAAGATCTTTTTAAATCCCTTCCCAGACTCGTAGGCATCTATCACCTTCTTTCTGAAGGCCTCAGAGCTCTTTTGATCTAGGCATGGTGACGCCGCACACTTCAACAACAAAGAGCAACCCAAACGAAATGTCTGAGGTTTAAATAAGAGAGGTTCCTCCAAGATCCTCTCCAATGATGTTCTAATCATTTGCACCTGAATCTAATTTTAGGTATTTGAAGTAGTGATAAATGGAGGGGTGTACTTACTTTTTCGACATGCAAAATTTGCATTTATGTTTATTTAAATTATACAACAGACAACAAAATGTAAATGTTTCATGATATTTGCTATATTATATCACCTTTATTTATCAATATTGTTGAAATGAAGATCAAATAGCTGTACGTAGTGTGTTAAAAAAGTATCCGACCTTTATTTTTCGTGCATTAAAAAAAAGAAGCTAGGGAGGCGTTGATTGGTGCACGTATGTAGGAGATCCTAATGCGCACGCGTGAATTTTTTCCCACCTGCAGAAGCTGTCATTCGACGGCAGACCGCCGATGAGTGAGGACATGGAAGTGAGCGCAGTCGGATTTTCGTTTTTGACAAAATGACGGAAAAACTTGAACAACGCTACTGCATCAAATTTTGTGTAACTTTGTGTAACAACTTTTTTTGGCCTCGGGGATGTTGGATGCTTCCATTGTGATGACTGCAACTTGGTTTCTGGGTCGTACCCATAAACCCAAGACTCATCGCCAGTGATCACTGTGTTGAGGAAGCTGGGATCGCTGTTCAGTCTCCAGCATGTCCTGTGCGATCTCCAAACGGAGTTGCTTCTGCTCAATCGTTAGCAGCTTTGGTACGAACTTCGCTGAGATTCTCCTGAAGCCGAAATCCTCCTTCATAATGGCATGAACGGTGTTGAATCTTGCGGATCGTTTCCACTTGGGAATCGCCAAGCTTTACACAAATTTGATGCAGTAGCGTTGTTCAAGTTTTTCCGTCATTTTGTCAAAAACGAAAATCCGACGGCGCTCACTTACATGTCCTCGCTCATCGGCGGTCTGCCGTCGAATGACAGCTTCTGCAGGTGGGAAAAAATTCACGCGTGCGCATTAGGATCGCCTACATATGTGCACCAATCAACGCCTCCCTAGCTTCTTTTTTTTTTACGCACGAAAAATAAAGGTCGGATACTTTTTGAACACAGGAGTATGTTGAAACATGTTGAAAAAGTAAAAACTTTACATGGGGTGTACTTACTTTTTCACGTGACTGTATATATGTATATGTGTGTGTATATTGTTGCGAATATGGAATTTGGCCTCCATATCCGCTTGTAAATATTCCCCTATTTTCTCCAATACTCCCCAACTTTCCCCAATCCCCCATTCCCTAGTCCCATTGCATGTAAACAACAATCAGTAGAGCCGACCTTCCCCTTATTCCCCCATTAAATGTCGTGCCCAGGTCCACCGCACCACACGTAGACAACTTTCGGACATCTTCCTAGTTATTCTTAATCTATGTCAGTTAAGGCCTCGTCTCCATTAATTATGACTCTTCGTTGCACCAGAATGTGATTATATGGCATCAGTAGTGAGTTTAGGACCTTTCCCATACCTCCTTCCATCTTCTTCCCCAACAATTACAACAACAACAGAGATGGCGGCGGAGCGGGGGAGGATGCGTCCTCACACCGGCTCGATTAGCTCCAGACCATGCGCTCCACGGGGTTACCACGAAGGGGCTCCTTGTCAGCTCCTCGTCAAGGGCGGAGCCTGGTAAACCCCCCCGCACGCACCCAATGAGAAGCAACGTGCCGATTCCACGAGGCGGAGCTAACGAGCCGAGGGCGTGTCACTCCCCGCCGGATATACGCGGCCACGCGCCGGATGTGACGAGAGATGCGCACCCAGCTTGGAGAAGGAAAGCCACCTGCGAGCGCTGAGTCAGATGCGCCCCCAGCTTGAGCAGACAAGACGCCATCCGAGCGCTGTGACCTCCCTGCATCTCTGGACCGGGACCGAGTCGATTCTGCCTTGAGCCAAGAGTGCACCTTGAGCCATCGATACCCGCTGTCCTTTTCATCAACCCCCGTGTGAGTCAGCCTTTTGTCCCGTTTATCTGTCGTCTGTTGGGGTTAATATAAGATTGTGTCTAAGTGCTTGTCTTTCTATGCTGTCCCTCTTGTAGTTGTAATCTAACCTTCCGCCTTAATATAACCTCCTCCGGAGGTCTTGAGAACTGAACCCCTGGTGTCGTATTGTGTTATTGTAATCCAGCCGGGTGTCTTCTTTTTCTTATTGAGCCAGCATCGCGCGACTTCGTCAACGTCGAGTATAGTCGGGTAATTTGTGCGGACACGACGGCCATTCCGCTCGGCCCACTTTAACATCAAAGTCGTGTCTGTAACAATTGGTGTCGAGGAGTGAGATTCGGACCCGGGACTAAATTAGTTAGGCCCAAATTTTGGGAGGGAAAATCGGTTCGGAGCGCGTACTGCGCTCGACAAAATCGAGCCGGAGCGCGGTCCCGCGGTTACTGCGCTCGCCGAAATTATAACGAAAAAAAAAAAAAAATTTGGATTTGTTTTACGAAACTCGAATTTTGCAAGTCGCGCTATGGCGGATCAAGACGGCTGGGGTCCGGTAGCGGAGAGTGAAGCAGGGTCGGTCCAGGACCAAATTGAGGGACATGAGGGACATGAGGAGAGCGAAACAGCGAGGGTAGCAGGCACGCAAAATGGCGCCTCGCAAGAGCGCGCGGTAGCCGAGCCCGCTGTATCAACGGGCTTTAACATGCAGCCGATTGACATACAGGCCCTCATTGCGCAGCTACAGGCAGCTGTACAGATGAGTATGGGGAGCCAAATTGAGCGATTGGGTGAGCGATTAGAGGGCCAAATGGGGGTAATGGGGAACCGGATGGATGCTCAGAGTGAGCAATTGGGAGTAATGAGGGACGAAGCGAGGGGTACTGGTGAGGGGTTAGACAAGAAATTTGGGAAGTTAGACAATAATTTTGAGGGGTTAGACAACGGGATAAAAGAAGTGAAAAATGGGTTAACGGGGGTAGAAAACAGAATGGCCGCTCAAGAGAATCAAATAGAGGGAGTGAAAAATGGGTTAGAGGGGTTAGAAAACAGTATGGAAGGCAAATTGAGGGACATGAGGGACCAAGCGGAAAGGGAAGTTAACCAAATGGGGCAGCAGATAGAGGGGGTCAGAATGGGGGTAGAAGCCAAACTGGATGCTCACAGGGAGGAAATGGAGCAGATGAGGGTGGCATCTGGGCAGGAGATGCAAGTGATGGGAGAAGAGATCAGAAGAGGAGTGAGTGAGGAGGTCGGAGGAGTGCGCGAGGAGGTGAGGCACTGTAAGGAGCACATGGAGAAGGAGGTGAGAAAGGGGACTGTAAAGTTACAGGGGGGCATAGAGGTCCTGACGCAGGAGGTGGAGCAGCTGACGGTGGGACAGACGGAGTTAGTGGAGCAGGTTCAAAGGAACACTGCGGTATTAGGAGGGTTGAAAGCGACACAGAAGGAACTAAAGGATGACTTGGTAGCGACGAAGAGGGAATGTCAGATGGTACGTGAGGGACTGACAACGAGGTTGGACGAGGTGATAGAGGTAATGGAGACGAAGGACCGGCAGGTGAGGACGCACATGGAAACGGTCAAGGTAGCCTTAGAGGATGAGCTTGAGGAGACGTACCGGGGAATAAAGGAGGTGAAGCAGAAATTAGAGGAAGTGGAAGAAGGGGTGAGCGAAATTAAGAAGCGACGGAGAGAGGATAAGAAAGAGATAAAGGAGGAGGTAAAAGAATTGGTCCAAAGTCTGTGTTTGGATCGTGATGATGTGCTCATTAACCGGATGAGGGATTCGCAGGTGATGGAGGAGAAGCGAAGAGGAAGAGGACCCGGTGTAAGTGGTGACCAATATGGTCGTGCGTATGATGCGCCAGGGGATTTAAGAAGCTTGGGGGTCGAGATGGACCCGGGTGTTCGTGAGAGGCCGTTGGTGAAGTGTGCGACAGGTCTGGTGTGCGAAAGAGGAGGTGTGCGAGAAAGTCCGACTCTGGGGTGTGTGAGGAAAAAGTGCGTGCCAAGGAGTGAGGGTGCTGGCGAGAATGAGTCGGTCGTAGCGCGTGTGCGAGGGAGCACATGGAAGCGCGGTGTGGTGAGTGTTACAGAGGGTGTGACGGGAGAGTGTGCGCAGGAGTGTGCGCGAGAAAGGTGTGTGATGGACAGGTGCATGAGGAAAGAGTGCGCTGTCAGAAGCAAGGAAGAGTGTCCACCTGTGGTGAGTGTTACAGAGGGTGTAACAGGAGAGTGTGCGCGAGAAAGGTGTGTAACGGACAGGTGCATGGGGAAAGAGTGCGCTGTCAGGAGTAAGGGTGAGTGCGTTGTCAGGAATGGAGGTGAAAGTAGTGAGAGTGACAAGGAGAGTGAGTTAGTTGTGACAGGTGAGCGAGGATGTACACCTGGGATGGAAGGATGCACACCTGGAATGGTAGAGCGTGAGTGGGAATGCACGCTGGAGTTGGTGGTGAGGCACGTGGTTGGGTGTGCGAATGAGGGCACACCTGTGATTGTCACAGAGGAGGTGACCGAGGAGGGGGCGCGAAGCGGTGTATTGGTGAGGTGTGCGAGCAACGAATGTGTGCCAAAGTGTTCGGTGGTCAGGTGTGTGACCAAGGCTGTGAGTGGAATGAGGGTACCTGGGTGTGTAAGGAAGGGTACGAGGAGCATGGGCACAGCTGGATGTGTGAGCAAGGAACGGGCTGCGGGGTGTAAGCATGCAGGTGAAGCATCGACATTAAACGGGTTAGAGGTTAGGTCGACTTTTAGCCGAATCGGGCCCTCGGTGCGTGCTGGGCCTCGCTTTGAACGGCCGCGTCCGTGCTCCACTAGGCGGAGCGGGCAGCCCGATAGGAAGGGTCGTTATGGCGACCACGTTTTGGTGAGGCATTCCGGCAGGCCGAGATCGAGCCATGGGATGGCTCCGTGCCGAGATGGTGCGTGGTATCTCGGCCCGGGTAAACCTCCTTCCCTGCACCGAATGCGGGATGTATCCAGCCGCTGGCACAAAACAACCAGCATCCATTGCTTGGCTTTACGAAGCCGGGCTTTGGACAGGGATTGGCGCACCGAGAGGTATTAGTGAGTAGACTGGGTGATGAGGTTAGTGTTTTGGCCCCAAAATTAGAGAAAAATAAAATTTGATGATTGGCAAGGGATTGGCAGTAGTGATTGGCAGATGATGGGCAGTGATTGGCAAATTTTTAATTTGTTGAAATTTGATGTGCAAAATTGGTAGTGAGAGACCCCCGATGTGGTGGGGTGGCAAATCCACCATCCCTCACAGGTGTGGGGCAAAGGAGCACTAGGTTTATGGGGTGTATGGCAGTGAAAACTAGCCCGGGTGGGTTAGGATATTGTGTGTAGGGATCTAGAGAAGATGACATTAGGTGACGTTAAGTTTAGTTAGTGACTGATACCTGTAGTGGGGACGCAGGTAGTTTAGTGTGGATGATAATGACGTGGGAGCGCAATAGTTTAAAGGGACGACTGGGAAGCGCAAGTTTCAGAAGGGAGTAGTTAGCTGAGATGATGCCGTGTGTGTGTGAGAATTGAACAGGTGTGATTGCACAGGTGTGCAACTGGACAGGTGTGTGGAGCAGTGTATGAGTAGTGAGTGTTGTGGATCAGCGCGAATGCGCTTGGGGAGAGAAGGGTGCAGGTGGCACCAGGTGTGAGAGCACAGGTGTGCAAGTACAGGTGTGTGGAGAGAGTTGGAGTAAGTGGTACGGAGTGGTGTGCATGGTGCGAAGGTGTGGATGGGGGAAGAGTGGACCCCTTTCACGAATACCCGGGGCGGGTAGTGTAAGTGTTAGGTAGAGGGTATAGGTAAGTTGTGGTTGGATATTGGCATTTGTGGTGCGGTTGCAGAATGGTGTTGTGAATGGGTGCATTAGTGTTGTGGAAATGGCGGGGCGTGTAGCCTGTTAGTGTGTGTAGTTGGTTGGGCACTCCACCACTGTGAGGATGTCGGCCAGGTGAGGCCGCAGGTGGGCTCTGGGAGCCGGTAGAGTTGTGGATGGGGCCCGAGGATCCGGAGGATGGACCCGGGTAGCCCAGTGCCAGAGAGGGCACCGAGTGGGGAGAGTGCCAGAGGGCCTTCCCCTGGTAGTTAGGTTAGGGTAAGGAGCAGGTAAGCTCGGAGGCAACTGCAGTGGTGGAGGTGTGCAGGTGGGTAGACCCACTGGGAGAGGTACACGTCGCAGCCCAGAAATTGTACGAGGGCACCGGGAGATGAATCGGGGGAGTGAGACCCCAAATCGAAGAGCACCACAGTTTGGCCAATGGGAATTGGTTTTTAGAACCCATAGTGTAAGAGGGCCAATGGTTTGGCCGGAGAAAGACCCCGGGTAGTGTAAAGTTGTTAAAGTCACTTAGGAAATAGTTAGGATTGATGAACCTGTCGCACCATACGCAGCCACTTACCTGTGGTGATGATGATGACTCCACACCTGTGTTTTCTTTGTTTGTGTTGCAGAAATGAGAATTGTTGTTGGATTTGTGAGACGCATCACGACGTGGATGAGACATTGGGGTGATTCCATCTCTCCCTCCCTAGGAGGGACTGATGATGAATTGGTGATGGCAAATTTTGATGTTGAGTTGGAGATGGCAAATTTTGATGAGAGTTGAAAATGGCAAATTTGATTGGTTAGGAGGGAGAGAAGACGAATTTGGTATATGGGAGGAACGGGGAAGACAGTAGGGATGTTTGTTGATTTGTAAAGTAGATGTTTATGGGTAGTGTTGTGTTGTGTGGATACAGTAAGGGGTAAGGGAGGGGCCATGTAGGTTACCTGGTGGGGGGGGGGGCGTACGATAGGAACGTACCTGTCTCACCTGGTTCCCATGTGCCCCCAGTGTGCATCACCTTACATTGCGTGCACTTTTGCGCCCTTACCACCTTACTCACTTGTCTGCTTCTTTTGTCTCCCACCTCCGAGGATCTGGCTTTGGGGTAGAGAGAGAGGAGAGAGAGGTGCTGGCTGCGCAGTTGTGGGCCTGCACTTTCGCTGTTTGCTGCCGGGATCGATACACCATATGGACCGCAATGTTTGTGGCCACCCACAATGGACCGCAGTTCGTTTGCGGCCAAGCACCACCCGGGGATGGACCTATGGATCAACGTGGCACCTATGCCATACAGGTGAACCACTAATAGTTAACACCACCAAGTGCACCACAAGAAGAGCAAGAGACACCTGCAGGGTTAGGGGTTGTCGAATTTATTTTTATTCCAATGAACAATGGTGACTGCACCGATTGGTGGTGGGGTGGTGCTGTTGATGCTCGGGAAGGGTGCTCTGCACGTTATTAAAGGCCGTCGGCCACAGAGCACTCGTGGGTTGGTGTATCGATGTTGGCAAGCGCGCTCTCTCTCTATGCATAACATCTGCATGTGTTCCTCCAAAAACAGGTCCTGGATCGTAGTGTAAATAGCAGCGTAGTCTTGTAAATAATGCTCCCTACCGGCTGTATGTTTAGTTTGAGAATTCTTTCCGGATTCGGTTATCCTGTGGGTGTGTTTCTGTGAGGAGAAGGGTGCAACGTCGCAGGGGGACATATTTACTCATTTGTGAATATCTGTAAAACTGTCGCACTCAGGGTAGAGTTAATAGTAGAGGGAACTACATTGCGTGCCACACTAAAGTAGGTAAAAATTTATCGGGTCGGGACGCCCCGAGGGTAGAGAAGGGTGCAATGTTGCGAATATGGAATTTGGCCTCCATATCCGCTTGTAAATATTCCCCTATTTTCTCCAATACTCCCCAACTTTCCCCAATCCCCCATTCCCTAGTCCCATTGCATGTAAACAACAATCAGTAGAGCCGACCTTCCCCTTATTCCCCCATTAAATGTCGTGCCCAGGTCCACCGCACCACACGTAGACAACTTTCGGACATCTTCCTAGTTATTCTTAATCTATGTCAGTTAAGGCCTCGTCTCCATTAATTATGACTCTTCGTTGCACCAGAATGTGATTATATGGCATCAGTAGTGAGTTTAGGACCTTTCCCATACCTCCTTCCATCTTCTTCCCCAACAATTACAACAACAACAGAGATGGCGGCGGAGCGGGGGAGGATGCGTCCTCACACCGGCTCGATTAGCTCCAGACCATGCGCTCCACGGGGTTACCACGAAGGGGCTCCTTGTCAGCTCCTCGTCAAGGGCGGAGCCTGGTAAACCCCCCCGCACGCACCCAATGAGAAGCAACGTGCCGATTCCACGAGGCGGAGCTAACGAGCCGAGGGCGTGTCACTCCCCGCCGGATATACGCGGCCACGCGCCGGATGTGACGAGAGATGCGCACCCAGCTTGGAGAAGGAAAGCCACCTGCGAGCGCTGAGTCAGATGCGCCCCCAGCTTGAGCAGACAAGACGCCATCCGAGCGCTGTGACCTCCCTGCATCTCTGGACCGGACCGAGTCGATTCTGCCTTGAGCCAAGAGTGCACCTTGAGCCATCGATACCCGCTGTCCTTTTCATCAACCCCCGTGTGAGTCAGCCTTTTGTCCCGTTTATCTGTCGTCTGTTGGGGTTAATATAAGATTGTGTCTAAGTGCTTGTCTTTCTATGCTGTCCCTCTTGTAGTTGTAATCTAACCTTCCGCCTTAATATAACCTCCTCCGGAGGTCTTGAGAACTGAACCCCTGGTGTCGTATTGTGTTATTGTAATCCAGCCGGGTGTCTTCTTTTTCTTATTGAGCCAGCATCGCGCGACTTCGTCAACGTCGAGTATAGTCGGGTAATTTGTGCGGACACGACGGCCATTCCGCTCGGCCCACTTTAACATCAAAGTCGTGTCTGTAACAATATGTATATATATATAGATATATCTATATATATATATATCTATATGTATATTGTATATATATGTATATATATGTATATATATATGTATATATATATATATGTATATATATATATATATATATATGTATATATATGTATATACTGTATATGTATAATCAGGAGATTAAATCAGACGCAGACGTAGCTTCAGGACGGTCGATCTTCAATTCTCGACAAGCTTTCGACCAACAAAGGTCTTCTTCTTAGTCGTCCCCAAGTTCAGCGGAACATTTGTTTGAACTTGGGGACGACTAAGAAGAAGGCCTTTGTTGGTCTAAATCTTGTCGAGAATTAAATATCGACCGTCCTGAAGCGACGTCTGCTTCTGATTTAATCTCCCGATTATTTATTTAATGCAAATGAGACGCCCTGCTCGTACTGTGGAGTTTCTACTATTTCTCACAGTTATATGTATACAACAACAACAACAGGCATTTTAAGGCCATTTTCCCTGCAAGAGCGGTCCCCATGACAATGTTCTCCATTTTGCCCTATTTTCTGCATCTCCCCCCTTGCCCGCATTTCTTCTTTCACCATCTTTCGCCAAGTCTTTCTCGGTCTTCCCCATCCTCCACTTCCTTCTACATTCATTTCCGATATATATATATATACAGTATATATATATATATATATATATATATATATATATATATATATATATATATATATATATATGTATATATATATATATATATATTGTTGCGAATATGGAATTTGGCCTCCATATCCGCTTGTAAATATTCCCCTATTTTCTCCAATACTCCCCAACTTTCCCCAATCCCCCATTCCCTAGTCCCATTGCATGTAAATAACAATCAGTAGAGCCGACCTTCCCCTTATTCCCCCATTAAATGTCGTGCCCAGGTCCACCGCACCACACGTAGACAACTTTCGGACATCTTCCTAGTTATTCTTATTCTATGTCAGTTAAGGCCTCGTCTCCATTAATTATGACTCTTCGTTGCACCAGAATGTGATTATATGGCATCAGTAGTGAGTTTAGGACCTTTCCCATACCTCCTTCCATCTTCTTCCCCAACAATTACAACAACAACAGAGGAGATGGCGGCGGAGCGGGGGAGGATGCGTCCTCACACCGGCTCGATTAGCGCCATAGACCATGCGCTCCACGGGGTTACCACGAAGGGGCTCCTTGTCAGCTCCTCGTCAAGGGCGGAGCCTGGTAAACCCCCCGCACGCACCCAATGAGAAGCAACGTGCCGATTCCACGAGGCGGAGCTAACGAGCCGAGGGCGTGTCACTCCCCGCCGGATATACGCGGCCCCGCGCCGGATGTGACGAGAGATGCGCACCCAGCTTGGAGAAGGAAAGCCACCTGCGAGCGCTGAGTCAGATGCGCCCCCAGCTTGAGCAGACAAGACGCCATCCGAGCGCTGCGACCTCCCCGCATCTCTGGACCGGACCGAGTCGATTCTGACCTTTGAGCCCAGGTGCACCTGGAGCCATCGCTACCTGCCTTTCCTTGCCATCAATCCCCGTGTGAGTCAGCATTTTGTCCCGTTTATCTGTCGTCTGTTGGGAATAATATAAGATTGTGTCTAAGTGCTTGTCTTTCTATGCTGTCCCTCTTGTAGTTGTAATCTAACCTTCCGCCTTAATATAACCTCCTCCGGAGGTCTTGAGAACTGAACCCCTGGTGTCGTATTGTGTTATTGTAGTCCAGCCGGGTGTCTTCTTTTTCTTATTGAGCCAGCATCGCACGACTTCGTCAACGTCGAGTATAGTCGGGTAATTTGTGCGGACATGACGGCCATTCCGCTCGGCCCACTTTAACATCAAAGTCGTGTCTGTAACAATTGGTTGTCAGGAGTTGGATTCGAACCTGGGACTAAATTTATTTAGCCCAAATTTTGGACACCAATTGTGTTAGTACGGTAACAATTGGTGTCGAGGAGTGAGATTCGGACCCGGGACTAAATTAGTTAGGCCCAAATTTTGGGAGGGAAAATCGGTTCGGAGCGCGTACGGCGCTCGACCGAATCGATTCGGAGCGCGGTCCCGCGGTGACTGCGCTCGCCGAAATTATAACGAAAAAAAAAAAAATTTTGGATTTGTTTTACGAAACTCGAATTTTGCAAGTCGCGCTATGGCGGATCAAGACGGCTGGGGTCCGGTAGGGGAGAGTGAAGCAGGGTCGGTCCAGGACCAAATTGAGGGACATGAGGGACATGAGGAGAGCGAAACAGCGAGGGTAGCAGGCACGCAAAATGGCGCCTCGCAAGAGCGCGCGGTAGCCGAGCCCGCTGTATCAACGGGCTTTAACATGCAGCCGATTGACATACAGGCCCTCATTGCGCAGCTACAGGCAGCTGTACAGATGAGTATGGGGAGCCAAATTGAGCGATTGGGTGAGCGATTGGAGGACCAAATGGGGGTAATGGGGAACCGGATGGATGCTCAGAGTGAGCAAATGAGGGTTGATAGTGGGCGATTAGAGGGCCAAATGAGGGGTACCGGTGAGAAGTTAGACAATAATTTTGAGGAGTTAGACAAGAAAATTGGGAAGTTAGACAATAATTTTGAGGGGTTAGACAACGGGATAAAAGAGGTGAAACATGGGTTAACGGGGGTAGAAAATAGAATGGCTGCCCAGGAGAATCAGATAGAGGGAGTGAAAAATGGGTTAGAGGGGTTAGAAAACAGTATGGAAGGCAAATTGAGGGACATGAGGGACCAAGCGGAAAGGGAAGTTAAACAAATGGAGCAGCAGATAGAGGAGGTCAGAATGGGGGTAGAAACCAAACTGGATGCTCACAGGGAGGAAATGGAGCAGATGAGGGTGGCATCTGGGCAGGAGATGCAAGTGATGGGAGAGGAGATCAGAAGAGGAGTGAGTGAGGAGGTCGGAGGAGTGCGCGAGGAGGTGAGGCACTGTAAGGAGCGCATGGAGAAAGAGGTGAGAAAGGGGACTGTAAAATTGCAAGGTGGTATAGAGGAGTTGACGCTGGGAGTAGAACAACTGACAGTGGGACAAAAGGAGTTGGGGGACCAGGTAAAGAAGAACACAGCGGTAATAGAGGGTTTAAAATCGACACAGAAGGAGATGAAAAAGGACGTAGGGGTAATTAAAAAAGAGTGTCAGACGGTACATGAGGACCTGACGAGGAAAATGGACAAGGTGGTAGAGGTAATGGAGGTTAAAGAGCGGGAGGTGCGGGAGCACATAGAAAAAAATAAAGTGGAGTTAGAGGAAGAACTTAAAGGGGCGCACGAAGAGATGAAGGAGATGAAGCAAAAATTAGAAGAAGTGGAAGAAGGGGTGAGCGAAATTAAAAAGCGACGGAGAGAGGATAAGAAAGAGATAAAAGAGGAGGTAAAAGAATTGGTCCAGAGTCTGTGTTTGGATCGTGATGATGTGCTCATTAACCGGATGAGGGATTCGCAGGTGATGGAGGAGAAGCGAAGAGGAAGAGGACCCGGTGTAAGTGGTGACCAATATGGTCGTGCGTATGATGCGCCAGGGGATTTAAGAAGCTTGGGGGTCGAGACAGACCCGGGTGTTCGTGAGAGGCCGTGGGTGAAGTGTGCGACAGGTCTGGTGTGCGAAAGAGGAGGTGTGCGAGACAGTCCGACTCTGGGGTGTGTGAGGAAAAAGTGCGTGCCAAGGAGTGAGTGTGCTGGCGAGAGTGAGTCGGTCGTAGCGTGTGTGCGAGGGGGCACATGGAAGCGCGGTGTGGTGAGTGTTGCAGAGGGTGTAACGGGAGAGTGTGCGCGAGAAAGGTGTGTGACGGACAGGTGCATGAGGAAAGAGTGCGCTGTCAGAAGTAAGGAAGAGTGTCCACCTGTGGTGAGTGTTACAGAGGGTGTAACGGGAGAGTGTGCGCGAGAAAGGTGTGTGATGGACAGGTGCACGAGGAAAGAGTGCGCTGTCAAGAGTAAGGGTGAGTGCGCTGTCAGGAATGGAGGTGAGAGTAGTGAGAGTGACATGGAGCGTGAGTTAGTTGTGACAGGTGAGCGAGGATGTACACCTGGGATGGAAGGATGCACACCTGGAATGGTAGAGCGTGAGTGGGAATGCACGCTGGAGTTGGTGGTGAGGCACATGGTTGGGTGTGCGAATGAGAGCACACCTGTGATTGTCACAGAGGAGGTGACAGAGGAGGGGGCGCGAAGAGGTGTATTGGTGAGGTGTGCGAGCAACGAATGTGTGCCACAGTGTTCGGTGGTCAGGTGTGTGACCAAGGCTGTGAGTGGAATGAGGGTACCTGGGTGTGTAAGGAAAGGTACGAGGAGCATGGGCACGGCTGGATGTGTGAGCAAGGAACGGGCTGCGGGATGTAAGCATGCAGGTGAAGCATCGACGTTAGACGGGGTAGAGTTTAGAACGACTTATAGCCGAGTCGGGCCCTCGGTGCGTGCCGGGCCTCGCTTTGAACGGCCGCGTCCAGGCTCCACTAGGCGGAGCTGGCAGCCCAATAGAAAGAGTCGTCATGGCGACCACTTTTTGTTGAGGAATTCCGGCAGGTCGAGATCGGGACATTGGATGGTTCCGTGCCGAGAAGGTGCGTGGGATCTCGGGCCGGGTAAACCTCCTTCCCTGCACCGAGTGCCGGACGTATCCAACCGCTGGCACAGAACAACCAGCATTCATGGCTTGGCTTTACGAAGCCTGGCTTTGAACGGGAATTGGCGCACCGAGAGGTATTAGTGAGTAGACTGGGTGATGAAGTTAGTGTTTTGGACCCAAAATTAGAGAAAAACAAAATTTGATGATTGGCAAGGGATTGGCAGTAGTGATTGGCAGATGATGGGTAGTGATTGGCAAATTTTTAATTTGTTGAAATTTGATGTGCAAAATTGATAGTGAGAGACCCCCGATGTGGTGGGATGGCAAATCCACCATCCCTCACAGGGGGGGCAAAGGAGCACTAGGTTTATGGGGTGTATGGCAGTGAAAACTAGCCCGGGTGGGTTAGGATATATCGTGTGTAGGGATCTAGAGATTGACATTAGGTAACGTTAAGATTAGTTAGTGACTGATACCTGTAGTGGGGACGCAGGTAGATTAGTATGGATGATAATGACGAGGGAGCGCAATAGTTAAAGGGACGACTGGGAAGCGCAAGTTTCAGAAGGGAGTAGTTAGCTGAGATGATGCTGTGTGTGTGAGGATTGAACAGGTGTGATTGCACAGGTGTGCAACTGGACAGGTGTGTGGAGCAGTGTATGAGTAGTGAGTGTGTGGATCAGCGCGAATGCGCTTGGGGAGAGAAGGGTGCCGGTGGCACCAGGTGTGAGAGCACAGGTGTGCAGGTACAGGTGTGTGGAGAGAGTTGGAGTGAGTGGTACGGAGTGGTGTGCATGGTGCGAAGGTGTGGATGGGGGAAGAGTGGACCCCTTTCACGAGCACCCGGGGCGGGTAGTGTAAGTGTTAGGTAGAGGGTGCAGGTAAATTGTGGTTGGATATTGGCATTTGTGGTGCGGTTGCAGAATGGTGTTGTGAATGGGTGCATTAGTGTTGTGGAAATGGCTGGGCGTGTAGCCTGTTAGTGCGTGTAGTTGGTTGGGCACTCCACCACTGTGAGGATGTCGGCCAGGTGAGGCCGCAGGTGGGCTCTGGGAGCCGGTAGAGTTGTGGATGGGGCCCGAGGATCCGGAGGATGGACCCGGGTAGCCCAGTGCCAGAGAGGGCACGGAGTGGGGAGAGAGCCAGAGGGCCTTCCCCTGGTAGTTAGGTTAGGGTAAGGAGCAGGTAAGCTCGGAGGCAACTGCAGTGGTGGAGGTGTGCAGGTGGGTAGACCCACTGGGAGAGGTACACGTCGCAGCCCAGAAATTGTACGAGGGCACCGGGAGATGAATCGGGGGAGTGAGACCCCAAATTGAAGAGCACCACAGTCTGGCCAATGGGAATTGGTTTTTAGAACCCATAGTGTAAGAGGGCCAATGGTTTGGCCGGAGAGAGACCCCGGGTAGTGTAAAGTTGTTAAAGTCATTTAGGAGATAGTTAGGATTGATGAACCTGTTGCACCATACGCAGCCACTTACCTGTGGTGATGATGATGACTCCACACCTGTGTTTTCTTTGTTTTGTGCAGGAAATGAGATTGCTGTGAGGATTTGTGAGACGCATCACGACGTGGATGAGACATTGGGGTGATTCCATCTCTCCCTCCCTAGGAGGGACTGATGATGAATTGGAGATGGCAAATTTTGATGAAAGTTGAAAATGGCAAATTTGATTGGTTAGGAGGGAGAGAAGACGAATTTGGTATATGGGAGGAACGGGGAAGACAGTAGGGATGTTTGTTGATTTGTAAAGTAGATGTTTATGGGTAGTGTTGTGTTGTGTGGATACAGTAAGGGGTAAGGGAGGGGCCATGTAGGTTACCTGGTGGGGGGGGGGGCGTACGATAGGAACGTACCTGTCTCACCTGGTTCCCATGTGCCCCCAGTGTGCATCACCTTACATTGCGTGCACTTTTGCGCCCTTACCACCTTACTCACTTGTTTCTTCTTTTGTCTCCCACCTCCGAGGATCTGGCTTTGGGGTAGAGAGAGAGGAGAGAGAGGTGCTGGCTGCGCAGTTGTGGGCCTGCACTTTCGCTGTTTGCTGCCGGGATCGATACACCATATGGACCGCAATGTTTGTGGCCACCCACAATGGACCGCAGTTCGTTTGCGGCCAAGCACCACCCGGGGATGGACCTATGGATCAACGTGGCACCTATGCCATACAGGTGAACCACTAATAGTTAACACCACCAAGTGCACCACAAGAAGAGCAAGAGACACCTGCAGGGTTAGGGGTTGTCGAATTTATTTTTATTCCAATGAACAATGGTGACTGCACCGATTGGTGGTGGGGTGGTGCTTTTGATGCTGGGAAAGGGTGCTCTGCACGTTATTAAAGGCCGTCGGCCACAGAGCACTCGTGGGTTGGTGTATCGATGTTGGCAAGCGCGCTCTCTCTCTATGCATAACATCTGCATGTGTCCCTCCAAAAACAGGTCCTGGATCGTAGTGTAGATATCAGCGTAATCTTGTAAATAATGCTCCCTACCGGCTGTATGTGTAGTTTGCGAATTCTTTCTGGATTCGGTTATCCTGTGGGTGTGTTTCTGTGAGGAGAAGGGTGCAACGTCGCAGGGGGACATATTTACTCATTTGTGAATATCTGTAAAACTGTCGCACTCAGGGTAGAGTTAATAGTAGAGGGAACTACATTGCGTGCCACACTAAAGTAGGTAAAAATTTATCGGGTCGGGACGCCCCGAGGGTAGAGAAGGGTGCAATGTTGCGAATATGGAATTTGGCCTCCATATCCGCTTGTAAATATTCCCCTATTTTCTCCAATACTCCCCAACTTTCCCAAATCCCCCATTCCCTAGTCCCATTGCATGTAAATAACAATCAGTAGAGCCGACCTTCCCCTTATTCCCCCATTAAATGTCGTGCCCAGGTCCACCGCACCACACGTAGACAACTTTCGGACATCTTCCTAGTTATTCTTATTCTATGTCAGTTAAGGCCTCGTCTCCATTAATTATGACTCTTCGTTGCACCAGAATGTGATTATATGGCATCAGTAGTGAGTTTAGGACCTTTCCCATACCTCCTTCCATCTTCTTCCCCAACAATTACAACAACAACAGAGGAGATGGCGGCGGAGCGGGGGAGGATGCGTCCTCACACCGGCTCGATTAGCGCCATAGACCATGCGCTCCACGGGGTTACCACGAAGGGGCTCCTTGTCAGCTCCTCGTCAAGGGCGGAGCCTGGTAAACCCCCCGCACGCACCCAATGAGAAGCAACGTGCCGATTCCACGAGGCGGAGCTAACGAGCCGAGGGCGTGTCACTCCCCGCCGGATATACGCGGCCCCGCGCCGGATGTGACGAGAGATGCGCACCCAGCTTGGAGAAGGAAAGCCACCTGCGAGCGCTGAGTCAGATGCGCCCCCAGCTTGAGCAGACAAGACGCCATCCGAGCGCTGCGACCTCCCCGCATCTCTGGACCGGACCGAGTCGATTCTGACCTTTGAGCCCAGGTGCACCTGGAGCCATCGCTACCTGCCTTTCCTTGCCATCAATCCCCGTGTGAGTCAGCATTTTGTCCCGTTTATCTGTCGTCTGTTGGGAATAATATAAGATTGTGTCTAAGTGCTTGTCTTTCTATGCTGTCCCTCTTGTAGTTGTAATCTAACCTTCCGCCTTAATATAACCTCCTCCGGAGGTCTTGAGAACTGAACCCCTGGTGTCGTATTGTGTTATTGTAGTCCAGCCGGGTGTCTTCTTTTTCTTATTGAGCCAGCATCACGCGACTTCGTCAACGTCGAGTATAGTCGGGTAATTTGTGCGGACACGACGGCCATTCCGCTCGGCCCACTTTAACATCAAAGTCGTGTCTGTAACAATATATATATATATATATATATATATATATATATATATATATATATATATATATAGTTGCCGAGAACGAGGACTTAGGACTTGGGACTCAAAGACTCAGAAGAAAGGAGCAACGGATATATTTATTGGAACTCGAGTACTCAAGCTTGAGGACAGCAAAGTTGCATTGAAACTCACAAGGAATGACCAACAGTACAACAAGATGCTCTGAAATAATTCAATTATCATTGCTTTATATAAAGGAAAGTCAGGGGTGGAGTTAGCTCACAAGACATAGAGACAGAATGGGCTCATTGGGTCCCCCACCATAGTCCCATCCTGTTGTTCAGTTAATTAAAGGAAGTTCATCCAAGGCCAGTCATGGGTTAGCTTCTGATAAGGAGATGGTCAGCATTATGTGACAACATGTTTACAACTTTCTGTATAGCAGCTGGCTTGGGAAAGTACAAAGGGGAGTGGTCACTCGTAAAACTGTCAACTTGCAAGATAATGGCAAAAACAGGAAAAAGGCATAGAGAGATAAGAGTTTCCTCCAAGGCCTGGAAAGGGGAACTAGAGATTGCGCCCACGCAGGCCAGAGCACAAAGGCAGAGAACTCCTTATTAGGATATTACACATCCTCAATGCAGTAGAAAGAACTCAGTATCATGAAAGAGTACAGTAGCAAGTCAAAACAAAACATATAATTGGTTATACTTGGTAATTGGTAAAGCAGCAAGGATATACAAAGGGGGAGGGGCATTACAGCTCCCTACATACCGCCCTTTTGGATCTAAGATACAAAGTTATCTACGAGCCAATCAAAGGCCTTTATTTCAAACAAAAACAGAAAAATCATTCAACATATCACGCGAAGGCAGCCCCGTAAGAATGTCCCGTACCAAAGCACCACACAAACTCAGTAGGATGATTCGCGTCTGTATGTGAGTATGCAATGTAAGGCCGTAAAAGCAGAGTGATCAAATGGCACACAAAATCCACCAAAAGAGGTGGGAGAGAGAGAGAGTGTAACTAAACGTAACGTACCACACGAATGCAGCCCAGTGAGCATGTCCCGTACCCAGTACCGCACAACGAACCCAGCAGGCTGATCCGCGGGTGTGTGGGTGCAAGTGGGTGTCAGTGGATGTATGATGTAAGTCGGGTGTAGATGGGTGTATGAGGTGAGACCGTAGAGACATGAAGATCGAATAGCGCGCCAAATCCACAACGAAGACCTCTGGTTCCACCGGGGTCCACACCCAGGAAGATCTCCGACCCACCCTTGGACCACAGAGGTGCAGCCGGACTCCTCCCCAACTGGAGCTCGCCCAGGCTTCCCCAAGTGAAATCCTTGTCGATCTTCAGCGCTCAATCGATATTCATGTTCATGAGGTCTCTTACGTGCTGGTGATCTGGGGAAGACACAACATCGTCAGTATCAGGTGGCTCAAACCTATGGCCATGAAATAAAGCATAACGATCCAAAGGTGGGAGAGAAACTTCCTTTGGGTCAAAGTCGAGATCGTCCGAGGCGATGCTGCTTGCTTCGCTGTTATTCAAGGGCGAATCTCCAAAACAATCAGACTCGGAACTCAGAGTATTTTCACGATCGAGTTCCTCTCCATCCGGGCTTGGGTTCACAGCTGGGTCCAAATCCCGAACTGGGTCAGTGGCGTTTGACTCACTGTGGGCTTGTGAGACATAAAGGTGAGCTCGTGAAACATGGAGAGGCAGAGCCTGCATTGAAACATAAACATCAGCCGGGGACCCTCGCAAGTGGCCCACATCATCATTGGTAACATCATCAGTAACATTATTTTCAGGTGGCGTAGGCCTGCGGAGTGGACGGCCCATAGTCATAGCCACGGCATGGCATATCGTGAAGAAACGAGAGGAATCCTTCAGGAAATCGTCGATTTCTTCTTCCGACGTGTCGGGGCCCAGTTTAAACGGCCTTCTGGTAGCCTGAAATGCTTCGAGGTCCGCATAAGTGTACTCGACATCATTATCGGTAATATCAGCAATGGAAGAACAATCTTCGGAAGCGAAGATCTCATTGTCGCGGCCCAGGGACTCGTTCAGGTCGTCGTTCCAGGATCCGCGACTGGCAGTTGAGTTGACAGCTGGTGTGTCATCCGGACCCGCGATCCGCTGGTCGATCATCACCATGGCCTTTTCCGGTGTCGTCTTCAGTGTCCATCCTGTGGAAAACTTCCTCACACACGCAAGGACTAAAGCCTTGATTATCACACAACTAACCACGATTCCAAGGACTATTGCCAAAGCGGTTAGTACCCACTTTACAATTGTGCCTGTCCACCCCTTGAACCAGTCGGTAAGCCACTGGTGGGAGGCTTCCCGATCCATTCGATCCCTTGTCAATGAGTGAGCGCTTTCCCTTAACGTTATAATAGCAGCACTGACACCCTGTGAGGGGTCAGGAATAAAAGTGCAACATTTACCCTCAATTATCCCACATACCCCTCCTCGTTCTGCCAATAGCATATCTAATGCAACCCTATTTTGCATAACCATTGTACGCAGATGGACAACTGTGTCCAACATTTCGTCGTGTGCTGTAGCGGTGGCGTTGGCCACAGTTTCTAAGATTAACGCAATTTTGTCAATGCGGTAACTGTTCATGACCGTCCCAGCCCATGGGAAGAAGAAGCTAACGGCTTTCTCCCAATCAGCGCCGTGTAAAGTAGTGGTGTCGTCGTCGTGCCAATAGGTGCTTCGTTGTGTCCTTATGAGTGCGGTGGTATTATGCAAGTGCTGTCGCATTTCCATCTCTGGGAAAACTGATCCTAAATAGCAAATTCCTCCCCAATTATCAGGTAAATACGGGTAAGCTTTATTCCCGCATACAAACATGGTCCCGTGCGGGGCCACTAAATGGGTGGTCATGCAAGTGAGAAGACCTGGGATAGTGTTTGTCCCGTTTTCCCCTTTCCATGCCAACTGGAGGTGTGTGAGGTTATGCAAGGGCGAGCTTGTAACGTTCACTAGGAGCGTGTGTTTTCCTTTTCTCGGGTCCGCGGGAAGGGTATCTCTACACACGGATTTGCCTACCATTACTTGGCCCTTTCCTTCTAAGCAGAGGGCCCCCCATGCCGGCTTGACCCAAACCGGCGCCGGACGTTCCTCAAAGTGTCGGGACTGGATGGGGGGTGAATACTGGAAAACTCGTTTACACGCAGTTCCGTCAGAACCTTGGCTTGTCAGGGTTGTACTAATGCATTTGGTATCTAGTGGCTTCGAGCACAAATCATTGAGTGATAGGGGTAACACTACCATTGGTATGCCTGCTGTGCTGGTGCGGGGAAGGTGCATACACATCCAACACTGTGTCCTATTCTGTACTGTGGCCATATGCCGTGCGACCTTCCAGTATGTGTTCTCCTCTGGCTTCCTTCTTACTTCCTGGGCAGGAGGGGGTTTAACAACGTAGGCGGCACAACTAGGCCGGAATTGGTGTTGGGTATCTCCCCTCTTTTTGTTCCTTCTAATCAGCGTGCGCGGGGGCCATATTCCACATTCAAGTATTATCGTGGTGTGTGGGCCGACGAGGGCATGCGACAGTAGGAGAGTAGTATTGTCGATGCCCGTGCCCCATTGATATCCTGCGGCGGCGTGACTATTCACGGTCCCAGTAAACCTTCCATTTTCCACCTGTCTAACTTTAGTTAAGACTATGCGTGGGGTTGTCATGCGTGCCTGTGGTGTCCCATTGTGTACCACCATGGCTTCCATCCATCTTACAGATAACCACTTGAAATGTGTCTCCAACTCACAGCAATGTACTACTATCCCCTGTCCCCGGGGAGCCGTTATGTATTTGACGGAGTAAAGTTTAAATAACGTGTAGTTGTCGTGTCCTGGGTATTTGGGGAGATCCTCTCTCAGTGGGTTAAACTGCAGAAGCCTATCCTTGGCGGGGTTTGTTAGGCAGCTGCCCAGAATTCCCATCATCATGACCGTCATCGCCGCCCTTAGGAGACTGTGGTGCCCTAGACGGTGCATTGTCTTCAGCGGTGTGAGGTGTGGTGTCTGCAGCAATGTGAGGTGCGGTGTCTTGTGTGGCTTGTGGTGCGGGGAAGGACAACTTACAATGGGTGGCGTGGATCCACGAAGGTTTACCCTCGCAGAAGACTGCCGTCGGTGTGACCAGTAGCACCTGGAATGGTCCCTTCCACCGTGGCTCCAAAGCAGCCTTGCGGGTGAAGTGCTTCACGAGCACCCAGTCGCCGGCCTGAAAGTTGTGGATGGCGTGGCCTATTGGTTCAGGCAGCGCCTCTCGTACTCGAGCATGGATGCTGCGTGCCACATTCGACAAGCCTATGCAAAATCTCAAAAGCATGTCATCCATTACTGGCAAAGCAAGGGTGGACATGTCTGTTGGTGCTGAAATGGGCAAGCTCATAGGTCGTCCCATTAATATTTCGTGGGGGGAAAGGCCCGTAGTGCGACCCGGGGTGGAACGAATGCTCATCAATGCAAGCGGAAGAGCCTCTGGCCACCTCAAGCCTGTGTCTGCGCAAAGTTTCGCTAGTTTATTCTTTAAAGTCTTGTTCGTTCGTTCCACAAGTCCTGAGGACTGTGGGTGGTAGACGCAATGGAAGGATTGTTTAACGCCCAACGCCTTCAGAATGCCCTTAACCACCTGCGCCGTGAAATGGCCTCCTTGATCTGACGAAATTATCTGGGGAATGCCAAATCTGCACATAAAATCCCGCACGAGGCGCTTCACTACTGTCGGAGCATCGGATTTGACGCATGGGTATGCTTCGACCCATTTGGTGAACGTATCTACGATTACCAACACATAGCGAAACGACATGCTTGGTTCCAATTCTGTAAAATCGAACTCAATAGTTGCGAACGGCCCACTAGGCGGGGGTCGTCCCCCATCATGTGCATGTCTCGGTGGCGCCCCTCTATTGTGTTGCTGGCAGACCACACACGATCGGCACACTTCGGATACAATCCGTGACAGTCCTGGCGCTGCCCAAGTGTAGTCTATCTGTCCCATCACCCCCCTCTGGCACACATGACCATTCTGATGAGCCATGCGTGCCAGCCAAGGCAGTAAAGCCTGGGGTGCTATAGGTTTTTCATCAAGGGTCCACATTTCCCCTGGCCCAGGGCGTATCGCTCCTCGTTTGAGCCAGACCTCGTGTTCGGCCGTCGGTGCAGCATTTTGCAAATTTATGATATCGTCCTTAGTTGGTGTGGCGGGTGGTCCCGCAGTCGGTATGTCAGCAATCTGTGCGGCTGTCTTCTGTGCTCGTGTCACCATCGGCATGTTGCGTTCTATCTGTTGGTTGGCGGCCTTTCCTGCCGCCTCGTCCGCCCTTGCGTTGCCCCGGGCAACGTCAGTGTCCGCCCTTTGGTGGCCACGACACTTAATTACCGCGATAGCGCGGGGAAGTAAAATGCTTCGGAGGAGCCCTTCTACCAGCGCGCCGTTCTTTATCACTGAACCGGCAGATGTGAGAAAACCTCTCATCTTCCAGATGGCTCCTTTATCGTGGACTACGCCGTGAGCGTAGGCCGAATCTGTGTAAATGTTGACGGCAAGGCCTTCCGCCAAGCTGCACGCTCTGGTCAAGGCGCACAGCTCCGCCTGCTGTGCGGAAAATGTAGGTGGAAGACGCCCGCTTTCTACCGTTTCGCTATCCGAGCACACGGCGTACCCGGACAACAGAGACCCGTCCCATGCGCGCCTGGCTGATCCATCGACATAATATGTACAGTCGGGATATTCTAAGGGATTGTCCCTTAGATCCGATCGCACCGTGGAGACTAGCTGCACAACGTCGGTGCACACATGAGGTTCGCCCTCCTCAGGAGTGGGCATCAGTGAGGCTGGGTTGAGCGTCGTGCAACGTTCGATCGTGATGTTGGCTGCAGTGATCAGTGCGGATTCGTATTGCATTAATCTAGTGTTAGACAAATGCTGTGTGCTTCGCTGTGACAACAGCGAAGTGACGCAATGTGGTACCCGTAGCGTTACTGGGTGTCCCATAACAATGTCCGCTGTTCTTTCTACTGCGTACCTGGCCGCTGCCACGGCTTGCAAGCACACTGGAAACCCTTGTTCGACCGGGTCTAACTTTTTACTAAAGTAGGCCACCGGCCGCTCCTTATCCCCATGGGTCTGTGTCAAAACTGACTGGGCGAAACCTCCCACGGCGTGAGTGTAAAGGGTAAATGGTTTCGCATAATCCGGGAGTCCTAATGACGGTGCCGTAACCAGCGCCTGTTTCAGCCCGTCAAAACATCGCCTCAATTCATCCGTCCATATCAATAGGTCCGGGGCATTTGATTTGGTCGCCTCGTACAGTGGTTTAGCCAGCAGCGCAAAATCAAGTATCCAAGTGCGGCAATATCCCGTCATACCTAGGAAGCGCAGCATTTGTCGTTGCCAGCGAGGGCGAGGCAGCTCCATGATAGCGGTCACCCGTCCAGCATCCAATTCTCGTTTTCCATGCGAAATGGCGTGTCCCAAGTAAGTTACAACCTGCCGCACAAACTGAAGTTTTGGTCTGCCTACTTTGTGGCCTTTGGCCGCCAAGGCCTTTAATAGGGCCAAAGAATCCATTTCGCACGCCTCCTTTGAAGGGGAGCAAATCAACAAATCGTCAACGTATTGCAGCAACACTGACCCTCCCTTCAATTCCACATCCGCCAGGTCGCGGTGCAGCGCCCGGGAAAACAGAGTGGGGCTATCTGAAAACCCCTGAGGTAGTACTGTCCAAGTATACTGGCGCCCCCTATGGGTGAAAGCGAACAAGTATTGTGACTCAGGCGCGATGGGCACAGAGAAAAACGCAGAACAAAGGTCGATGACCGTGAAGTATGTTGCATCCGGTGGAATTGACATCATGAGGGTTTCTCCGTTTGGAACTAGTGGGTGTATGCCCTGTATCACCTTGTTCACCTCCCTTAAATCCTGTACAAACCTCCATTTGTCCTTTGACGGCTTTTTAACTGGCAAAATTGGTGTATTACATGGGCTGTTAGTTTCCACGATAATCTTCTGTTCCACTAGGGATTGAATCACTGGTGCTATGCCTACGTCGGCCTCAGGTCGTAGCTTATACTGTTTTACATTTGGCAAGCGCATCCCCGGCTGCACTGCTATCACTAGAGGTTCGGCGTCTCGCATCCGTCCAACCTCACCGTCGCTTTTGGGCCATAAATTGTCTGGCACCTCCGCTAGGAGGTAATCTGACTCACCCGGGTCCGTCAGCACTGCCCTCATGGCATAGGTGCCCTTAGGAGGCAACTCTGTTGCTTCGAACGTTCCATCCCTCCGTTGTGTCTTGAAGTCAATTGAGAACCCTTCGCCATTTTGGAGCCGTTTCAAAGTCCAACGGCCCTTCTTACTCCGATAACCTTGTAGGGGAACTTCACGTAACCTCCCTACCATCCAACCTACACTTTCCGGCGGCCACCCCTTGGCAGTAGTGAGGGTAACATGGGCGGCCGCTCCTTCGGGGTATCGGGTCAATGCACGCTGACTCGAGGTTAGGACTGCCTCGATTCCTATTCCCTCGCGGCCGATCCACATCCGTGACAAGTGCAGAGGCGTGCGCTCGCCCAGCTTCTCCTTAACCTTTTCTCGATAATTCTCGTCGTCGCCCGTTGCATCATAGTACGCAGTGCAATGGGGTGGACTATCCTTTAAGGTTTTTATCGAAATTTCGTGCATTTGTAGCCAATCTCGCAGAACTGCGTTGTCCAAACACACATTATCTATGATATGCGTCCAGGTAGCCAGAGCCCCTTCATCCATGCGCCACCAATACACGGTGGGGCCGGGCCGAGATAATGCCGTCATTACCAAGTCGCGTTTAGATTCCGCGACGTCTACGAAAACTCCCTCCTCGGTACATGAGATCTGACAGCCCAAGCGGCACAATAAATCCCGTCCCAACAAATTGGTCGGGGCGGTAGTGGTCATCAAAAAAGCATGTTTAGCCTCCAGCGGGCCGCATGTTACTCGCACTTCCTCCGAAATAGGAAGCGCTTGGGGTAAACCCGAAACACCCAGTATTTGAACGTTCCTGGCCGTCGGGCGCAAAGAGGGCAATTGCCCCTTGTTAATTGTGCTGCGAGTCGCGCCCGTATCTACGAGAAATTCTAATTGTCTTCCCTCCACGTCCAACATCATGGTTGGTTCCTCTGCCGGCGTCATGGTCAAGAGGGGACACTCCTTGGGCGACTCGCCAGCGTCCCGTCAATAGGCCCCTCTATTGTATTGGGGCTGAAACCCCTTACGAGCCTTTGGGCAATCACGTATCCAGTGTCCCATCTGCTTGCAATAATGGCACGGTTCCTGTGGAACCGGTGGTGCGGAGGGCATAGGTCGTCCCTCTACAGCGCCCCTTCCGCCCTGCCGGCGTTCTGGCGGCCCCCAATGTGACTGGTTCACTGGTTGCCACTGCGGCGGACCCCGAGGCGGGGCCCAGTTCCCCCTTGGTCCGTTCTGCATCCCACTATTGGGGGGTGGTCCGGGGTTTTGGAGAAGGGGTCTTGGTGGATACCAATTTTGGGGAGGGGGCCCTTGCACAGTCCAAGTTTGAGGGTTTTGAGGAGGAGGGGGAAGAGGGGGTGGTATTGTCCATTGTTGTTTCACCTCGTTCATATTAATTAGTCCAAAATCTTCCTCAGTACAACCGTCGCAGTTCTCATTTTCGTTGTGGATCCACTCTCCGTTGGGGAATTGGCCCTTATAGAAAAGAGGATAACAACTCCTCCTATGTTCCTCTGGACCTCGAACAGGTCCCCACTTCTGGCACTGTTCGTGTATGTAGTTCTGACTCTGATCCCCCTTTTTATTCTGATTAAATTGAGCCCGTTTCTCTTGGACAAACATTTGCAATATTTCCTCCTTAATATCCTTCTTCTCCTCTAGGGAGGAGCCCGGGCATTGTTCCAGTTTGTCGCATAATTCGTTGGTTGTCATTCCCTTCCAGCCGAAGAGGACGGTCTGTACCTGTTTCTTTAACACCGGCCGAAGCCCCTCGATTAGATATTGATTTACCAATGGTTGGGGTAGCCCTCCCAGCTGCATCGGACCCAGTCCTCCCCAGCGCGCAATGGCCTTTTCCAACCTTTCTCGGTACTCTCCAATTGGTTCTCCTGCCTTTTGTTTTATGGCCCCAATTTTTCCCCAATCCGGACCTCCTGCTGGCAACAGCGCATGCTCGATGGCACCCAGCAGCCGGAGCTTCAGTGCGTCCCATTGTACTAGTGTTATCCGGGGGATTGCACCCACCGCCCTTGGGTCGTCGTGCGGCCAGTGTGCTCTTTGTCTAGCCCTTTCCCATACTTTGGGTGGGAGCACGGATACTCCCATATGAGTTATGTCTCTATAGTCGCACTCGCCAGCCATAAACCAATTCGACATGGTCGGCACTATCTGCCGCGGATCCTCAATAAGCAAATGTTGAATCCTTTCCCGCATTACAGTTAAAGAGGATTCTTTCCATGGTACTCTTTCCCGAACCCCATGACCTGCTGCGTCAACCCCGATAACTTGTACAGGGCACAATGTTTTCTTTTCCTCTATTTCCTGACATTCCGATGGGGTAGTTTGTGAGGTCCTTTTCCCCTTACAACCTACCAGTGAGGGGTATAACCCATCCGGTCCTATCGGTGGCGGGAACCCTGCGATGTCGGTCCCGTCATCTATTCCGTTAGCCCCGAGTTGTGCAAACGGCCTTCCCTGGCTCGGGTGGTTCTGGGGTATCTGGGGCGCGATGGTAGCGGGGTTATAGGGAGGTGGTAGCGGGGGCGCAGAAAGGATAGGTGGTGCCTGAAACCCTGGGACAGAGCTTAGGACTGGGGCTGGGGAGGGTAGATTGGTCACTGCCTCCCCTCTCGCGGGGTCTGGTTTTTCAACGAGCGGCATCAGTCGCGCGTTGGCCTGCCTCTCTATTTCCTTAAGCGCTTCATCCTGCTCTTTATTCGCCTGTTTCCTCAGACCCTTGAGTTTTGTTACCTCACCGGCCAAGCTGGCCTGTTTCGACTTTGCGTGTCGCTTCATCGCTTCTTCCTTCCACCAGCCAAAGACTTTCCAATAGTCAGGCGGAAAGTGTTTCGTGGCCTGTTCGAACTTTTCTAATGTCTCATACAACACGTCCAATTTTTCCAGCGCAAAAGACCCTCCTTCGGGCCACGGTTCTCCTAAATCCTTCGTCAATGCAACCCATGACTTCCCTGGTCTCACAGCAGCATAGCCATACCTCTTAAACATAAAAAATGCTGGGGTATGTCTAAGCGGTTCACCTGCCTTTACTGTCTTATTACCCATACTGTTACCCATCCTAGGAAAATTTAGTTTACCGACGTAGCCTTGTACTCGTGAGGTTCGCCCGCCTCGCGTTTACAGCCGTCTACCTAACTCTGAGAGGCTCGCAGTCTTGTACTCGTGAGGTTCGCCCGCCTCGCGTGGTACGGCCGCGCTACCTACTCTCCTGAGAGGCTCGCCCGCCTACACAGCCGTCTATCCTACCCTTACTGCACTTTCCTGGCGTCCTACGCCCGTATAATAGTTCTGATCTTACTTAAAATCCCAACGTCTCCCGGGTAGGCCTCGGATCGGGACGCCGCCCTTATCCTTACCCTCACAACCCAGAGATCTATTACCCCTTAACCTCAGGCGCCCAACGTGGGGCACTTCTCCTTACGTAACGTTACCCTAACGAGTCCATAAACAATCAGTTGCTCCAGGACCCAAGCGGTCCGTAATTAAATTTAGGTTCGTGGAACAGGTATGAGCAGGGAACGGAACGTACGGCGACCGAGCAAGAGAGAGTGGGTTACAATTTGGACTGACCCCCGGGCTAAAAAGGAAAAAACAAAAGAAAACCACAGCTCACCTGACCCGGATCAATTGCCAGCTGGTCTCTCACCACTCCCTTGCCTGGGACCGCGTCCCGGACTGCCCAGACTGATCCCACCGCTGCCACCAGTTGCCGAGAACGAGGACTTAGGACTTGGGACTCAAAGACTCAGAAGAAAGGAGCAACGGATATATTTATTGGAACTCGAGTACTCAAGCTTGAGGACAGCAAAGTTGCATTGAAACTCACAAGGAATGACCAACAGTACAACAAGATGCTCTGAAATAATTCAATTATCATTGCTTTATATAAAGGAAAGTCAGGGGTGGAGTTAGCTCACAAGACATAGAGACAGAATGGGCTCATTGGGTCCCCCACCATAGTCCCATCCTGTTGTTCAGTTAATTAAAGGAAGTTCATCCAAGGCCAGTCATGGGTTAGCTTCTGATAAGGAGATGGTCAGCATTATGTGACAACATGTTTACAACTTTCTGTATAGCAGCTGGCTTGGGAAAGTACAAAGGGGAGTGGTCACTCGTAAAACTGTCAACTTGCAAGATAATGGCAAAAACAGGAAAAAGGCATAGAGAGATAAGAGTTTCCTCCAAGGCCTGGAAAGGGGAACTAGAGATTGCGCCCACGCAGGCCAGAGCACAAAGGCAGAGAACTCCTTATTAGGATATTACACATCCTCAATGCAGTAGAAAGAACTCAGTATCATGAAAGAGTACAGTAGCAAGTCAAAACAAAACATATAATTGGTTATACTTGGTAATTGGTAAAGCAGCAAGGATATACAAAGGGGGAGGGGCATTACAGCTCCCTACATATATATATATATATATACATTGTTGCGGCTTTGAGAATCCTGTGTTTTTTGTTGTTGTAAATATCACCCTCTAAGTAGTGTAATACCTTGTAAATACCTCCGTCGTGTAAAGGTCAAAGGTCGTCCTCATAGTTAGTCCATATACATGCACGTAGGCCACCATATACCCTTCTAAATAGTTATTTCCTTATTATGTGTATTAGTTTAAGGCTGTGTTTCCCAGTAGTTGACTCTGCATTGCACCGAATTGAAATAAGATAGATCCCCTTTCAATTCCCTCAAAGCCTCTATTGCCAACTGCATTGCCGCCATTACGGCGTGGTCGGCTCGGAGAAGAAAGGCATGGCCCGCCCCTCGTCAGAGGGTGGAGCCAGGAAAGCCCTTGCCGACCAACCAAGGATGAGTGGGTATGGCTCAAGGGGGTGGGGTTATAAAAGCCATCGGATCAGCCCCCACCAGGAGATGCGTCAAAGAGGAGAGTTGAGTGAGCAGCAGCAAATGAGTGAGCATTCCACCGGAGTCCACCGCAGCTTTGAACCAACCGGAGCTGAACCACCGCAGCTTTTGACCACGGCAGCTTTGAGCGTTGACGGCAGTTGCGGCCGCGAAGAACGCCGCCGTGCGGATACAATTGAGGAGGGTCGGCGGCTGCTCACCTCGAGCCGTGCGATCATACCAACCACCCGCATCCTTCCCGCCTTGTGATCCCACCTCCTCGTCCGTCCAGCCATCCACCTCCTGCCATTCATTCCTATCATCATTCCCCGTGTAAGTCTGATTGTCGTCCGTCCTTTATGTTGTCTGGGGTATAAGTAAGCTTGTATAGGTAAGCTAGTATTGCACTGTCTCTCACTCCTTCTGTCTTTATTTTCGTATTTTTCCTCCTCCTTGGTTTCTTTTGACTTGTAAATATTAGTAATAAATTATATTTGCTCTTCCTTACCTTCTGGTTTCCTCATGTCCGATCGTCTTTGTGATTTCCCCATTGAATACCTGTGGCACGATTTGGCCAACGAATAGGATCGGGTCTAGTGAATGCTAATGGTTCGAGCCACGGCTGCTAATCCGCTCGGCAATTAACATCTTGTCCGCGGTCTCGAACGAGGTTGCTCACACTGCCTCCCTGGAGGGAGCTGAGCAGCTTCAGGACTCACGTCGGTCAGTCACAGACAAGGGGATTAATCCCCCCTTCTTAAGGGGAAAAGGGGCCGACGTTGAGATCCGCAACAATTGGTGTCAGGAGTGGGATTCGGACCTGAAGTGCGCTTAGCGCACTCAAATTACGAGTGGCCCAAAATTTTATTTAAAACATCCAAATTTTAAAAATCGTGCCACGGATAGTCAAGGCGATTGGGTGCCGGGAGGGGAGTTAGAAGAGGGGTTAGAACCAACCCAGGACCCCAGGGAGGAGGTGGGAGTAATAATGGAGGAGGAGAGCAATGAGGATGTGGTAGCGGAGGCTTCAGGCACACGATGGCAGCGCCTCGCATGAGGTGGGAGGTGCACAAAATGGCGGCTCGCACGTGGTTGCGGCAGCCACGCCCGCTGCGCCAATGGGGGTGGTCCAAATGCAAGTCTTCATGGCCCAATTCATGGCGGAAATACAGAAAAAGAACGACAGTATGGACAGGATGGGAGAACAATTGGAGAAAATGGAAAGCAGAATGATGGGAGCAATGAGGGACGAAGCAAGGGGCACCAGTAAGCAATTGGGAAATCAAATCAGGGGGCTAGAAGCTA
The DNA here is from genome assembly GCF_964187855.1 of Myxine glutinosa. Lineage (NCBI taxonomy): Eukaryota > Metazoa > Chordata > Myxini > Myxiniformes > Myxinidae > Myxine > Myxine glutinosa. Next base: position 200,727,918 of record NC_136264.1, on the reverse strand, counting down.
AATTTGAGGGTTTAGACAATAAATATGAGGGTTTAGACAATAAATTTGAGGGGTTAGACAATAAATTTGAAGGGTTAGACAACAGGTTGGAAGGGCTAGAAGGTCAATTAGGGGGACAACTGGAGGAAATGGGTAATCAAATGGTGGAAATGAAGGAGGAGTTAACGGGGTTGGAAAATAGAATGGCTGCCCAGGAGAACCAGATGGAAGGGGTGAAGAATGGGTTAGGGGGGTTAGAAAACACTATGGAAGGCAAATTGAGGGAAATAGGGGAGCAATCCGCTCGGGAAATTAAACAGATGGGAGATCAGATAGAGGAGGTGAAAATCGGGTTGGAAACTAAATTGGATGCCCAGAGGAATGATTTGGAACAGATGAGGGCAGCATCTACCAAAGAGATGGGAGAAATGGGGGAGGAGATCAGACGAGGTGTGGGCGAGGAGGTCGCGGGGGTACGCGAGGAGGTAAGGCGAGGTGAGGAGCGTATGGAGACGGAGGTGAGAAATAGTACGGCTAGGTTACAGGGGGGAATAGAGGATCTGACGAGGGGAGTAGAGCAGCTGACGGTGGGACAAAAGGAATTAGTGGAGCAAGTGGAAAAGAACACGGCGGTAATCGGGGGGTTAAAGGCGACACAGAAAGAAATAAAAAAGGAACTTATAGCGACAAAGAGGGAATGTCAGATGGGACAAGAGGGGTTGACAAAGAGGTTGGACGAGGTAACAGAAGCAATGGAGACGAAAGAACGGGAAGTAAGGACGCACATAGAAACGACCAAGGTGGCATTAGAGGACGAAATTGAGGGGGCGCACCGGGAAATGAAAGAGGTGAAGCAAAAGTTAGAGGAAGTGGAAGAGGGGGTGAGTGAAATTAAGAAGAGACGGAGGGAAACGAAGAGAGAGATAAAGGAGGAGGTGATGGAATTGGTGCAAGGTCTGTGCTCAAATCGTGATGATGTGCTTATGAACCAAATAAAGAGTTTGCAGGTGGCAGAGGAGGAGTGAAGACGAGGTGCCAAGGTGAGTGGTGATATACTCAGAAATGTATATGGTGTGAGGGGAGATTCAGTGAGCTTGGGTATGGTTTAGACCCGGGTGCTCGTGAGGGACCAATGGTGAGGTGTATGACTGGTCCGGAGTGTATGGAAAGAGGAGGAGTGCGAGGATGTCCGACGATGGGGTGTGTGAGGAAAAAGTGCGCGCCGAGGAGTGAGTGTGCTGTCGAGAGCGAGTTGGTCGTGGCGCAGGTGCGGGGGGCACATGGAAGCGCGTGATGGGGAGTGTTACAGGGGATGCAACGAAAGAGTGCACACCTGTGGTGAGTGTTACGGAGGACGTAACGGGAGAGTGTGCACAAGAGGATGCACGAGAAAGGGGTGTAACAGACGGGTGCATGATTACAGAGTGCGCTGTCGAGAGTAAGGGTGAATGCGCGACCGAGTGTGGTGGTGAGAGTAGTGAGAGTGACACGGAGCATGAGTTGGTTGTGGCAGGTGAGAGAGAATGTACACCTGGAATGGAAGGAGGCACACCTGGAATGGTCGAGCGCGTGTGTGAATGCACACTTGAGTTGGTAGTGAAGCACATGATTGGGTGTGCAGGTGAGTGCACACCCGTGGTTGTCACAGAGGATGTGACCGAGGAGTGGGCACGAAGAGGTGTGTTGGTGAGGTGTACGAATGACGAGTGTGTGCCAAGGTGTGCGGTGGTCAGGTGTGTGATGAAGTCTATGAGTGTACCTGGGGGGTGTGTAAGAGAAGGTGCAATGACGGAGAGTATGGAGACAGATGGATGTGTGAGCAAGGAACGGAACGCGGGGTGTGAGCATGCAAGTGAAGCATCGACGCTAAACGGGATAGCGGTTAGATCGACTTGTAGCCGAAGCGAGCCCTCGGTTCGTGCCGGGCTTTGTGTGCAGCGGGAACCAGCGGGGATCGTAACCACGGCGGTTTCGAAAGAACCGCCGTGCGGGATCCACGCCGGGCCTCGCTCTGCATGGTCGCGTCCGTGCTCCGCCAAGCGGAGCGGGCGGCCCGGTAGGAAGGGTCGGCACGGCGACCCCTTGTGGTTGAGGCGTTCCGGCAGGGCGAGATCGGGCCATCGGGCGGGAGACCGGACGGCTCCGCGCCGAGGTGGACCTTGGGATCTCGGCCCGAGAGAACCTCCTTCCCTGCACCAAATGCCAGACGGACCCAACCGCCGGCAACGAACCACCCGCATTCATAGCTCGGCTTTGCGAAGCCGGGCTTTGAGAATGAATTGACGCACCGAGAGGCTCAAGTGAGTAGACGTGTGAGGGTGATGGCAGTAGTGAATTTTAAAAGCAAAATTTGATGATTGGCAAATGATTGGTAGAATGATGGGCAGTGATTGGCAAATTTTTGATTGGTTGGAATTGGATGGGCCAAATTGATAGTAGAGGATGCCCGATGTGGTGGGATGGCAACTCTGCCATCCCTCACCACGGGGCACATGAGCTATAGTTTTATGGGGTTTGGCAGTGAAAACTAGCCCGGGAGGGTTAGGAAAAATGTATAGGGACCTAGAGATGACCATAGGTAACGGTAGAGGTAAGTAGCGACCTTGGAGAGGTAGTCAGGGACATAGAGAGGTTAGAATGGATGATAATGACGTGGGATGTGCTTAGTTTAAAGGGAAGACAGGGAGCACCAAGTTAGAAGGAAACCAGGTAGATCAGATGATGCCGTGTGTTTGAGAATTGAAAGTGTAATCGGAAGTGTATTGTGAAAAGAGTGATGTGATTGTGAGTTGTATTGAGCGTGGAAGTGTATGGAGCAGTGTATGAGGAACAATTGTGGTTGTGCATTGTATTGAATGATTGAAGAAGCCTGGGAGGAAGGAGGGTGCAGGTGGCACCAGGTGTGATTGCACAGGTGTGCAAGTGAACAGGTGTATGGAGCAGTGTATGAGTGAGTAATAGTGATTGAGCGTTGTGTTGAGCAAATGGTCCTGGAGGAAGGAGGGTGCAGGAGGCACCAGGTGTGATTGCACAGGTGTGCAAATACAGGTGTATGGAGAATGGTTGTGTGGAATACATGGAGTATGTAATACATGGAGTATGGAATGGATGGTGTGGAGGGAGAATGGTGGAAACTGTGGAGTGGAGTGGATGGTGCGAAGTTGTGAATGGGGGAAAAGTGGACCCCTATCACGAATACCCGGGGAGGGTAGTTTAAGAGTTAGGTAGAGGGAGTAGGTAAATTGTGGTTGGATATTGGCATCTGTGGTGCATGTGGAAGAATGGCGTTTGGATGGGTGCATTAGTGACGTGGAAATGGCTGGGCGTGTAGCCTGTTAGTGTGTGTAGTTAAATGGGCACTCCGCCACTGTTAGGATGTCGGCCAGGTGAGGCCGCAGGTGGGCTCTGGGAACCGGTAGAGTTGTTGTGGATGGGGCCCGAGGATCCGGAGGACGGACCCGGGTAGCCCAGTGCCAGAGAGGGCACCGAGTGGGGAGAGCGCCAGAGGGCCTTCCCCAGGTAGATAGGTTAGGGTAAGGAGCAGGTAAGCTCGGAGGCAACTTCAGTGGTGGAGGTGTGCAGGTGGGTAGACCTGCTGGGAGAGCCACACGACCCAGTCCTGAAATTGTGCAAATGCACAGGGAGTTGAATCGGGGGAGTGAGACCCCAAATTGATGAAGCACCACAGTTTGGTCAATGGGAATTTGGTTCTTAAAACCGCATAGAGTGTAAGATGGCCAATGGATTGGCAGGGAAAGACCCCGGGTAGTGTAAAGTGTGTTAATGTCATTTAGGAAGTCGTTAGGATTAAGAATCCCCTTGCACCATCTACATCCACTCACCTGAGGTGACGCAACTCCACACCAAGCCATGTTTTTGTTATTTTTGTGCAGATGTTTGGAATGTGAGACGCATCATGACGTGGGTGTGACATTGTGTTGTTGTTCCATCTCTCCCTCCTTATGAGGATTGATGATGAATTGGTGATGGCAAATTTAGACAATGGGATTGTGACGAATTTGGTATTAGGGGAAATATGGGCAAGACGTGACGGTAGCGACGAATTTGTAAATGTGTAGGTTTTTGTAAATATGGGGTAAGGGCAATGGTAGAGTAGGTAACAGGGGGGGTGACGTACGGTAGGGACGAGCTTTTCTCCGCTCAGTCTCCACATGCACCTCACTCTGCATTGCCTTGTTTGATGTGTACCCTTGCGCCCTTACCCCTCGCTAACCTGCCCTCTCTGTCTTCCTTCCCCGACCCATGGATCGTGGTCTCTGGGCACTGAGGGGAGCGTGCGGGAGTCCGCCATTGTGTGCCCGAACCCCCGCAACCAGCTGCCTGCATCGATGCACCACTTATGGACCACATGTCTGTGGCTGGGCACCACTCATGGACCCCACGGGTTGGGGCATGGCCCCTCTGCTGGGACCGGCCACGATGGCCCAAGATCTTGCTTGCAGACCTCGGTGACGTGGCACCTATGCCACACAGGTGAACCACTCATAGTCGGCCCCTGTGGGCCATAAATAAAAAACGGACACGTTTTGTGCATTTTTTCAGTTTTATTATCCACCAAATAGGCCGCAACCAAGAAGAAGAAGTTGACAACATCTGGAAGAACAACGGCCAGCAGAGGGAGCCGAAGAGAAAGACCACCAGCAGGGGGTTTGTTTATTTTTTTTGAACTATGGTGACTGTGCACTGACTGGTGCGTTTTTGGGGCTTTATGGTGCTCTTTGTTGGTGCTGGTGCGTCGATGCAGCGCAGGCTGTTCCCCCCCCCCCCCCTCCCCAAAAGAACAATCGCAGGTGCTGGGTTGCGTTTTGTAAATACAATCAGCGTCACTTGTAAATAATGCTCCCCACCGTACATGTTTAGTTTGAGAACCATTCGCAATTCGGTTATCCTGTGGGCGTGAATCTGTTAGGTAGGGTGCAATGCAGCAGAGGGACATTTATTTGTGTTTTAAAACTGTCACACTCAGGGTCAGGTTAATTGTAGAGGGAACTACACCTACGTGTCACACTAAGTTAAAGTTTTATAGGCCCGGGACGTGCCTAGAGGATGAGGGTGCAGTGTTGCGGATTTGAGAATCCTGTGTTTTTTTGTTGTAAATATCACCCTCTAAGTAGTGTAATGATTCCTTGTAAATACCTCCGTAGTGTAAAGGTCAAAGGTCATCCTCTTAGTTAGTCCATATACATGCACGTAGGCCACCATATACCCTTCTAAATAGTTATTTCCTTATTATGTGTATTAGTTTAAGGCTGCGTTTCCCAGTAGTTGACTCTGCATTGCACCGAATTGAAATAAGATAGATCCCCTTTCAATTCCCTCAAAGCCTCTATTGCCAACTGCATTGCCGCCATTACGGCGTGGTCGGCTCAGAGAAGAAAGGCGTGGCCCGCCCCTCTTCATCAGAGGGTGGAGCCAGGAAAGCCCTTGCCGACCAACCAAGGATGAGTGGGTATGGCTCAAGAGGGTGGGGTTATAAAACCCATTGGATCAGCCTCCACCAGGAGACGCGTCAAAGAGGAGAGTTGAGTGAGCACCAGCAAATGAGTCAGCATTCCACCGGAGTCCACCGCAGCTTTGAACCAACCAGAGCTGAACCACCGCAGCTTTTGACCACGGCAGCTTTGAGCGTTGACGGCAGTTGCGGCCGTGAAGAACGCCGCCGTGCGGATACAATTGAGGGTCGGCGGCTGCTCACCTCGAGCCGCGCGATCATACCAACCACCCGCATCTTCCCGCCTTGTGATCCTACCTCCTCGTCCGTCTAGCCATCCACCTCCTGCCATTCATTCCTATCATCATTCTCCGTGTAAGTCTGATTGTCGTCCGTCCTTTATGTTGTCTGGGGTATAAGTAAGCTTGTATAGGTAAGCTAGTATTGCACTGTGTCTCACTCCTTCTGTCTTTATTTTCGTATTTTTCCTCCTCCTTGGTTTCTTTTGACTTGTAAATATTAGTAATAAATTATATTTGTTCTTCCTTACCTTCTGGTTTCCTCACGTCCGATCGTTTGTGATTTCCCCATTGAATACCTGTGGCACGATTTGGCCAACGAATAGGATCGGGTCTAGTGAATGCTAATGGTTCGAGCCGCGGCTGCTAATCCGCTCGGCAATTAACATCTTGTCCGCGGTCTCGAACGAGGTTGCTCACCTGCCTCCCTGGAGGGAGCTGAGCAGCTTCAGGACTCACGTCGGTCAGTCACAGACAAGGGGATTAATCCCCCCTTCTTAAGGGGAAAAGGGGCAGATGTTGAGATCCGCAACAATATATATATATAGTCACGTGAAAAAGTAAGTACACCCCATGTAAAGTTTTGACTTTTTCAACATATTTCAACATACAGCTATTTGATCTTCATTTCAACAATATTGATAGATAAAGGTGATATAATATAAGTATAACAAATATCATGAAACATTTACATTTTGTAGTACATTGTATAATTTAAATAAACATAAATGTGGAAAAAGTAAGTACACCCCGACATTTATCACTACTTCAAATACCTAAAATTAGAATCAGGTGCACCAGCTCAGGTGAAAATGATTAGAACATCGTTAGAGAGGATCTTGGAGGAACCTGTCTTATTTAAACCTCAGACATTTAGTTTGGTTTGCTCTTTGTTGTTGAAGTGTGCGGTGTCACCATGCCTAGATGAAAAGAGCTCTCTGAGGCCTTCAGAAAGAAGGTTATAGATGCCTACGAGTCTGGGAAGGGATTTAAAAAGATCTCCAAACAATTTGAAATCTTCGGAATTGTTATATTCACAATCGCCACGTCCTCTCGATACATTTGTCATTCAGTGCAAAACAACCGAGGCGACGGTTAAAAGGAAAAATAAAATTTCGAAAGTTTGGAGCCAATAGGTTTCATGGGTTCTGTGAAAGCGTCAGCACATATAGGCCCCAGGCTTCAGGCCTCTAGCGTCAATCCATGGGGCAGTGCAATTGAAATTATCCAAACTATATAAAAAAGATGTATTATATATGCACATAAGCAGTACACTCGTTTTTGCTTCATTCCGTAACCCGGGTTATTTTTATTTTATTTTGGGAAAGATTGAGGCTGAATTATTTTGGGAAGTCTGTTGCCTATACACTGCCCAAATAAAGTGATTATATCAGAAGAATGTGTTTTGTGCTTGGAACAAGATCATCCATGGTGAAAATTGTCATTCCTGCACTCTACAAATGTAGTACCATTTGCATTTCCTTTGGGTGGTTCAACACTTACAGCACAATCAATGACATTTGGTTCTCCGTTTCATTTACATTTATATATTGTCACGCAACTGCGATTAACATCAAAGTTGCGGAGGCCGATTACGAGGCTTTAAACTCCCGAGGCGAAAACTCAATAGCGGATTCCAATCAAGCACTTAAACGCGCGGAATGGCGGGACACAGCGAGAGCTCTGCAGCCTTACCTATTAAAATCAAACACCCAGGAAACTGCGTTCAGATATATGTACAAAAATAATGCAAGGATTTATTAATGAAAAGTAAAGACAGGGAAAAAGCACGCGCCGGTAATAACTCTAATAAGAAGCCTAAATTGGGATCCCACACACAACAGATATCAAGCACAATACGAGGGAGATGAATACGAAAATAACACGTCTCGTCATGTAAAGTGTAAACGCGGAGCTCGGGCTTATCTGGCTCTAGTCGTCTTCAGTGTAACACGGCCCCGCGGCCCTCTCCGAGCGCCACCAGGCCTCGCCGGTTCAACGGCACACTACGAGCTCCCTTGCTCCAAAGGTCCAATGCAGGGCTGCACAAAGCAAGCGAACTCCACTCGAGCTGCCGGCCGGGACTAAAGCTGCTCGAGCTGCAACTCTCCACTCGACCAGGGACAGGAAGGACTCTCCAAACTCGGGATCGCACCGGGAGTACCAACGCAAGCCATGAACTCCTTTGAACTGCACTCAACTCGACTCGACTCTCTGGTCCAACTCAACTGTCCTGATGAAAATGGCGTCCTGCCCTCGGTAATATCTCCGGCCGATGACGTCACATTGGCGCACTGCTCTGCCAATCAGAGCCTCCCACGACTCGCCGGCTCGTCCAGGTCACGCCCTCTGCACCACGGCCGCTCCCGCCCCTGACTCCGTGGTCACCGCACGTGCTATGCGAGGTGGGCAGGCCTTTTGGAGGTGTAAATGGTGGCGGCCAATTGTGGCGGTGTTTTTGGCCTGGTTTCCTGTCCGTTTTCCTCCGAAGTCATTGTCAGGGAAAGGAATTATTTAATGTTGCGCTCGGGACCGAACTAATGTTTATGTGGTTTTCAGTGCCATAATGGACAAAGGTTTGATGGCCAGGTTGGACTCACCGGGGCGTTATCTTTAATCCCTAACTACTTAACACTCGAATCTCCTGGTAGATACACGATTATACACCTTAACCGACAAAACGCCTAAACATGGACTTATTACAGGAAGTGTTCCTTATCGCGACATCTCGAAGCATGTTACCTACTCAGATCTACCTGGCTCTAGATATTGCTTTACCCCCAGACATAACAATATTAACCAGGGTCCACAATCTTGAAGCTGACAGGAAGAAAGTCTACAGAACTATCAAGAAAACTAAAATGGTACTCGGTAAAGCGCATACCTCAAACAGGCTGAACAGTCTACGTTTTGTATCCCACAGATAGGCCGGATTTTAAATATCATGCCATATATCGTTTTTGGCCCATCTCTCAATGGTGATGAATCACTTCAATTCTGGAGTATCCGGATCAGGCCCATACCCATGCGGATCACTTCATCAATTTATATATAGTGCAGAAGCTGCGGCCCAGAACGCAATACCAAGCAGTGTAACCTGGTGTCAAGGAACTCCCAAGAAGACCATGACGACTTGCTATCTGCAGTAGAGGCAGGAATTTGTAAATTGTTCAGGGAGCTGGTGATATCTTGCCCATTCTTCACGAAGGACACCATGGGATCTTTAAGGTCCACCACCAAATGCTGACATACGAGATGCCCAGTTTTTGTCCATCCGAGGGACGACACATAGATGCTTCACTCTGCATGTGAAGCACCAGGTTTGTAGCTCTGGGACAAGATTCAAACCCAGGCTGGACGGCACAGTGGCGAGCGTGCACACATCCAGGCCTTCCTGTCAGTCTAACAAGGAGATGAAAATTTGAATGGATGGAAGATATCAATGAAGTTTTGAAAGACAGTTATGTAATCTCCGCAAGGCACAGAGCCCCAGAAAAGGCAAAGTTTTTAAAGCGACGAAAAATGGACATTCACCATCACACAGCTCATGACGTCCTCATTATTTTGGGGGCAGACATCGAGTAACCATTTTTGCCTCAAACTTGCAAAAAATGTAAATGTTTTTTTGTTCTTTGCTTTTGTTTGAAAATTTAAAATATTGGTTTCTCATTCTCATGTTAAGTCAGTGACGAACTTGTCAGCATTTAGCATAACAAACACGGACAATGCCGAAATAACTCAGCACAGTCCCGATATGTTCAGCTGGTACATAGTCCAATACACAATCTGTAAATGGCTCACCTTTATGTTTCACATACAGGTGAGGCAGTTGCATTTTTCCAAAAATATAATATAAAAGAACCTTCTGACGAGTACAAATCCCTAGCAAAATAAATAAATAATTATTACAACTATAAAGAGCAGAAATACGAGGACAAGTGCTATCCTACCACTTGCATACTCGGACGACAATCCAAACCTTCAACAAGCCACACTTCTTCACTGGGCCATTGTGTACACCACAGTGTGGACAAAGAGAGATCTTGCGGCAGCGTTCAGCCACACGACGTTTCAAGCCTCGCTTGGCCAGATATGGCAAGCCAGGTCGGGTCAGAGAATCGAGAAAACTCGACCGTTCCGCGCCGCTCAGTAACACACGGGAGCAAGATTTGCAAATCATTTGTAGCACACCAATCTAATTAAAAAACAAAAAAACAACACAGGGTAACAAACGTGGTACCACACCAAAGCAGCATCGCACTGTATTTTCAAGGGTAGTAAATGATCAGGTTTCAGATAAAGGTACATACCATTGCTTTGAAATATCCAATATGAAAACATGGCAGGGCCAGGTCTATATATCCAAAATGGCCTGTACAGTCAGCAAGATTTTTGCCACATGTATGACAAAGCCTATCTTTCTGACAGGTGCCCAGACGTGCATCCAAAACACCATACGTCACTGGCGTATGTGTGGCATCCTGCAAGGTTTTAAAAGAACGAAGATGAACAAAATAATACCATGCCTTCAACAACAAACTCACAAAACGTCGAACAATGTCAAAGGTGAAGCAAACTTGGTTACCATAGTAACATGATTCACATGTAGATCTCGTTAACCACCAGACAGGACTAGTCAATCGTTTGTACCATGCACCCTCCCACCTGCATGTACAGGCCATACACTCTTATACCTGCGTGTACAGGTCATGCACCCTCCTACCTGTGTAGTCAGGCAATACACCCTTCTACCTGTGTGTACAGACCATGCACCCTCCTCGTACCTGTGTGTACAGGCCATGCACCCTCCACCTACCTGTGTGTACAGGCCATGCACCCTCTGCCTACCTGTGTGTACAGGTCACATACCCTTCCCACCTGTTTATAGACCATGCAATCTCCCACCTGTGTGTGCAGGTGATGCACCCTCCCACCATGCTGCCTGTGTACAGGCCACGCACCCTCCCACCCTCCGACCTGTGTGTACAGGCCACGCACCCTCCGACCATACAACCTGTGTGTACAGGCCACGCACCCTCCCACCCTCCGACCTGTGTGTACAGGCCATGCACCCTCCCACCTGTGTGTACAGATCATGCACCCTCCCACCTGTGTGTACAGATCATGCACCCTCCCACCTGTGTGTACAGATCATGCACCCTCCCACCTGTGTGTACAGATCATGCACCCCCCCACCTGTGTGTACAGATCATGCACCCTCCCACTTGTGTGTACAGATCATGCACCCTCCCACCTGTGTACAGATCATGCACCCTCCCACCTGTGTGTACAGATCATGCACCCTCCCCCCTGTGTGTACAGATCATGCACCCTCCCACCTGTGTGTACAGATCATGCACCCTCCCACCTGTGTGTACAGATCATGCACCTTCCCACCTGTGTGTACAGATCATGCACCCTCCCACCTGTGTGTACAGATCATGCACCCTCCCACTTGTGTGTACAGATCATGCACCCTCCCACCTGTGTGTACAGATCATGCACCCTCCCCCCTGTGTGTACAGATTATGCACCCTCCCCCCTGTGTGTACAGATCATGCACCCTCCCACCTGTGTGTACAGATCATGCACCCTCCTACCTGTGTGTACAGGCTTTTGCTGACAACATGCAGCTGTGCCTGTTGCCGGATCTGCGCAGGTGACTGCAATCCAAAGCAGATATGGCTGATTTTTCTCGCCACATCTGTCTCACGAAATTGTTCTTTCCCCATGATGTTCCGTTCAGCTCCTTTCGAGAGAAACAAAAACAAGACAAAACCACCACTCAAAAGGGGGCGTTTTCCAATGATCGTTAGTTTACAAATATCTACATGGAAGAAAACCAGCCTTAACCGACAAAATCAATCAGATCAGCCAATCGGTCATTTAATCAATTCAGCAAATAGGCCTAGTACTACTAGTAAATCATCCGTGCAAACATTAAACAACTCCCATCGGTGGAGATATCATTTACACAGAGGTCTGAGGAGAAAATGAACAACTGACGTCACATCTGTTCCTGCCCGTTACTGAGGCTTCTCTAAATATATAATACACGATGAAAGCGATAAAGAAACCGCCCTCAGTTAATGGCAGAAATCACGAAACTCAACTGCAACAAATAACACATGGCGATACTTTACAGGTCTTCACGACACTTTACGACGCTTTTGATGTATTTCCACGTTCAATTCAAGTCATGCTGGGGGTTTGCGGGGGCTGCGCCTCATCCACGACGGAAGGGACCGAAGAGCAACAACGTGAAGAAACAAGTTTAATGGAATAGAGTTTCTTTACAATATCGTGCCGCGTATGCGACGCGTTTCATTACTTCATATGCGACGCGTCACGGAAGTACACCGGAAACCATTGTTATTTATCCGTTTATACTCGTTCACCATAGAAACCCTGCAGTATGTTACCTGAGCTTGTATCGTTATCGTCATTAAATCATATAAAATATTCAATAATTTTCCCAATAATAGGAATTTGGAGAACGCTCATACACCGCTTTGAATGCTGAAACCGGTCACATGAGTCATACGTCATTATAATACGCCAACAATGAAGGAAAATCGACGTACTCTCAGGAATCAAAAGTACTTTTGATTCCCTTTATTTCTAAGTTAAGAAACTTATCATTTCTTTGTGTACAGACACATTCACTGCCAGGAATGATATCCGGTGGCGTATTAAGAGGACGTGTTGCACACAATACACATTGAACATTTCTGCAAATGAACGATACCACATAAATGTTCTTCGGTAGAATGAATGAATGATTTATTTTCAATAAAACCCACTAAACTCTATACTAACTGCATTGGCGCGAACGATGTATGGTCAAATGATTGCGCCGCCATCTTGTGACCCGCAAAACCCCCAAACACGAATTGTTCGGACGAGGGGTTTGTTCCGTGAGCAAGCGGCTTGTCAGCGCTTGCTAAGTCAGCCGTTCCGTATCAACCGCTTTGCAAGCCGCTTGCCAAACGGAGCAACCAATCAAGAGAAGTGTGTTTGTGTGTGTGCGGGTGTGTCGTTGGTTGGACTTGGAATCTCCATATCATATGCAGCCATGCAGGTTTCAGAAGGTGGAATGGAGGCCTCCCAGTCCCAGGTCTCGAAGTATCCCCCTCCGTAGTTCGTTTGTGGTATAAATGTTCCCACTTCCCAGTGATGATTTGTAGGATACCTATGAGGTTCCTCTTCATCAATCCAATTGCTCCATTTATCCCTGGTACAAATTTCGGATATCCTCACTTCATTCTTGAGGTCTTGATGTTTGGTCAGTTCCTTCAGTTCTGCGTTGTTTAGGCCAAAATCGCTGGGTATGCATCTACCATCTGACAACTTCACAAGGAACATGATCTCACCAATGTTGTCAATAACAACACCAGGTAACCACTTGTAGGTTTGTGTATAATGTATACCAAGTGTATAACTTGTTCTGTAGCTTTACATACCCAAAATAATTTGTCCTACTGTATATATGCTTCACAGTTTCCAAGTGCTTCCCAGGTCGAAAATCCCACAGAAACCAATATAGATGAGTAGGCCATTTATATGGGTCTCTGTTGGAAATCACGGTTTTTATTGGTTTCTACAGGAACCAGTAGAGTTTCCAGTAGAAACTGAACCAGATTCGGTTGAAACCAATAGAAACCATTAAATGTAACTGGTCTGAAACCCATAGAAACCTTAAATTCAACTGGTCCTGGAGAAACCATTAGTCAGCTGGTCTAAAACCCATAGAGAAACCAAAATACTTCAATTATATTTTGTCATAAACAAACGCAAAACACATATTTTATTTTATTTAATTAAATAACACATCATAAACAAGCCATATTTAATTGAGTTGTAGCCATGTTCTTTATAACAGGGTTTCCCTGTAGAGTCTTTGTTGTTTATGTGAATACAAGTTGGTCATGTTGTTCAAGTTATTTACAAAACGGCAGGACATTTATGGCAGTCGATTAACTGGTTCCATAATCTAGAACTGGTCCAATTGACCCATTGGTATTGTCAATCGACATGTGTCCTCTCAGATAGCTCAGATGATAGAGCATGGGTATGGATCACCAGAAGACTTGGGTTCGATTCCTGGTCTGGGCTGGCCATTTTCCCATATGTCGATTGATTATTTACAATCTTGTTCATTTATATATTGGTATTCGATTGGACTCTTAATTACTGGCCACATTGACCTATGGGTATCCTACTGGTTCCAGCTTCACCTACTGGTCCCCATTGACCGACTGCTTTTTATTGGTATTTTCTGCTTGTCCAGTATTTCACTTTCCTTATTGAAACCAGTAAATCCTACTGGTCCAATTTCCTTTCGGATCTGGCCTATTGGTTTTCTAAGGAATTTTTGACCTGGGTTGGAACAATAACTTTCATTGGGTAATGGATGTGCAGCAAAACATTCATTGGGTAATGGATGTGCAGCAAAACATTCATTGGGTTATGGATATGCAGCAAAACATTCATTGGGTAATGGATATGCAGCAAAACATTCATTGGGTAATGGATGTGCAGCAAAACATTCATTGCGTAATGGATGTGCAGAAAAAATTCATTGGGCAATGGATGTGCAGCAAAACATTCATTGGGTAATGGGTGTGCAGCAAAACATTCATTGGGTAATGGATGTGCAGCAAAACATTCATTGGGTAATGGATATGCAGCAAAACATTCATTGGGTAATGGATGTGCAGCAAAACATTCATTGGGTAAGGGATGTGCAGAAAAACATTCATTCGGTAATGGATGTGCAGCAAAACATTCACTAGGGAATGGAAATGCAGCAAAACATTAATTGGGTAATGGATGTGCAGCAACGCATTCATTGGGTAATGGATGTGCAGCAAAACATTCATTGGGTAAGGGATGTGCAGCAAAGCATTCATTGGGTAATGGCTGTGCAGCAAAACATTCATTGGGTAGTGGATGTGCAGCAAAACATTCATTGGGTAATGGAAATGCAGCAAAACATTCATTGGGTAATGGATGTGCAGCAAAACATTCATTGGGTAATGGCTGTGCAGAAAAACATTCGTTGGGCAATGGATGTGCAGCAAAACATTCGTTGGGTAATGTATGTGCAGCAAAACATTCGTTGGGTAATGGAAATGCAGCAAAACATTCATTGTGTAATGGATGTGCAGCAAAACATTCATTGGGTAATGGATGTGCAGTCAAACATTCGTTGGGTAATGGAAATGCAGCAAAACATTCAATGGGTAATGGATGTGCAGCAAAACATTCATTGTGTAATGGATGTGCAGCAAAACATTCATTGGGTAATGGATGTGCAGTCAAACATTCGTTGGGTAATGGAAATGCAGCAAAACATTCATTGGGTAATGGATGTGCAGCAAAACATTCATTGTGTAATTGATGTGCAGCAAAACATTCATTGGGCAATGGCTGTGCAGCAAAACATTCATTGGGTAATGGATGTGCAGCAAAACATTCATTGGGTAATGGATGTGCCGCAAAACATTCATTGGGTAATGGATGTGCAGAAAAACATTCGTTGGGTAATGGATGTGCAGCAAAACATTCGTTGGGTAATGGATGTGCAGCAAAACATTCGTTGGGTAATGGATGTGCAGCAAAATATTCGTTGGGTAATGGATGTGCCGCAAAACATTCATTGGGTAATGGATGTGCAGCAAAACATTCATTGGGTAATGGATGTGCAGCAAAACATTCATTGGGTAATGGATGTGCAGCAAAACATTCATTGGGTAATGGATATGCAGCAAAACATTCATTGGGTAATGGATGTGCAGCAAAACATTCATTGCGTAATGGATGTGCAGAAAAAATTCATTGGGCAATGGATGTGCCGCAAAACATTCATTGGGTAATGGATGTGCAGCAAAACATTCATTGGGTAATGGATGTGCAGCAAAACATTCATTGGGTAATGGATGTGCAGCAAAACATTCATTGGGTAATGGATATGCAGCAAAACATTCATTGGGTAATGGATGTGCAGCAAAACATTCATTGCGTAATGGATGTGCAGAAAAAATTCATTGGGCAATGGATGTGCAGCAAAACATTCATTGGGTAATGGGTGTGCAGCAAAACATTCATTGGGTAATGGATGTGCAGCAAAACATTCATTGGGTAATGAATATGCAGCAAAACATTCATTGGGTAATGGATGTGCAGCAAAACATTCATTGGGTAAGGGATGTGCAGAAAAACATTCATTCGGTAATGGATGTGCAGCAAAACATTCACTAGGGAATGGAAATGCAGCAAAACATTAATTGGGTAATGGATGTGCAGCAACGCATTCATTGGGTAATGGATGTGCAGCAAAACATTCATTGGGTAAGGGATGTGCAGCAAAGCATTCATTGGGTAATGGCTGTGCAGCAAAACATTCATTGGGTAGTGGATGTGCAGCAAAACATTCATTGGGTAATGGAAATGCAGCAAAACATTCATTGGGTAATGGATGTGCAGCAAAACATTCATTGGGTAATGGCTGTGCAGAAAAACATTCGTTGGGCAATGGATGTGCAGCAAAACATTCGTTGGGTAATGGATGTGCAGCAAAACATTCGTTGGGTAATGGAAATGCAGCAAAACATTCATTGTGTAATGGTTGTGCAGCAAAACATTCATTGGGTAATGGATGTGCAGTCAAACATTCGTTGGGTAATGGAAATGCAGCAAAACATTCATTGGGTAATGGATGTGCAGCAAAACATTCATTGTGTAATGGATGTGCAGCAAAACATTCATTGGGTAATGGATGTGCAGTCAAACATTCGTTGGGTAATGGAAATGCAGCAAAACATTCATTGGGTAATGGATGTGCAGCAAAACATTCATGGTGTAATTGGTGTGCAGCAAAACATTCATTGGGCAATGGATGTGCAGCAAAACATTCATTGGGTAATGGATGTGCAGCAAAGCATTCGTTGGGTAATGGAAATGCAGCAAAACATTCATTGGGTAATGGATGTGCCGCAAAACATTCATTGGGTAATGGATGTGCAGCAAAACATTCGTTGGGTAATGGATGTGCAGCAAAACATTCGTTGGGTAATGGATGTGCAGCAAAACATTCGTTGGGTAATGGATGTGCAGCAAAACATTCGTTGGGTAATGGATGTGCAGCAAAACATTCGTTGGGTAATGGAAATGCAGCAAAACATTCGTTGGGTAATGGATGTGCAGCAAAACATTCATTGGGTAATGGAAATGCAGCAAAACATTTATTAGGTAATGGTAATGCAGCAAAACATTCATTGGGTAATGGCAATTCAGCAAAACTTTCGTTGGGTAATGGAAATTCAGCAAAACATTTATTAGGTAATGGATATGCAGCAAAACATTCATTGGGTAATGGATGTGCAGCAAAACATTCGTTGGGTAATGGAAATGCAGCAAAACATTTATTAGGTAATGGATATGCAGCAAAACATTTATTAGGTAATGGATATGCAGCAAAACATTTATTAGGTAATGGATATGCAGCAAAACATTCATTGCGTAATGGAAATGCAGCAAAACATTTATTAGGTAATGGATATGCAGCAAAACATTTATTAGGTAATGGATATGCAGCAAAACATTTATTAGGTAATGGATATGCAGCAAAACATTCATTGCGTAATGGAAATGCAGCAAAACATTTATTAGGTAATGGACATGCAGAAAAACATTCGTTGGGTAATTGAAATGCAGCAAAACATTCGTTGGGTAATGGAAATGCAGCAAAACATTCATTGGGTAATGGAAATGCAGCAAAACATTCATTGGGTAATGGACATGCAGCAAAACATTCGTTGGGTAATTGAAATGCAGCAAAACATTCGTTGGGTAATGGAAATGCAGCAAAACATTCATTGGGTAATGGAAATGCAGCAAAACATTCGTTGGGTAATGGAAATGCAGCAAAACATTTATTAGGTAATGGATATGCAGCAAAACATTCGTTGGGTAATGGAAATGCAGAAAAACATTTATTAGGTAATGGATATGCAGCAAAACATTTATTAGGTAATGGATATGCAGCAAAACATATATTAGGTAATGGATATGCAGCAAAACATTCATTGGGTAATGGAAATGCAGCAAAACATTCGTTGGGTAATGGAAATGCAGCAAAACATTTATTAGGTTATGGATGTGCAGCAAAACATTTATTAGGTAATGCAAATACAGCAAAACATTCGTTGGGTAATGGAAATGCAGCAAAACATTTATTAGGTAATGGATATGCAGCAAAACATTTATTAGGTTGAAGTGCGGTGCTATGCGCACGACTTGTTTTGCCAATAAGGGAAGCAACAACGTACGTAACCAAAAGCGTCTTTATTTGAAAGCTCAAACTATAGCACTGCCGTGCTCGGGGCTGTGAGCCCCGTGTATATCTCGAGGCCACGCCTACCCCTCGGGCGTGGCCGAAACCCTCTTGGTGCGCGGAATGATGTCATCGCGCCAGCGAGCCATCGTGTCCGCCACACGCGCCCCCCCCGAATTCCCGCGCACCTGAAGGGTCAGTCTGCGGGGCAGAAGGATGACCCGGCCGAAGCGCCATCTGGTGGCTGGCGGCGTCTGGGATGCTGGGATGCCACCGGCTGCCCCTGGGATGGGTGCGGGACCGGGGGGCGGCGTGCCGGCAGGGTTGGGCGGTGCCGGGAGGCGGCCCCGACACGGGGGCTGAGCCACTGGCGGGGGGTGGTCCACGTCGAGGTGGGCCGGTTTGAGGCGGTCCACGGAAACGCGGTCAGGAGTACCGCCGATGTCCAGGGTGAAGTGCTTCGCTCCGGTCTCCAGCACGCGGAAGGGCCCGTCGTACGGGGGCCGCAGCGGTGTCCGGTGGGCGTCGTGTCGGACGAACATGTACTCCGCCGTGCGAAGCTCCGGGGCGACGTGCGTTGGCGGGCGCCCGTGGTGCGCCGTCGGCACCGGGGCGAACCTCTGGGCGGTCTCCTGCAGCGAGGAGCGCTGCTACGCCGCGGACCATGGTTCCGTGGAGTCGGGGAGGAACTCGCCTGGCACCTACAGCGGTTGTCCGAAGACCAACTCCGCCGCGGATGCGCGCAGGTCATCCTTGGGCGCTGTCCGGAGGCCCAGCAGGACCCAGGGGAGCCTGTCGACCCAGCCGCCGTCGCGGAGGGTGGCCCGGAGCGCGGCCTTCAAGGAGCGGTGGAAACGCTCGCACAGCCCGTTGGCCTGGGGGTGATAGGCCGTGGTACGGTGCAGCTGGACACCGAGCCCCCGCGCGACCGCCCGCCAGAGCTCTGAGGTGAACTGGGGGCCGCGGTCGGACAAGATGTCCGAGGGGGCGCCGAACCGGGCAACCCAGGTGGTGAAGAACGCCTGCGCGACGTCCGCCGCCATCGTCGCCGCCAAAGGCACGGTCTCCGGCCACCGGGTGGTGCGGTCCACCATGGTGAGGACGTGGGTGAAACCTTGCGAGGGGGCCAGAGGTCCCACCAAGTCCACGTGAACGTGGTCGAACCGACGTTCGGGCACCGTAAACGGGGCCAACGGGGCCTGGGTGTGGCGGTGCACCTTCGCGCGCTGGCACGCGAGGCACGTCCTGGTCCAATCGCGGACGACCTTCCGGAGGCCATGCCAGACGAACTTGTCGGCGACCAGCCTCTGGGAGGCCTTCGTGCCCGGGTGGGACAGGCCGTGGATGGCGTCAAAAACCCGGCGCTGCCAGCCCGCGGGCACGATGGGGCGAGGCCGCCCGAGGGAGGCGTCGCACAAGAGGGCCGTGCCCGCGCCGTCGAACGGCACCTCAGTGACGCGGAGGCCCGTGACGGCGGTCCGCAAGGCCTGGACGTCGGGGTCGGCGGTCTGGTCCGCCGCCATCCGGGCATAGTCGATGCCGAGGTGGACCGCGTGGGCGACGGACGGGGAAAGGCAATCCGCCACCGGGTTGTCCTTCCCCGCGACGTGCCGGATGTCCGTTGTGTACTCGGACACGGCCGAGAGGTGACGCTGCTGCCGGGCCGACCACGGCTCAGCGACCTTGGCCATCGCGAAGACCAGGGGCTTGACGTCGACGAAGGCCGTGAACGAACGGCCCTCGAGCAGATGGCGAAAGTGCCTGACCGCCAGGTGAAGCCCGAGCAACTCGCGGTCGAAGGTACTGTACCGGCGTTCGTGCGGGCGAAGCTGCCGGCTGAAAAACGCCAGCGGTTGCCAAGCTCCACGCACCCATTGCTCGTGCACCGCGCCCACCGCGTAGTCCGACGCGTCGGTGGTGAGGGCGATTGGTGCATCGGGCGCCGGGTGCGCGAGCATGGTGGCGTTAACCAAGGCGAGCTTTAGCGCCCGCGAACGCCGCGTCCATCTGCTCGGTCCAAACAACGTCACCCTTGCCCGGCTTCCCCCGGAGGGCCTCGTGCACGGGGCGCAGGACCTGGGCGACGCGGGGCAGGAACCGATGGTAAAAGTTCACCATGCCCAGGAACTCCTGGAGCCCCCTGATCGTGCGGGGGCGCGGAAACCCCTTGACCGCCTCCACCTTTGCTGGTAAGGGGATGGCCCCGTGCCTGGTGACGCGGTGCCCCAAAAAGTCGACCTCGGCGACGCCGAACCGGCACTTGGCGGGGTTCACGATCAGGCCATGCTGGCCCAGGCGTTCGAAGAGCGTGCGGAGATGGTGGAGGTGCTTTTCACGGGACGCGCTTGCGACGAGGATGTCGTCCAGGTAGACATAGACGAAATCCAGGTCGCGCAAGACGCTGTCCATCAGACGTTGGAACGCCTGAGCCGCATTCTTCAAACCGAAGGGCATCCGAAGGAACTTGAAGAGGCCGAATGGCGTAATGACGGCCGTCTTCGGGATGTCCTCCGGCCTGACGGGGACCTGGTGGTAGCCGCGTATGAGGTCCACCTTAGAAAAGCAGGACATTTTCGCCAACTGGGTGGAAAAGTCTTGGATGTGAGGGACCGGGTAACGGTCGGGGGTGGTGGCATCGTTGAGGCGGCGGTAATCTGCGCACGGCCGCCATCCCCCGCCAGGCTTCGGCATGATGTGTAGCGGCGACGCCCAAGCACTCTTGGAGCACCGTACGATGCCCAGCCGCTCCAGCGTAGCGAACTCCGCTCTCGCCACCGCGAGCTTCGTCGGTTCGAGGCGGCGGGCCCGGGCGTAGACCGGTGGCCCGACGGTGGGTATGTGATGTTCCACACCGTGCTTTACGGCCACCGACGAGAAGGTGGGCCGCGTGAGGGCCGGGAAACTGGCGAGGAGGCGGGTGAACTCGTCCGCTGCCGGAAGCGTACAAACCAACCTCGCCGGGACCGAACCGCTCAGCAAGCCGCTTGGCAAGACGCTCGGTGAGCCGCTCAGTGAGCCGCTCAACGAGCTGCTCAGCGCGCAAGCAAGCGAGCTGAACGTTTCGGCCTGGACGAGACGTCTGTGCTTTACGTCCACCAACAACCCGTTTGCACAGAGGAAGTCCGCACCGAACAATGCCATGGGCACTCCGGCAGTTATGAACGACCACTTCAAGCATTGCCCTCTGAACCGCAGGGAGAGGCAGCGCTTCCCGAATGTGCGTATGGGTGTTCCATTGGCTGCAAGCAACGCGGGGCCCCGGCCCGCGGTTCGCTTGTCGGACGTAGAGGCAGGGATAACGCTCACCTGTGCACCTATGTCGCATAGGAAGCGGCGCCCGGACAAGGTGTCCGTTATAAAAAGAAGGCTGCCGGAAAGGCCGACGCTCAAAGCCGCTATCGAGCGTCGGCCCAGGCGTTTCCCGACTTGCCAAACGAGCACGGTGGGCAACACTTCTTTGCCTTGTGGCCGAACCTGGCGTGGAAATGGCACCAGGCTTGTGGCGGGTGTGGCGGAGGCCGCGGCTTTCGCGGTGGTGGTGGGCGGGGCGTGGCGGCGGCCACGAGGTGTGCATCAGCCTCGGGATCCACGAGGTGTGCAGCAGCATCAGCATCAGCCCCGGGATCCGCGACGGCCGCACCTAAACTTGTCGGCCTCGACGGCCAGCGCGCGGGGTTCCTTTATTTTGGAACCGGCCAACGCGAGGCGTACCTGGGCCGGGAGCTGGCGGAGAAAGAGCGCCCGGAATAAAAAAAAATCCGGTGCTTTGTCCCCCAGTAGCGACAACATGTAGTCCATTCGGACCGATGGTCGCGTGTCGCCGAGTTCGGGAATGTCCAGGAGACGGTCGGCCCGTTCGTCCTCTGTGAGGCCGAACGTGGCGATGAGGCGATGCTTGAGCGCCTCGTACCTGTGGTCGGCCGGTGGGTTCCGCAGGACGGACACGACTCGGGTGGCTGTGCCGGGCCGGAGGGCGGCGATGGCGTGGAAATAGCGCGTCTCGTCCGCCGTTATGCCTCGAGGCTGGAACTGGGCCTCGGCCTGCATGAACCATACCTCGGCCTGAGCCTCCCAAAACTCAGGGAGTTTCACCGCTACCGCATTGCGACTTGTCATGGCGCGTTCTGTTGGTCAGCGCCGGCTGAACCAGTCGGAGGTCACCAGTGAAGTGCGGTGCTATGCGCACGACTTGTTTTGCCAATAAGGGAAGCAACAACGTACGTAACCAAAAGCGTCTTTATTTGAAAGCTCAAACTATAGCACCGCCGTGCTCGGGGCTGTGAGCCCCGTGTATATCCCGAGGCCACGCCTACCCCTCGGGCGTGGCCGACACCCTCTTGGTGCGCGGAATGATGTCATCGCGCCAGCGAGCCATCGTGTCCGCCACAAGGTTATGGATATGCAGCAAAACATTTATTAGGTAATGGATATGCAGCAAAACATTTATTAGGTAATGGATATGCAGCAAAACATTTATTGGGTAATGGGAATGCAGCAAAACATTTATTGGGTAATGGAAATGCAGCAAAACATTTATTAGGTTATGGATATGCAGCAAAACATTTATTAGGTAATGGATATGCAGCAAAACATTTATTAGGTAATGGAAATGCAGCAAAACATTCGTTGGGTAATGGAAATGCAGCAAAACATTCATTGGGTAATGGAAATGCAGGTTATGTTATGCAGGTTACATGCAGGTTACATTACATTAATGTTACATTACATGCAGGTTACATTACATGCAGGTTATATTACATTAATGCAGGTTACATTTATTAGGTTATGGATATGCAGCAAAACATTTATTATGTAATGCAAATGCAGCAAAACATTCGTTGGGTAATGGAAATGCAGCAAAACATTCGTTGGGTAATGGAAATGCAGCAAAACATTCGTCGGGTAATGGAAATGCAGCAAAACATTCGTCGGGTAATGGAAATGCAGCAAAACATTCGTTGGGTAATGGAAATGCAGCAAAACATTTATGAGGTAATGGATATGCAGCAAAACATTTATTAGGTTATGGATATGCAGCAAAACATTTATTAGGTAATGGATATGCAGCAAAACATTTATTAGGTAATGGATATGCAGCAAAACATTTATTAGGTAATGGAAATGCAGCAAAACATTTATTGGGTAATGGATATGCAGCAAAACATTTATGAGGTAATGGATATGCAGCAAAACATTTATTAGGTTATGGATATGCAGCAAAACATTTATTAGGTAATGGATATGCAGCAAAACATTTATTAGGTAATGGATATGCAGCAAAACATTTATTAGGTAATGGAAATGCAGCAAAACATTTATTGGGTAATGGAAATGCAGCAAAACATTTATTAGGTAATGGAAATGCAGCAAAACATTTATTAGGTGATGGATATGCAGCAAAACATTTATTAGGTAATGGAAATGCAGCAAAACATTTATTAGGTTATGGAAATGCAGCAAAACATTCGTTGGGTAATGGAAATGCAGCAAAACATTCGTTGGGTAATGGAATTGCAGCAAAACATTTATTAGGTTATGGAAATGCAGCAAAACATTTATTAGGTTATGGAAATGCAGCAAAACATTCGTTGGGTAATGGAAATGCAGCAAAACATTCGTTGGGTAATGGAATTGCAGCAAAACATTTATTAGGTTATGGAAATGCAGCAAAACATTTATTAGGTAATGCAAATGCAGCAAAACATTCGTTGGGTAATGGAAATGCAGCAAAACATTCGTTGGGTAATGGATATGCAGCAAAACATTTATTAGGTTATGGAAATGCAGCAAAACATTTATTAGGTTATGGAAATGCAGCAAAACATTCGTTGGGTAATGGAATTGCAGCAAAACATTTATTAGGTTATGGAAATGCAGCAAAACATTTATTAGGTTATGGAAATGCAGCAAAACATTTATTAGGTTATGGAAATGCAGCAAAACATTCGTTGGGTAATGGAAATGCAGGTTATGCATTTCATAATTCTTGAGTGCCAGTTGTACACAAGCAAAGTGCCAGTTGCCTGTATGAGCCTTTCAGCTGGTGTATCCGAGCGTGCACAGATGAAGCAATTGAGCACAGGTGGAGTAACGTCTTCATCCATATTGCTAGACTCCATGTCCTGCAAAGTAGAAAATGAGATATATTTAGAAATTCTTTTTCCACAAAGGAGTGTCTGTGGTGAAATATAAATGTTAACAATCAACTCAGAATCATGAAAAACCCTTATTTGACCCCTCATAAGTTACTTAAGGGCCGATTAAAAAAAATAAAAATTCTCGAAAATAATTTTTCGGTACCCGAATTCAACAGCTTTTTTTCTGGGTTTCCCACGGGAGTTGAACTTCAACATTTTAACACATGTTATTACACACCTTTACAAACATATTGGTGAAGAAATTTTTTGGTAACAATTTAGTTAACAGATTTGTGAAATATCTCATAAAATGCCCTTACTAATATTGAAGTATGGATGGACTGAAGGAAAAGATGAACAAGTGGAAGGAATGTATGGAGACAAAAGGTCTGAAGGTGAATATCGGAAAGACGAAGGTGATGGCAAGTGGCAAAGCATGTGGTGAGGTGGAAAGAACTGGGAAGTGGCCCTGTGCTGTGTGCAGGAAGGGTGTCGGAGTGAACTCCATTCAATGTACAATGTGCGCTGAGTGGGTTCATCAAAAATGTAGTGGTCTGAGAGGGTCATTAACCAGTGTGGCAGCTACATTCAAGTGTAAGGTGTGCACAGAGGGAGCTGCAGATGGAGGAAATGTTGAGTTGGATCTTGGAGACGGCGTGAAGCTGGAAGGTGTGAAAACATTTTGCTACCTAGGAGACATGCTGAAAGGAGAAGGTGGATCAGACTCAGCAACGGTTGCTGGAGTGAGATGTGCATGGAAGAAGTTTCGGGAACTGAGTGGCGTGCTGATGATGAGGGGAGTGTCGTTGAAGCTGAAGGGAAAGGTGTATGCTGCATGTGTGAGAAGTGTTATGATTTATGGGAGCAAGACATGGGTAATGAACGTAGAGCAGCAACAAAGGCTGGAAAGGGTGGAAATGCGAATGGTTCGGTGGATGTGCGGAGTATCGTTGAGAGAGAGGAAGACAAATGATGAATTGTGAAAGATGATGGGAATAGAGCCTGTGATTGATGCTGTGAAGAGAAACAGGTTGAGATGGTTTGGTCATGTGTTGAGGAAGGATGAAAGTGACTGTTTGAGAAGAGTGATGGAAATGAATGTAGAAGGAAGTAGAGGACGGGGAAGACCGAGAAAGACTTGGCTAAAGATGGTGGAAGAAGAAATGCGGGCAAGGGGGTTAACAAGGGGAGATGCAGAAAATATGGCAAAATGGAGAAGATTGTCATGGGGACCGCAAGGCTAACCCCCGTTCTCGCAGGGAAAATGGCCTTAAAATGCATGTTGTTGTTTGTTGTGTATTGAACTGAAACTTGGTACATGGCTTTATTATGATAATGAAATGGAAATCCAAATACTGAATTGGAGTCATCAGAAGGAACCTGAAAAAGAAAGATCAATGGAGTCATCAGGAGGAGCCTGGATAGGATTTGGGTCTCAGCCGCTACTCCTCTACCCTCAAACCCATCTAAGCACAGCCAGGTGAGCCTCCCCAAAAAAATACATTTCTGCAAGAATTCACTTCTCCTAAGACAGATAGATAAAGAAAGAGAGAAATAAAGAAAAAACAATAATTAGAATGAATAAAGAGAAATATGAAAAAGTAGAAAGAAATGTTAAATGCAACAAAGATGTTGGAAGAACCCAGATAGATAGATTTCAGCAGTTCTTCTTCCTCAGGCAAAAACGTAGCAACAGTTACAAGCTGCCAGAGGTCCATCAGTGGGGAAGCAGAATCCACACAGCATCAGGATATGGTACAATCGTAATGAAACGGAAAACCAAATACTGCATTGGAGTCATCAGAAGGAACCAGAAGAAGTAAAGAGCAAAGATGGAGTCATCAGGAGGAACCAGAAGAAGTAAAGAGCAAAGATGGAGTCATCATGAGGAACCAGAAGAAGTAAAGAGCAAAGATGGAGTCATCAGGAGGAACCAGAAGAAGTAAAGAGCAAAGATGGAGTCATCAGGAGGAACCAGAAGAAGTAAAGAGCAAAGATGGAATCATCAGGAGGAACCTGGATAGGATTCGGGTTTCAGCCGCTACTCCTCTACCCTCAAACAAGAAACTGCAACTTATTCTGTATCTTTGCATACCTAAACCGATTTGTCCTACTCTATATGGCTCACAATTGCTGAGTACTTGGAACAAGAAAATTCATTGGGACCGGTAGTGGACATGATGTATTGCAAAGCAATTCCTCCTCTTGTGTAAGTAGTAGTAATGATTGAAGAACTTCATATCTTGTGGAATTTTTTGGTGCTTGTTTGAAACTTGCCAAAGAGCGCAGAACAAGCACGAGTATAAAAATTATTTAAATAACTCTCGAGGAGTCAGCGAACAATTATTCAACAGTGTTAAGGCCAACTTTAGAGTGTCTTTGTTTTTAAAACTTTAACAGAGAGATTTCAATTGATTCCAGTTTTTATGCCTCCGCCGACAAAGTCGCCGGAGGCATTATGTTTTCGGGTTGTCCGTCTGTCCGTACGGGCTAAACCTAGTTTTTCTCAGCAAACATATGTCCGATTGAGACGAAACATTCAGGGTAGGAGTGACACCCATGCAGAATGTTTGTATGGTAATTGTGACATCATAGGTCACGTGGTATGGCAGCCATCTTGGATTAAAAGCAAATACTTTAAAAATTATTTCTCGGAAACCGTTGAATGGAAAAACTTTAAACTTGGCACATTGTCAAGTACTCCCAATGGGGGAACAAAAGCATGATAATGATGACATCATAGATGAAGTGGTATACCAGCCAAAAATGTGTTAATCGAATTCCTTATCCTAAAAATCTGAAATTGCATGCACATGATCTATGACCCATTTGTTTTGAAATATTAAATTTATGACATCATAGCTCACATGGTTTGGCAGCCATATTGGGTTGAAGGAAAATATGAAATAATTATATCTCTGAAACCGCTCACCCTATCAATGCGAAATTTTACAAATATCAACTAACAGCACTGTTGCATATAGTTTGAAAATGATGATGTCATAGGTCACGTGGTTTTGCAGCCATCTTGGATAGAAAAACGAATCTTATCCGATCACACGAAACTTCAAAAACGTGATCCCCTACCCATACATATGCAGAGTGATGGCATCTACCCGTTGTGGGACTATGCGGAGTCATATTGGCGACATAGTCGCATTGTTCTAGTTTTCTGTGTTCATCAATTTTATTGCTGAAATACTTCGCTTTGGCTTTCCTAATGTCTCTTTGAACTTTGTTCCAAGCTTTGCAAAAACTACGATAAAGCTCAATGTCAGCTCTTTAAAATATTATTTTTTAGCAGTTGAACCCTTTTGGGCCTTTTTGGTGACTATCCGCTGTTCCTTTTGGTATTTTTTTCTTTTGGAGATTTCACGTTAGTACTTTTGCGTGTCCATGGTCAGCAAAGATGTCAGAGCCAATAATATACAGACTTGGCATTTAATGTGGAATTTTTTATTTTTTTTTGACTTGGGTTTACTTTCTTAACTCAGTATATCAATCTGGTGTTTCTTTTACACTTTGGTGATTTATTTGTTAAAAGAACCATGTATGTCACTGATTGTCTGTCGCAGCAAGAAGTCACAACAGAATTATATAACAGCTGGCGTGGCAAAATGTACGGACAGGTGCATTTGACGATTGGCTTCACAGTCGGGTATACAAGGGTTGTTGCATTGTTTATTAGTGAAAAGCAACTGCTGCACGTCTCCAAAAGTTATTGCCGCTTCCTCTGGAGATGGTCCGTCACCTCGACAATGCTGTTTGTCATGGAGTGGTGGCTTTACGAAATTACGGCATGAAAGAGGGTGCTATTGCTTGGCAGTGTGTCAGGTGTCAAAGATCCTGAAACGAAATGCTCAGAGGGGTGTCCCTACTCCAATACCGAGGCCAGGACGTCCCCGCAGACCCACAAGGAGGGATGATCGCCAGCTGCACCGGTTAGTCCGCAATGGCCGTACCAAGTCAGCTAATCGGCTGAGGGCTGAGTGGCAGCAACTGACAAATGTGCCTGTATCCAGAAGGCTAGTCAACCAACGACTGGTTCAAGCAGGCTATCGTGCCAGGCGTCCCCTGAGAAAGCCATGCCTGACCAGGCAACACCGCCATCGCCGATTGCAGTGGGCCAGAGAGCACCGTCAATGGCAGCCAGGACACTGGAATCACGTGATCTTCAGTGACGAGTCTAGATTTCTGGTCTATCGTCAAGATGGCCGCGTCCGAGGGCGCAGACAAGTGCATGAAGCCTACAACAAAGATTGTATAGTGCCAAGAGTCCAAGCTGGAGGTGGTGGGGTGACCGTTTTGGCTGCTTTTCATGCAGGGGGCAAAACTGACCTGGTTGTTCTGAATGGAAACCTGAACCAGTTCAAGTACAGGGCCATTCTGGAAGAAACATTGCTTCCATTTGCTCGTGCAGCCTTTCGAGGAAACTTTGTCTTCCAAGATGACAATGCACGGCCTCATCGTGCTCGCATGATCCAACACTTTCTTGCTGACCGTGGTGTAGAGCATATGGAGTGGCCTGCCATGTCCCCGGATATGAATCCGATAGAGAACTTGT
This sequence comes from Myxine glutinosa, assembly GCF_964187855.1. NCBI lineage: Eukaryota > Metazoa > Chordata > Myxini > Myxiniformes > Myxinidae > Myxine > Myxine glutinosa. The sequence continues at coordinate 200,699,150 of NC_136264.1, read as the reverse complement.
GGGCAGAATTAACGCGTCAAATCGACCACTTGGACCAGCAGCCGACCTCCGTGCGTGAATTGCAGCAGGCTATTGTCACTGCATGGCAAGCAATTCCTGTCCAAACCTTGGCAAAACTCGTGAACAGCATGCCTCAACGTGTACGTGCTCTCCTGAATGCTTGTGGGGGTTACACGACGTACTGAACTGTAATTTTACTGTCCGTAATCCCAGTCGTAATTTAACTTTTGTTTTTGTTTAAAAAATGTTTGGCTAATGTGCAAAATAAAGAGATACTTCTGGAAAACGTACAGAAGTTTAACACAGTTGTTACGTGGTCCCCTCGGTGACTACCTGGTCTCGGTGACCCCCGGACCGTGAGAGGACCTTCGCCAGCAAGTAGGATGATATATATGAGCTTTCGTAACGCAACCCATATGAATTCCGGTCAAGAAGAAACCCCACACCAAGGATCCGGAATAATCAATAATATATTCCCTGAGCAATCAACAACCATCAACAATGCACAATCAATATTACAAAGATGCAAACTCATCTACACTAACTCTAAGATGGCCATCTTATATATTCCTCACGTGAGCCCCACTCCTGACTCCCTCCATGGTCAATGTCTCTCACAATGTCTCTCGTCTCCGCACACGGGCGGTTGAACGAACCCCGGGCGGACGTGCTCCAAACGCGCCGTCTCGTACCGGGGACAGCTGCTGCAGCGCCCCTCCTTGCCAAGCAACGGGGCAAAATCCAGCGCGGCTTCCAACGCGCGCGAGGCCCCAAAGTGCGACCCGTACGCGTCCTTGTAGACGGGGCAAACCAAGCGCGGGTTGCAACGCGTGCGAGGCTCGACGTGCGAACCGTACGCGTCCTTGTAGACGGGGCAAACCAAGCGCGGTTTGCAACGCGTGCGAGGCTCAACGTGCGACCGCTTGGTTCCGTGCACGAACTCACGGGGACTTGACGTGTCAAAAGGTAGTTACGCGTCCAGGTAACTCCTCTCGCCAAACGGGTTTCGGAACGCCTCTGTTTTCCACGCAGCGCGAGGTCGATTCCACCTTTTGTCGTCGCGGGGCGAGGAAGATCAAGAAGAAGACTCGTCCTGTTCCCTCATGTCTTTTCTTCTTTTCTTTTCGGTCACTTCCGTTTCCGGCCACTTCCGTTTCCGGCCACTCCCTCCGAAGGGCTCCTGACCCTCCAACCACAACAACTTAATATACTCCACACGGATAAGCAAAGACCTGAATGGTAATTCCCATACCTTCACATAAATATGTAACACTCCCCCCCTTCAAGAAAGAAAGTTTGAACCCAGCGAAACTTTCTTCGCCGGCCAATTTGGAGAAACAAACCAGATAACTCAACCCCTCCAGATTACTCCCTCTGGACTAAGTACCAACAACGACATTGTCCCTGCCAAATCAAACTCCATCTCATGACCCTCTGACTTTGACCGTGAGTTTCTTGGGAATGAAGGTTAAGGGGTTGATCAAAGATCCAAAGTTAAGCAACTCGATAACACTTTTTCCGGGAGGCCAAGCCGAGTATTCACTACATGGATGCCTTTAGGAACGCGGAGTTCACGGTTAGTCCGTGCAGGAAAGTTCTCTACAGGGGCGCCTTGAGGAACGTGGAGTTCACGGTTAGTCTGTGCATGAAAGTTCACTACATGGACGCCTTTAGGAACGGCGTTCACGGTTAATTCGTGTAGGAATCTTGGCTCGGCGGCTCCGCCGCCTTCAGTGCTTCAACTTCTCAGAACTTCCCTAATAATTAGGGTGGGACCACTGGTCCCTGTAGTCCCATGAATAGCGGTCTCCTTCTCGGCCCCTACTTTGCCAATCCTTCCTTCGGGAGCGGCCGTAACTCAGGGAGCCTCCATAATAATTTTGATTGCGGCCCCCACCAAAACTACCGCCCAGTTGTCCTCTCCTGTAGACCTCTCGACGCCTACGAAATGCCTTCCCTACTGTTATGGTCCGACCCTCCAAATCCTTGCCATTCCAATTCTTCTCTGCCTCTCTGGCGTCTTTTGTGCTGGCAAACGTGACAAAGCCGAACCCTCTTGACTGTTGCGTTTCCCAGTCTCTTACCACCCGCACTTCCACCAGCGGCCCATATCTGTTGAAGACAGAGGTCAGAATTTCTTCCTCTGTTTTGAAGTTCAGTCCCCCTACAAACAACTTGGCACTTTTGTCGCCATCCCGAGCTGGTGTGGTGTTATTCTCCCTGCTGGGCTCTTTACCAACCCTCAGGTTACCATAAACTTGACCCCCGGCCAAATCATTCCCGATAACCACAGATACACCCTCTACAGGAAGCGTGGCTTGTAAACCGACGGTGACCGGTCCTGACACCAAATCGGACTCCAACTGGATGACCTGAAGGGGAGCACTAACACCACCCCCGATCCCCTGTAAACGAACACTATCCCCCGTTGCCGTCTCCTCGGACCATGGCAAAATGCCTTCAAGCATTAAAGATTGATGGGCCCCTGTGTCCCTCAATATCCTAACCGGTCTCCGGTTAGTCGAGGCTCCATCCAGTGACACAAACCCCTCTGAAATAAATGGTTGGTAACCCTTTCGATGGCGATTTCTTACGCTAGCCATCGCATTCGGAGTTGTAATAGTCGGACTCCGCTCTGGGTTGTCCCTTTTCATGAGGTAACAACTGGACATCAAGTGTCCAGGTTTCTTGCAAAACGCGCAAGTAGGTCCGGAGGAAAAACTCGGGGTCTGCCTCGGGCCCCCCGAACTATAAGTTTGTCTTGGGCCCGCATCCCTCTGATTTCGAACCGGTGGGGTATCATAGTTGTCCCCATAATCATCTCGAGGCCGCCGCCATGTATGGTCGTTCTCCGCACCTGCTGTTCCCCACCTCCCCTGCGGAGATCTAGGCGAGGAGTTAGGTTCGTGGACCCCTATTCGGTGGGTTAAGGCATAATCATCTGCCATGGTGGCTGCGTCCCACAACTTTGGTACCTTCTTTTCCTGCAGGTACACTTTGATGTCCTCGTGGACACACTGCTGGAATTCCTCCACCAGGATCAAGTCCCGCAATGCCTCGAAGTCTTTCCCGACTCCTTTTGACTCACACCACCGATCAAACATGTTTTCTTTCACTCTGGCAAACTCCACATGGGTCTCACTCTCCCTCTTCCTGGCATTCCTGAATTTTTGCCTGTAAGCTTCCGGAACCAACTCATAGGCCTTGAGGATGTGCTTCTTCAGTACCTCATAATCTGCACATTGGTCCATTGGTAGCGCCGAATAAATTTCCTGAGCTTTCCCCACCAGCACACTTTGCACGAGTATGGTCCATGCCTCCTCCGGCCAGTTTAATTGTCGAGCCACTTTCTCAAAGTGTGGAAAAAATTTCGCGACTTCTTTTTCACTGAACGGTGGAACCAGCCTCACATGTCTGCCCACATCCCAGGTTTTCTGGTTAGGCGTCGACCCCGTCAGCAAGGGTGGTGCCTCTCCCCGTTCTCTCATTAACTCCAGCTCCTTGAATTTGATTTCTTGCTGAAGCTCCATGTCACGTTCCTTTAATTCCCTTTCCGCTTTTCTCTCCTCTGCTTCGAGGTCCCTTGCAGCTCTCCTCTCCTCTGCTTTTCTCCCTTCTAACCTTTCCTGGAGTTCTCGTTCCACTCTCCTTTCCTCCGCTTGTTTCTCTTCCCTCCTCTCTTCTGCTTTCCTTTCTTCTTCTGCTCTTTCCTTTTCTGCTTTCCTTCCTTCTTCTGCTCTTTCCTTTTCTGCTTTCCTTTCTTCTTCTGCTCTTTCCTTTTCTGCTTTCCTTTCTTCTTCTGCTCTTTCCTTTTCTGCTTTCCTTTCTTCTTCTGCTAACCTTTCCTGGAGTTCTCGTTCCACTCTCCTTTCCTCTGCTTGTTTCTCTTCTCTCCTCTCTTCTGCTTTCCTTTCTTCTTCTTTAATCCGTTCCTGGCTCCGTAACTGCAACTCCAGTTTCCGGAGCTCAACGTCTTCTGGTTCTTCGGGTAGCCACTCCCAGGCTAACTCGTCCCATGTTCCTAATCCCACCATAGATTGTATCACCGTGGCCTGCAACTCTGCCTTCCTCAAATTAGTTCGGACCTCCAAGTTAAAATGTTTGGCCAATTTCAAGAGGTCCGACTTTAGCAACGCTCGGAACTGTGCCTCACTCGGTGTTACCCCAAAGTTCTGTGCCACAAACGCCATGGTGCCTATCGTTAACACCTGTTAACCTTCACCCAAGATTTTACCCCAATTTCTCAACAAAAAAAATTTACCAATTAATAATTAATTAATAAATTTTAATTACTTAAAATTATTATTTTATTACTTTATACAATTTTAAATCCCGGACGAGCCCCCAATTCTGTTACGTGGTCCCCTCGGTGACTACCTGGTCTCGGTGACCCCCGGACCGTGAGAGGACCTTCGCCAGCAAGTAGGATGATATATATGAGCTTTCGTAACGCAACCCATATGAATTCCGGTCAAGAAGAAACCCCACACCAAGGATCCGGAATAATCAATAATATATTCCCTGAGCAATCAACAACCATCAACAATGCACAATCAATATTACAAAGATGCAAACTCATCTACACTAACTCTAAGATGGCCATCTTATATATTCCTCACGTGAGCCCCACTCCTGACTCCCTCCGTGGTCAATGTCTCTCACAATGTCTCTCGTCTCCGCACACGGGCGGTTGAACGAACCCCGGGCAGACGTGCTCCAAACGTGCCGTCTCGTACCGGGGACAGCTGCTGCAGCGCCCCTCCTTGCCAAGCAACGGGGCAAAATCCAGCGCGGCTTCCAACGCGCGCGAGGCCCCAAAGTGCGACCCGTACGCGTCCTTGTAGACGGGGCAAACCAAGCGCGGGTTGCAACGCGTGCGAGGCTCGACGTGCGACCCGTACGCGTCCTTGTAGACGGGGCAAACCAAGCGCGGTTTGCAACGCGTGTGAGGCTCAACGTGCGACCGCTTGGTTCCGTGCACGAACTCACGGGGACTTGACGTGTCAAAAGGTAGTTACGCGTCCAGGTAACTCCTCTCGCCAAACGGGTTTCGGAACGCCTCTGTTTTCCACGCAGCGCGAGGTCGATTCCACCTTTTGTCGTCGCGGGGCGAGGAAGATCAAGAAGAAGACTCGTCCTGTTCCCTCGTGTCTTTTCTTCTTTTCTTTTCGGTCACTTCCGTTTCCGGCCACTTCCGTTTCCGGCCACTCCCTCCGAAGGGCTCCTGACCCTCCAACCACAACAACTTAATATACTCCACACGGATAAGCAAAGACCTGAATGGTAATTCCCATACCTTCACATAAATATGTAACACAGTACTGTCCATGAATCGAGTTCGATATCAGTTTACATCACTTTCAAGGATCAATTTATTTGTTTCGAAATGTCAAATGTGGTTTTTTTCTTTTAAAGGTCACATTAACAAAATCTAGAATAATTTCAACGTAATTCCAATGAACTTTTCGTTCTAAAACATCTTGAAAAGTAAGTTCATCCCCACAAAAAAAATATTCCATATTAAGTGCCAAGTCTGTATATTAGGCTGAGTATATACCACATATATATGGTATATACCACAAGGAACTCGAAGAAGAGGAGACAATATACCAAAGGTACATTTATGTCCTAGCTTGCACAACAACGTTGGACCAACATTGGGGCAACGCGAAAAACAAGGTTGGGCCGACGTAAGTTTGTCCCAGTGGGCCAACTGTGGTTCGACTTTGGAAGGGAACGCTGGCCCAATGTTGGGCCAAAGTTGAAAGGAAGCGTTTGCCCAATGTTGGGCCAATATTAATCAGACATTGGAAGGGAGCATTGTCCCAACGTTGGGCCAACGTTGGAAGGGAGCATTTGCCCAACGTTAATCAGACGTTGGAAGGGAGCATTGGCCCAACGTTAATCAAACGTTGGAAGGGAGCATTGGCCCAACGTTAATCAGACGTTGGAAGGGAGCATTGGCCCAACGTTAATCAAACGTTGGAAGGGAGCATTGGCCCAACGTTAATCAGACGTTGGAAGGGAGCATTTGCCCAACGTTAATCAGACATTGGAAGGGAGCATTGGCCCAACGTTAAGCAGACGTTGGAAGGGAGCATTTGCCCAATGTTAATCAGACGGTGGAAGAGAGCATTGGCCCAACGTTAATCAGACATTGGAAGGGAGCATTTGCCCAACGTTAATCAGACGGTGGAAGGGAGCATTGGCCCAACGTTAATCAGACATTGGAAGGGAGCATTTGCCCAACGTTAATCAGACATTGGAAGGGAGCATTTGCCCAACGTTAATCAGACGGTGGAAGGGAGCATTTGCCCAACGTTAATCAGACATTGGAAGGGAGCATTTGCCCAACGTTAATCAGATGGTGGAAGGGAGCATTGGCCCAACGTTAATCAGACGTTGGAAGGGAGCATTTGCCCAATGTTAATCAGACGGTGGAAGGGAGCATTGGCCCAACGTTAATCAGACGTTGGAAGGGAGCATTTGCCCAACGTTAATCAGACGGTGGAAGGGAGCATTGGCCCAACGTTAATCAGACGTTGGAAGGGAGCATTTGCCCAACGTTAATCAGACGGTGGAAGGGAGCATTGGCCCAACGTTAATCAGACGTTGGAAGGGAGCGTTTGCCCAACGTTAATTAGATGTTGGAAGGGAGCATTTGCGCAATGTTAATCAGACGTTGGAAGGGAGCATTTGCCCAACGTTAATCAGACATTGGAAGGGAGCGTTGGACCAACGTTAATCAGACGTTGGAAGGGAGCATTTGCTCAATGTTAATCAGACGTTGGAAGGGAGCATTTGCCCAACGTTAATCAGACGTTGGAAGGGGAGCGTTGGCCCAACGTTAATCAGACGTTGGAAGTGAGCATTTGCCCAATGTTAATCAGATGTTGGAAGGGAGCATTTGCCCAACGTTAATCAGACATTGGAAGGGAGCGTTGGCCCAACGTTAATCAGACGTTGGAAGGGAGCATTTGCCCAACGTTAATCAGACATTGGAAGGGAGCGTTGGCCCAACATTAATCAGACGTTGGAAGGGAGCGTTGGCCCAACGTTAATCAGACGTTAGAAGGGAGCGTTGGCCCAACGTTAATCAGACGTTGGTAGGGAGCATTTGCCCAACGTTAATCAGATGTTGGAAGGGAGCGTTGGCCCAACGTTAATCAGACGTTAGAAGGGAGCGTTGGCCCAACGTTAATCAGACGTTGGTAGGGAGCATTGGCCCAACGTTAATCAGACGTTGGAAGGGAGCATTTGCCCAACGTTAATCAGACGGTGGAAGGGAGCATTGGCCCAACGTTAATCAGACGTTGGAAGGGAGCATTTGCCCAACGTTAATCAGACGGTGGGAGGGAGCATTGGCCCAACGTTAATCAGACGTTGGAAGGGAGCATTTGCCCAACGTTAATCAGATGTTGGAAGGGAGCATTTGCGCAATGTTAATCAGACGTTGGAAGGGAGCATTGGCCCAACGTTAATCAGACGTTGGAAGGGAGCATTTGCCCAACGTTAATCAGACGGTGGAAGGGAGCATTGGCCCAACGTTAATCAGACGTTGGAAGGGAGCGTTTGCCCAACGTTAATCAGATGTTGGAAGGGAGCATTTGCGCAATGTTAATCAGACGTTGGAAGGGAGCATTTGCCCAACGTTAATCAGACATTGGAAGGGAGCGTTGGACCAACGTTAATCAGACGTTGGAAGGGAGCATTTGCTCAATGTTAATCAGACGTTGGAAGGGAGCATTTGCCCAACGTTAATCAGACGTTGGAAGGGGAACGTTGGCCCAACGTTAATCAGACGTTGGAAGGGAGCATTTGCCCAATGTTAATCAGATGTTGGAAGGGAGCGTTGGCCCAACGTTAATCAGACGTTGGAAGGGAGCATTAGCCCAACGTTAATCAGACGTTAGAAGGGAGTATTGTCCCAACGTTGGGCCGACGTTGGAAGGGAGCGTTAGCCCAACGTTAATCAGACGTTAGAAGGGAGCATTGTCCCAACGTTGGGCCGACGTTGGAAGGGAGCGTTAGCCCAACGTTAATCAGACGTTAGAAGGGAGCGTTGGGCCGACGTTGGAAGGGAGCGTTAGCCCAACGTTAATCAGACGTTAGAAGGGAGTGTTGGCCCAACGTTGTGATAGCTGGGGCTCATGCATCACAACAGGTGAAAATAAATTAACAAATCCACAAATGCTGCTTTTGCATCATTTTCCTCGAGTCACCAATGACATTTGGGTGAAATTTGAAATGACATCAATGAAAATGACATCAATCACCTCTGGGTGAAATGACAATGCATCAGCAAATGTCATTTTGGCTTTGACTTCAGCAAGTCATAACAAGTTACGAGACTTCATTTTAATCCTCTTTACCTCCGGCACCGAAGGTGAATTGAGGTTATGTTTTCACCCCTGTCTGTCTGTTTGTTTGTGAACAGGATATCTCAAAAGGTTGTGGATGGATTCGGACGAAATTTGGTGGACTGGTTGGGTGTGTGTGACAAGGACAAAACCATCTGTCTGTTGCTATATATAATAGCAACAGACAGATGAGGGTAAAAACATAACCTCCATATGGCGAAAGTAAATATAGCAAGGTAGCCTTTTGATCCTTTACCTGTTTTATCGATATTTCAAAGCATGTGATCACTCCTATGTGATGCGTACAACACGTAAATCCATAATGTAACATGTATGGGTTTTTGTTCTTGACTAAAAATGAATTACCTGAATTTGAGGTGAAACCCCCTTTTTCAGCCTCTTGTAGTGGGTGGGTCCAGATGGGTAACACAACCACATGAGACCTTGCTGTCCTGATGCATCGTACCAAATTTGGTCCATATCGGTCATGTCGTTTATGAGGAAAATATGTTGTAGTAAATATGAGGGATGAGGGGAGGGAACCCATGGGCCCTTTCCAGGGGAGATATGGTCATGGAGAGCACAACTTAAGGTTAGGGCATGGTCCTGATGCTTCGTGGTGAGTTTGGTCTGGATCTGTCTAGCGGTTTTTGAAAAGATTTTTGAATGAAATACCAATATTTGGGGCAAACCCCCCCGTTTCACCCATTTATAGAGGGTGCATCCAGATGGGAAGCACAACCACATGAGACCTTGCTGTCCTGATGCATCGTACCAAATTTGGTCCATATCGGTCATGTCGTTTATGAGGAAAATATGTTGTAGTAAATATGAGGGATTAGGGGAGCGAACACATGGGCCCTTTCCAGGGAGATATGGTCATGGAGAGCACAACTTAAGGTTAGGGCATGGTCCTGATGCCTCGTGGTGAGTTTGGTCTGGATCTGTCTAGCGGTTTTTGAAAAGATTTTTGAATGAAATACCAATATTTGGGGCAAACCCCCCCTTTCACGCATTTATAGGGGGTGCATCCAGATGGGAAGCACAACCACATGAGACCTTGCTGTCCTGATGCATCGTACCAAATTTGGTCCATATCGGTCGGGTAGTTTGTGAGGAGGACGGCTGGACACCGGGACCTACTCTGAGGTTATTTCAGAGAAAAAACCTGACAACTGTGTTCGAAATGATATAAAAGATATGTAAAATATATAAACTTCTTTATCGTTCTTCCTCAAAATCCCCTTGATATGTGTTCAACCTGACCGGTACTGACCTGCTGTTCCGCTCTGTCCAAAGCAGTCCTGTTACAGGACTACAAGTAGCTTCAGAATTTAGATATTTTAGAAAAATCTGATGAAACTACAACACACTTATAAAAGTGAATGTCCCCAAAAGACTCAATATTAATATTAATTGTTTTTATTGTTTTTTTTTAAAGAATGTACCTTCTTCTTGTGTTATTTTGTTTTTTATTGCCTGTCACAAATGATCTACTAATGTGTGTTTTCCCAACATTCCTTTAAAAGAACTCCCCCTGATACTGCATGTGTATTGGTGAGAGATAAGAGCATAGAGAGCAAAATAGATTGTGATGTACTTGTGTGGTGGAGCTTAGGTCTTCAAAGACATCATTTGAGACAAATTATTTTTTACAAGGAAAGATAGTTGTTACAAATATACAACGTTTTCGAAAAGAGAAAGTACAGTACATGCATTTTGTTTGTGCAGATATTAGTGGCCAGGATGCATGTGTCGATACGAATTCGTGGTACGTGGTTCCGGGTCCACGTTCGTCCCGAGCAAACTCTACGTACATTCGCCGAGGAGACTCTTTCAAGATGCGACAATAACTTAGCAAAGACTACATTGACCTTGGCCCTGTTTCGGCGGCGCGTTGGTGCAAATCTGGAGTTGCTTGGGCTCCAGGAGAAGACTGGAGTGGTCTTACAGAATGGAGATTTTTTACTGCTTGGTGAGCATGTATTATATATTTTTATTCTAAATGTTTAATTCCTGAAGTAAGGTGGAGATTTCTTCTTCAATGCAATGAACAAACATATTTGTTTGATTCCCTTTCTCTATCCCAAACAGTTAACCTTATAACCTAGTTATTCCACTTGACTTATACCACTTTCCACTCTCATGACAGGTGTAACTGAACACAGCAATACCAACTCAAACCTATACAAGTTATGTAAAATACCACGCTACTGTATACAAACATAGGGGCAATACCCCTGGCACTCACCTGGAAGAATAAACAGTATACTGCACTGACTAATGGTATTTTAAACAAATTTAAATGGTTGCTAGAAGACAGGGCAGCATGTGGAATCATACTAACATAATCATAAGATTTTAAACAAACAAAGAAAAAATAACTTATTTTGGGGGGCAACCGCCCCCCCCCTCCCCCAACCCCATATACCTCCTAAGACCCCAATTTTTCTAATGCCCTGAACAAACATTGGTATATCATGGGTGATTAAGGTTGCGGTGAAGTTTCAAACAAGAATTCAAATCTTGTGGAATTTTTTGGTGCTTGTGGGAAACTTGCCAAGTAGCGCAGAACAAGCACGAGTATAAAAATTATTTAAATAACCCTCGAGGAGTCAAACAACAATTATTCATCAGTGTTAAGGCCAACTGTAGAGTGTCTTTGTTTTTAAAACTTTAACAGAGAGATTTCAATTGATGCCAGTTTTTATGCCTCCCTTTGTCGCCCCCTCCTCCCCCCCCCCTGTCGACTTCCTTAGACTTTGATTTCCTTAGTGCCGTGAACAAACTTCGGTACATCACGGTTGATGAAGGTTGTGGTCAAGTTTCATCGAAATAGTGAGTGTAGTTTCAGAGGAAAAAGCAAATTCCTATTTTCGGGGGTCAAACGTGGATCCACTTTGACCCTGGTAAACCCCCTTAGACCTCGATTTTTTTTTAATGCCGTGGACAAACTTTAGTCACAACCCAAGAAATATAATTTGTGCCAAATTTGGTCGCAATCCCATCAGCGGTTTCGCAGAAGAAGTTTCAAGTGTTTACGGACGGACTGATGGACGGACGGACAGACTGACAGACGGACAACGCGCCATCACATAAGCTCCACATAAGGTACGACAGTTTTTAACTCGCACCATCCATCGCCAACTCAATGAAAGGGGGTTCTGTGGTAGGAGACCCTGGAGGACCCCACTGTTGAGAGAGAGAGACATAAGAAAGCATAAGCATCACATAAGCATCACATAAGCTCACAAGAACTTCGTTCCAGGTGAGACAAAAAAAAGAAAATGAAAAGGAAGCCTTTTATTTTTGTAGTTGAAAGAGTTAAAAAATGGGAGGTTATACATTTTTCTTAATTGCAAAAATAAAAAAATTAAAAATTGGGAATGATCGAGGCAGCGGTCTGTGGCCTATACACTCTGTGGCCTATACACTGCCTGGGTTCATTGTCTTGTCTGATTGAAAATATATATAATTTTCTGGTAGTTTTGGATTCATTTGAAACAAACGTTACTTATAATCATTTATTCTCTTTGAGGAGCGTTTCCATGTTTGTTTCAGGATGAGACAGACAGACTGCATTAGCCTATTATATATTTAATGCCTAGACTGTAGATATAGTCTTGGCCAAAAATATTGGCACCCTTGCACTTTTTTCAAATAACTCACAATTTTCTCGAAAAATAAGTTGGAATTGACGAAAGTATTTGGTCTCCACAATTCTTTATTTCACTGTTAATATTACAGGACCTTTGTTTTTGATTCAGAACTTAATATATCCTTTTAAATCAGGAAATAAATAGAAATGGCATTGACAAAATTACTGACACACAAGATTTAATATTTGGTAGCACAGACTTTGGATAAAATAACTGCAGCCAAGTGCTTCCTATAGCCATGAATGAGCTTCCTCCACCTCGCTACTGGGAGTTTGGCCCACTCTTCTTGTGCAAACTGCTCCAGTTCTCCCAGATTTGAAGGATGCCTTCTCCCAACTGCTGTTTTCAGATCTCCCCACAGGTGTTCAATGGGATTTAGATCTGGACTTATTGCTCGCCACTTCAGAACAGTCCAGTGTTTTGTCTTGAACCATTCCTGGGTGCTTTTTGAAGTGTGTTTGGGGTCATTGTCCTGCTGCAAGACCCATGAGCTTCGACGGAGACCCAGCTTTCTGACACGGGGTTGAACATTGCGCTCCAAAATGCCTTGTTAACCTCCTGATTTCATGATGCCATGCACACATTCAAGGCACAAAGTACCAGAGGCAGCACAGCGACCCCAAAACATCACTGAACCTCCTCCATGTTTGACTGTAGCGAAGGTGTTCTTTTCTTTGAAGGCTTCATTTTGTTTTCTGTAAACATAGAGATGATGTGCTATACCAAAAAGCTCTAATTTGGTCTCATCTGTCCACAGGACATTCTTCAGGTGTGTTTTGGCAAACTCCAGTCGGGCTTTCTTATGTCTCTCTCTCTCAACAGTGGGGTCCTCCAGGGTCTCCTACCACAGAACCCCCTTTCATTGAGTTGGCGATGGATGGTGCAAGTTAAAAACTGTCGTACCTTGTGTCTGAAGGTCAGCTTGAATCTGTTTGTAAGTTGATTGAGGTGCTTTCTCCACCATTCAAACAATCCTTCGCTGCAATCTTCGATCAAGTTTTCTCTTGTGGCCACGTACAGGGAGGTTGGCTACAGTGCCATGGGCCTTAAACTGCCTGATAATATTGCGTAAGGTGGACACGGGAACATCAAGGTCTCTCGAGATGAACTTGTAGCCTTGAGATTGTCCATGCTTGGCTACAATTTTTGTCTGACCTCCTCAGACAATTCTCTGGTTTTCTTTCTTTTCTCCATGCTCATTGCGGTACACACAGTGACACAAAACAGCAGAATGACTCCTTTTGTCTACTCAAACTGGTTGAATGAGTGATTTTTATATTGCAGGCACCTGCAACTCACCATAGGTCAGTTCATTTCCAAAGTAAAAGAGAATCACCTGCTTGAAATCTAATTATTTCTAACAACTTTTGAAAGGTTCCAATTATATTGTTCGGCCCATTTTAGGATTTCTGTGTGGAATAAGCTAAGATTGAGTATTTTTTTCAGCTTTTTTTGTCTTGTTACACTGCAAACCAAATAAATACATATGTGGATACCAAAGGATTTTTTAATGTCAACAATTATCTGGAAGAAATGGTGCATTATTTGAAAAAAGAGCAAGGGTGCCAATATTTCTGGCCACGACAGTAGATAACACAGCTACTTGTTGAATTTATATTTGATTCTGTAAATTGTTTCTGAACAACTTAAACAACAGTTGAAGCCATCGTTTTATTATAGGGGTTAAGAGGAGTGTGGGCCCACTAATGAATAGGGGTGAAGAGGAGTGTGGCCCACTAATGAATAGGGGTTAAGTGGAGTGTGGGCCCATTGAGGAATTGGGATTAAGAGTGTGGACCCATTAAGGAATAGGGGTTAAGATGAGTGTGGACTCATTGAGGAATATCACAGGAGAATTGATAAATGATATAGGGTGGGATGGCAAGATTATTAAAGTTTTCTCGCTTCTACATTTACATGAGAACAGTCAAGGGAACTTCCAATAGCGGAGAGTATCTATCTCGAGGGTGACTAAGGGATTTTAGAAAATATATACGTAGGAGTAGAGGAAATGAAGAAACAGCAAGACAAACTAAGGGATGATAAAGCTCCAGGGCTGGATAATATACATCCTAGACCTGGAGTATTGCGGGAGGTGACGGGGCAGATAAGCATGGTGTTGGTGGATGGGACAGGTAGCGGAGGATTAGAGAGTAGCAAATGTAACACCGTTATTTAAGAACGGATCCAGAGAAAAATTGAGGAACGATGGACCTGTTAGCTCAACTTCAGTGGTGGGGAAGGTGTTGGAAATGCTAATTAAGGAATGGATAGGGAAACATTTGAATTATTTCAAACTAATTAAGGCAACAGCATGGTTTTACGAAAGGGATATCATGTTTAACAAATTTATGTGTATGATGTAGTTTCTGATTGGGTGGATGAGGAAAGTGCAGTGCATGTTGGTTATCACTTTGGGGGTTGTTAGCCAAGGTGAGGGCTCGTGGAGTAGCTGATCGGGTCACCATCTGGATTGGAAACTAGCTTAATGATGGGAAGCAAAGAGTGGCTGAGAGTGGGAGAATGTTTTGCTGGGAGGAAGTAAGTAGTGGGGTATCTCGGGGGTCAGATCATTATTAGTCCCCTAACTATGAGCAACACACAGGGAATTACCAGTGACCTGGTACTCAATGTGCCAACCTTGGAAGGATGACAGGCTGAGTCAACCCACCTGGTGGTAATTCAGCAATCGACCAGGATTCGAACCCAGGATCCTAGGATCCCAAGCTGGCACCCTAACCGCTAAGGCAACACCGGGCTAGACTGTACATGATTTTGGTGAGGCCTCATCCAGAATATTGTGTGTAGCTTTGAAAACTGGACATCTAAGGATTTAAATGTCTGCTGCTCTTCTTCTGCTCCAATCGGCTCATCTGATCATGTGCTTCTTAAAGTGGACATCCCTCTGACCATTCTCAGAGAGCCTCCTCAGCGTCGACGAGTCTGCCACTTCACTCAGGCCAACTGGCACGGTCTTCAAGCAGCCATCAATCATCTGGACTGGTCTCCCATCTCTACCGCCTCTGACATCAACTCATCCTGGGAATTTTTCCAAAGTAAATTGCTCTCTCTCTCATGCACAGATTTATCCCATCTCGCCTTCAGTTGTCATACCCTTCCTCCCGTCCATGGTACACGGATTCTTGTGGTGAGGCAATTGCCCAGAAACAACTTGCCTTCGCCTCCTGGAAAGCAAATCCAACGGAAGGAAATCTCTTTTCCTTTCACAAAGCCCGAAACAAGTGTGTGTCCACCCTCGGGAGAGCCAGGAAACAATATCTCTCCACTCTCAAGACCGAACTCTCAAACCTGTCTCCCTCTTCCAAATCCTGGTGGCGTCTGGTCAAATCCGTTTCTGGTGTTTGTTCCCTCTCCATCCCCTCCCTTACCTCAAACAGCTACACAGCTGATTCCACACGTGAAAAAGCTGAATGCCTCAACTCTGTGTTTGCCTCTAAATCTTGTGTCCCAAACCCATCCCTCTCTGTACCCACCGTACCCAGTCATACCCAGCTGTTCCTGGACTCTGTGTCCTTTCCTCCTGACAAGGTGGAAAAGTTTCTGTCAACCCTCGACTCTGATTCTGCAACTGGACGTGACGGCATCAGCCCACGGGTCTTAAAATCGTGCTCCGCCGCTCTTTCACTCCCTCTCTCTGTTCTCTTCACCCTCTCTTTTGCTCAAGGTCATCTGCCATCAGCTTGGAAATCAGCCAACATCACCGCTTTACACAAAAAAGGTGAAAAAACAGATCCTTGCAACTACAGACCAATCAGCCTTCTCCCAGTTATCAGCAAAGTCATGGAATCCATCATTGCTTCGGATATCAAATCTTTCCTCTTCTCAAATGGCTTGATCTCTGATCATCAATTTGGTTTCAGACCAGGTCATTCTACTCTGGACATGCTACTTCTGCTGTCTCAACAATGGATGGAGGTCCTCAATGCCAAACAGGAAATTAGAGCTGTCTCCCTTGACATATCACGTGCCTTCGATACGGTCTGGCACCCCGCTCTGCTCACCAAACTCTCCTCCTGTGGTATCCATGGAAATCTCCACGCATAGCTGGCGGACTTCCACTCTAGTCGTAGTCAAACGTGTGGCCCTGAATGGGTTTCTCTAATCTTCCCTTCCTGTTCAGGCTGGAGTTCCCGAAGGCAGTGTTCTGGGCCCTGTGCTTTTTCTGGTCTTCATCAATGATCTCTCTGACTCTCTTGAAAATCCTCTTTATCTCTTTGCTGATGACTCCACTCTCTGTCGCTCCATTCCTCATCCCTCAGTTCGGCAATCTGCAGCCTCTTCACTCTCTGCAGACCTGGACAAAATCACAGACTGGTCAAACAAGTGGAACATGTCTTTCAATCCTGACAAATCACACACTCTTACTATGTCTCTCCGAAAAGACCGACTGGACAACCCTCCCATCCACTTTCTGAATAATCCTCTCCAAGAAGTTATGTCACTCAAGCTTTTGGGTCTCACTATCTGCCATGATCTTTCCTTGGAAAACCACATTTCAAATCTGGCCTCCAAAGCCAGTCGCCGACTGGGCATCCTCCGTCGTGCGAAGTCCTTCCTTGGCACACCTGAGCGCCTCACCACATACAAGGCTTTCATCCGCAGCTCGATGGAATACTGTTCTCCCCTCTGGGCCGTTGCTCCTGCCTCACACCTAGCTCGGCTTCACGCTGTTGAAACCAAAGCTTTCAAAATCATTGGAATCTCCCGCGATGAAGCTAAGTCCGAGGGCCTTTCACTTACTCACCACAGGCAGGTTGGTGGTCTTTCTGTCTTCTACCGACTCCTCTCCGGCCTTGCTCCCCCAGCTCTCTCTGGGCTCTGTCGCCCAAATATTACTGCAGGTTGCACAAGATCTGCCTGCAACCCTCTTATGGTTAAACTGCCAAAATCAAGACTCGCTGCTCACCTTCCCTCCTTCATTCCTCTTTTCTCCCGCCTCTGGAACAAACTCCCTCACTCTCTTCAATCCCACTCCTCCATCCAGGTCTTTAAAACAGCTGTTCACCACCATCTCTTATCTTCCCCCATCCAAAACCTTGATCTTTTCTACCCCCGCTAATTTCACCCCAGATTCACTTTTTTGAAATACCAACTTCCTTCCTGGGAAGTCCTTGCAGTGTCCTTTTGTTTTATACTTCTCCCACCCCCCCCCCGTCCCCCCACTTCCCACGCCTCCTCCCCCAAGCCCTCCCACAGATCTCCCGATGTCCCTGCTCTCAAATGTTGTGTTTGTGTGCATCGCCTTCTCTCCCCATGTTGTCTACCACTACCCTTATTATATGTTTTGTGTGTCTGTTTGATTTTTTGTGTGATAAATGTTAGCTCTTTCACAAGCCTCGATCCTGTATTCAAAAAAAAAAAAAAAAATGCTGCCATAGAGAGGTTATAGTGTCGAGCAACTCGATTGATTCCAGGACTAGCTAGACTAAAGCTATGATTAACGTTTGAAAGGGACAGGCCTTCATACATTGGAAAGGAGGCGATTGTGAATGGATCTGATTGAGATGTTTCAGAAAATGAAGAGTGTGGAGTTTTTCAGCAGAGTGAACAGTGTTAGGACCAGGGGCCGCAGAGGGTATAGAAGATGGGAGTCAGGATAGTTTTAAGGCAGGGGTCCTTCAGTCGGAGAGTGGTTAATGCATGGAATGGTGTTCCAGGAAAGGTAGCGGCAGCAGAGGGAGTGGATAGGTTTAAATGAGATTTTGATAGGTACAAAGATCCATGGGAGACAGATGGGTATGGAGATATTGGTGTATGCTTGGATCGGTAACATTACTGGGGTTGGCGTATCTGTTGATGGACTGATTGATACAAATGATGTGTTGCAGAGCAAAATGGTGAGCAACCTTCAGATGATTTCTCCTTTTCCTCCTGGGACCGAACACTTTTACGGTAATGCTGCATTAATTATGCTGGAAAAAGACTTTAAGAAAATTAATATATTGTGTACATTATTTGATTACATGCAGAGGTTTTTATTCTGATACTGCATTTATTTTGTATCAATGTGATGAATCATTAGACCAAAGGTTTAGATGGAATGTGTTCATAGAACACGATACCCCACATGCTGTTCAGGTATATCCTTCAATTGAAATGAAATAATGATTTTAAAGATTGTTAAAAACAAATCCAGAAGTTTAGCGCTACTGAAGCAGTTTTATACAATTTATTGATTACCATATGAAGGATGGAGGCTTTATTGATTACCATAGAACGCAGTTTCAATTGGCATCGTGCATAGCCATATCGGTGGCCTCTTCTTCACCCCAACACTGCACCTGATCACATGCCACGCCCACTTCCCAGGAGCTGTGCTTGATACCCTCTCACATACCACGCCCACTTCCCAGAGGCTGTGCTTGACACCCTCTCACATGCCACGCCCACTTCCCAGAGGCTGTGCTTGACACACTCTCACATGCCACGCCCACCCACTTCCCAGGAGCTGTGCTTGATACCCTCTCACATGCCACGCCCACTTCCCAGGAGCTGTGCTTGACACCCTCTCACATGCCACGCCCACTTCCCAGGAGCTGTGCTTGACACCCTCTCACATGCCGCACCCACTTCCCAGAGGCTGTGCTTGACACACTCTCACATGCCACGCCCACTTCCCAGGAGCTGTGCTTGACACCCTCTCACCGTCTCACGTCTCACATGCCGCACCCATTTCCCTGGGGCTGTCCTTGACAGCTCCTATTACATACACCACACCCTATAGAACACGTCTAACTCCTGAAAAACTGGAGGTTCTTGAAAGTATTATAAAGTCAATTTGCGTTCTACAAGTTTCACGTATGTAATTCATCTATATATCTATCTATAATTCCAGTAATCTCTGTACGTTTGTACGTTTGTACGTCTGTACGTCTGTACGTCTGTACGTCTGTACGTTTGTCTGTGACCGCTGTTTCTCGACAACTACCGGTCCGATATACTTGAAACTTGCCAGGTATATTGCTGGGGACCCGAGGATGTGCCTTTTCAAGGTTTGAAATTAATCGGACAAGTACTTACCGAGCTATGGCGATTTAGCCGTTCGCCGTTCGCTTTGCCGTTGCGAATGGACCAAACCATTCATGTAAATAGAGGGGGGGGGGGGGGGGGGGGTTCTGTGGTCGTTCGCTTTGGCTTTGCGAATGGACCAAACCATTCATGTAAATAGAGGGGGGGGTTCTGTGGTCGTTCGCTTTGGCTTTGCGAATGGACCAAACCATTCATGTAAATAGAGGGGGGGGGGGGGGGGGGGGGTTCTGTGGTCGTTGCGAATGGACCAAACCATTGTTTTTTTTTTGCAGTTTTTTTTTTTTTTGCAGTTTTTTTTTTTTTGCAAGGAACGGGCAGTACGGGCACGTCCTAGCTTATATATAGTACGGGCATGCCCTAGTCTATCTATAATTCCAGTAATCTCTGTACGTTTGTACGTTTGTCTGTGACCGCTGTTTCTCGACAACCACGGGTCCGATATACTTTTAACTTGCCAGGTATATTGCTGGGGACCCGAGGATGTGCCTTTTCAAGGTTTCATATTAATCGGACAATTACTTAACGAGCTATGTCCAAAAAACGATTCAACCAATCAGAGAGCAGCGAACTAGCGCGTGTGCCGAACGTGGCGGACACACTCTGCCTCGGATGGCACATTTGAGAGCGTATTCATTTATTTCACGTTTGCAACTATGTTGGCGTTAAACTATGTTTTAAAACTAATAAAAACGAATTTGCGATTCATTCGCTTTCCTGCGCGTTTGTGCACGCGATGGCGATTTCTTTACCAAACTCCGGAAGCCGTTCGCTTTGGACCAAACCATTTCATGTAAATAGAGGGGGGGGATTGTCACCGTACTCGCAAGCCGTTCGCTTTGGACCAAACCATTTCATGTAAATAGAGGGGGGGATATAATTTTAGATATAGATCTATCTATAATTCCAGTAATCTCTGTACGTTTGTACGTTTGTCTGTGACCGCTGTTTCTCGACAACCACGGGTCCGATATACTTTTAACTTGCAGGTATATTGCTGGGGACCCGAGGATGTGCCTTTTCAAGGTTTCATATTAATCGGACAATTACTTACCGAGCTATGTCCAATAAACGATTCAACCAATCAGAGAGCAGCGAACTAGCGCGTGTGCCGAACGTGGCGGACACACTCTGCCTCGGATGGCACATTTGAGAGCGTATTCATTTATTTCACGTTTGCAAACTATGTTGGCGTTAAACTATGTTTTAAAACTAATAAAAACGAATTTGCGATTCATTCGCTTTCCTGCGCGTTTGTGCACGCGATGGCGATTTCTTTACCAAACTCCGGAAGCCGTTCGCTTTGGACCAAACCATTTCATGTAAATAGAGGGGGGGGATTGTCACCGTACTCGCAAGCCGTTCGCTTTGACCAAACCATTTCATGTAAATAGAGGGGGGGAGGGATATAATTTTAGAATAATTTTAGATATAGATATAGTACGGGCAATGCCCTAGTATATAAAACACAGTTTTGTGTGTGCGTGTGTAATGTTACCGATAGGACTCCGAAACGGAGAGGCTCACGTGCTTGATATTTGGCACAGACATGGCCATTGAGCCTGGGACGAACATGGCTGAGACCATATTTGACGAGATCCATATTTTTTATTCATATTTACGTCAGCGCATTTCAGCGAAGTACCCGCTATTATCTCAGCCCGGTGCCAGAGCTCGCTGATTCGCTCAGAGCGATCACGTGATGTTCCATCCCGTCACACGTCACACGTTTGCACGTAATTCAGGACGAAAAGCGATTACGGTTTTTCACCTTCATGCGACCGTGTTTTGTGTCGATTTTGTGCGATATGAATTAAATTTTAATTCATATTTTCGTGTTTACGAATTCGAATACGAAGGATTTTCCCCTTTCAATTTCGAATACGAATCAAATACGAGCTTGAGTCGAGAGGGCGAATGTACGGGTCTCCCTTCCCCCACCCAGCACCGGCAATGCCGGGTACTTCTGCTGGGATCACGTGATGTTCCAACTTTGCCGCCATAAATCTCGACAGTTATGCGTTCGCACG